>NC_057814.1:374619519-374919519 GCF_018294505.1 Triticum aestivum | reverse complement strand
GTTATTACACGTTAGGCTCAGGCTCGCTTCTCTCAGTTTCCTATCTAGATCTTAATTTGTGGAGTAAGGCTACTATCTGTGCTGCTGGCAGATGTGTGTGTGATGCTGGATGTATCTGTTCGGTGTTGTTGTCTTCTGCTGGTTCTGCTGCGGCTGCGATGTTCTACTAACTGCTGATGGTTATTTGTGAAATTGAAAACTCCATTTATCACAAGTTTACGCTTGCTTGCGTCTATTTTGTCAGTTCTTGATTCCTTGTATATATCCATTTGTTGCCGGAGAACATGGCAAGATTTCTCCTGTTTGCTTCGCATTTATTGATCGATCTGCAAGATGTGTCATAGCCTCATAGGTGAACGAGGAACACACGGTTGGAGAATATGACATGGAGGATCTGGAACCTCACAAGGAAGAAGGAGGTGAGCTCTTTCTCTTGTATTGTAACCTCCTCGTGTGAGATTCTATTAGGTTAGGTTTCTGTAAATTATGTACATGCTTGTAACTTCATCAACGCACAGGAAAGATTTCAAGCCAATGAGTTGTGGCTGGTTCTTTTCAAATTGCCATGATTTTAACCAAAAAATTAGTGTAGATTCTAATTTGTGTGGTAAGGGCATGACATTTTTTGTTTTACATGTTTATTTATAGCTTACATCTCTTATTGCAATTTGCAGGATGAGAATCGGGGCATGGATCTGTACTATGCCATATGGATTTATGATCTTATTCATGGAAACAGTGCAAAATAGCGAGTCGGTTATTATTTTGTCCCACTAAAGCTCCACGTGTTCCTGATTGCTTGGGATATGAGTTTCAGACTCTGTAGAAGAAATATGAAAGAGAATTAGGCTCGACTAGATATACATATTATACTCCTTGCATTGCCTTTCATTAAACAATTATTTATACGACATTGTGATGGGGTCAGGGAAATATTGAGGTCGCCAAATCATGATGTGCAGCGCTGAACTAATTCAATGCGAAGGGATTTGAGAGATGATGTCAGCGTCGCAGTGTCTGATCTGATCTCCAACAATCTACTGCTTATTTCTTCACCTGGTGCTTCTTTTTCTTGGTAGCTAATGGTATTGGTTGTTCCAATATTCTTAACTAAGCCTAACCACACCTTCTGTCTATACCATTGCCTCTTGTTGGTTCTTTCTCTAGAAATCTTAATTTCCAGATTACAATTAGAATGTGCGAAAATTACTGCCCTTGTTGGTTAGGATTCCTTGTTACGGACCTCCATTTCTTAATTAAGAGTAATTTTATCTTATTCTGTTATTTGAAGTGTAATATTGTGTTTCTTTCCTTCATAAAAAATTAGTATTGGATTGAACATGACTGCAAAGATTATTGTGTTTTCCAATGCATGAAAATTTGACGGAGATCAATTACCACTGTGTCTGAGCAAAAGAATTTTCAGTCCTTCCACCAAATACATGTGGTTGTTAACAGGTAGCATGGCAGCCATGCAACATTTGTCCGGGACTTCAAATTCTACAAGAAAGGTGAATGGTTTATTTTGAGTGATTGAGACATGCAATTAGAGACAAAAAGATCATATACTATACTGCATGGTGTACTAATATGCAGAGACGTACCATGCATGTTTTTGTTTATAGAGATGCAATGTACCATGGAGTATGTGTTTATCCTTCTACTGATTGCATATATCCATCCATCAGCTAACAGTCCAATTACCAGTTATTTATTTATTTTGACAAAGTGGTCAGTTGAGTCTCTGTGTTGCTTTTGCACAACTCTGTCCTATTACTTCAGTTACCAATTTGCACGTACCAATACTTTATATTCCTGTACTTTGAGTATGATGGAATAACACCATGTAGTACAAGTAGGAAATTGGTTGGGGCGTTTACTGCTTTTCTTCCAGTATTGAGTACCAAACATATTCAATGCATGCTAGCCTAATTTTGTACATTTTTCTAATCTAGAACCTCATATTTCTTTGTCACTGTACTGGAACTATACAAGGCTTCAACAGTCAGTGTATCAGAACATGAATTAATCCTAGACAACATATGCTATTGGTCTGGCAGCTTATTCTCAAGTTATGTCTAATTATGTGCTTTGATAATTTCAGATGGACTATGTCCTTAAGTTTCCCTTCTGTACCATGCTGGAAACGTCTAGACCACAAGAGGAATGTCAAATATTTTGATGCTAGAGGTTCTCACATCCTGAAGACAAAATACTTGTAAGATTCTTATTCTGTAAAAAGAGCTGTATTTCAAATCATTTTAATTAGATATCATACTAAAGTTTCAAAAAAATACTGAATTGAGCCATATGGTAACAACCCTTTTGCTTTGACTATTGAAGATTTCACATTTTCTCAATCTATCTATCAGGGTGAACTCTTGCATCTTCATAGGTCTGGGTATTCTGTTGTCTGGTCATGCAAACTTCCTTTGTCCTATAAGATTTAAGAAAAAATTGTTGCAACGAGTGGGTGAAAGAAAATAGGTTGGACCAGCTACAATTTGCATGGCAACAGCCCCCCCCCCCCCAAATTTTTGATGCTTGCATATGTTGGGCCAAAAATGGTGTGCTCAGAACCATTGTTGATGACTTCTTCAATGTTGGAAGATCAAAAGAACTACAAAACCCCATAGCATTGGTTGAGAAGTACAGTCCTTCAACTTGACGTCTTCTGTCCGCTCTTTCTCAATTCGTGTGTCTTGCACATTGCTAATGAGTCATGTTTCTTGTTTTGACAATGGTAGATTGCTATCATAGAACACCCCTTAAAAAACCTACTAATGTTTGCATGTGCAATATAGTATGGGCAAAATTCATGAAAAATTAGTCTGTCTGTATTAAGTGCAAATTGCAAACATACATATGTCCGAAAAAATTAAGTGCAATTTTCTTTTTGTATATAATGGTGAACTGGTGGTGTACGATTGACACACACCACGAATCAAGCATGCATGTATGTATGTGTATACATCAGTTGAGAATGAAGAGAATTAAGGAATCAGAAGGGGCGTCTACCTACCTGGCATCGCCGAGCTTCCTCTCAGGAGGCCCGCAATGGCGGCCCCAACCACTAGTGGTTGATAAGGTGTGTCCGTTGTGCATAAGTTTCTATTGGGTATGTCATTGCATGGCCTCTATCACACGTAAGTACACTTCCATACAATCATCGATTATGCTCCAATGTACATACTTAAGGTTTATTATTTATGAAGAATCAATGTGCTTTTTAGGTCAAAAACATTCCCGAGCACTCCTTCACAACCACAAAACAAGCCACCAAACACTGGTACATCTCTTACAATTTCATCAAGTACATTTCTTCACACACTACTCTGAAAGCTTACGTTCCAAATTTTTCTCTGTTATCTTCCTTTTTCAGGATAGCTCAAGATTAGAAAAGGAGTGCATTGTAGGAGCGAGGAGCAACTACACAGCAATTAGTTTTTGAATGGACAAATATTATGTATTTTGTAAAGGATTTACCTTCATAGGAAAACTTCGTTCTGGTTGTAAGATCTTTTCTTAATTATTTGCATCTTTCATATGAATATCTGATTTGATTCAATTCTGAACTCAAGGTGTTTGTTCCTAATTGAAATTGTGCGAATGAGATGCTTGTGATAATTGGTGATATGGGAGGATCCCTTTATATAATATTTGTTGCCTATGAATGTGAATCGTGATATGAGTGGATGCCTTTATATGACAATATATGTTGATCATTCTAAACAAGCATGTGTTGTGATGAAGTAACTGCATTTGAAATGATGAAATACAAATTGAAAATAAATCAAATAAATTTTAAAGTTCAGTATACTTAGAGACGAATATAACATCTCTAAATAGCATGTATACGAAAGGAGTTAGTGCCCATGATGAATGAACCGGCTCTATGAGTAGAGACGTGATAAACACATCTAACAGAACGACTCTACATATCTAGATACGCTTTTGAACGTCCCAATATAGCGTCTCATACCTAGATACGCTTTTGAATGTCCCAATATAGCGTCTCATTTGTATTGACGCTTTTGAACATCCTAATATAGCGCCTCATATCTAGGGACGCTTTTGAACATCCCAATATAGCATCTCATGCCATGTATAGACGCTTAGCTAACGTGTCTACACGATTTGAGACGGTCCGTGGGGAGACGCTCCAAAGACGCTTTACTAAGTCGACTCTATGGTTGCCTAGAGATGAAATAACACATCTCTAGTTGTGGAATATGATGTCTCTACAGACAGTTTTTCTTGTAGTGATAGGATTCAAGTGGGCAGGCCACTACAATTCCTATTCCTATGTTTACAAAATCCTACGAATCAAAGAGGCCCGAAGAGTTGAAAGTGTCCATCACAACCGACCGAATAGACCTCTACACAACAAATGTCCCTGCTCCTCTTCACTACAAGGAACATACTGTACTACTATCATACTCCCTCCATTCCAAAATATAAGTCTTTGTAGAGATTTCCACTATGGATCACATACAGATGTATACAGATACATTTTAGAGTGTAGATTCCTCATTTTGCTCCATATGTAGTTCATGGTTGAATCTATACAAAGACTTGTATTTAGGAACAGAGAGAGTACTTATTAAAGAAGAACAAAAGAGGAACATGCTAAAGAAGAGCAAGCAGATTTTGGATAATAAAATGTTCGTTGTGCAGTGCCCACAAATGATGAACTAGAGCGCATTAAGTGCAACTCCCTGCTGTCTCTCTATATGTGGTGCACGTGCTTTTCGGAAGTAAAGTAGGAACATTAGCTGACCAATTAAACGTTATCTGTTTTAGTAATATTAGCATCATATCATATTTGTATTTGAGCAACAAGTTTGGAATTATGAGTGGCACGTTGTTTAGCTTGATGGATTGAGGAGCAGTGATAAGCAGCTACGATGATGGTACTGAATATAAAGGAATGTCTGCATGCAAGTCGCGTGACTTTGGTCATTTGGGTCAATCGACCATTTCAGGCGGTTGGATGAAGATCCTACGTCTCCTAACCCTTCTTCTTCCTCGTCTCTGATTCTTCCCCTACAGAACACTGCACGGGCCGCTGGCCGAACCACCGGCCCCGACCCCCCGCCCACCCCTGAACCGCCCCTGCCACCAGTGTTCCTCCACCACCCCACCCCCACCCCGCCCATACCTGCGCCGAGTTTTCTTCATTCGGCTAGGCCCCACCACCGCCAGGCACCGCCCCCCCACAACCACCGTCCCCACCCGAGCCCCTTCCTTCCCTCCGGCGAACTCCGGCGAGCCCTAAAAAATTGACTGACCCAATTTTGAAATTTAGTCTACTGTCATTTAACTTGTTTGGAATATAAAAGGGGAAAACCATAAGCATTGTGAGTATAGTGTTGACCGTGCCATGGCGGATCTAGAGGTGCAAACCGGACAAAGCAACTTCGCAACCAATGTTTGCTTTCAACTAACAAGTAAGATCCTAAGTGATGGACAAGAAATCACAGTAAATCAGTGGCGATCTATTTTCTTGATGTGATAAATAAGTTGAGCAGATACGAAAGAGTACCGCCTCTGGTGCGGTGCCATGTATGCATCTGATGAGAATTTGACGGTGCTGTGGTAGCGATGGTTGTCGGTGGCGTGGAAGCAGATCTAGGAGGGTAGACGGTGGCGGCGGGGGAAATATCCCGGCGCGGTGGAAAAGACGGTCATAGGAGCGGCGCTGGCAAGGTGGACGACAGCGGGGATGAAACGAGAGGACGGGATGCAAGGATCCTGGTCCGAAGCCGTGGATGAGAGAGGTCGATCTCTTGTAATGGACGACAGTGTCGGGGTATCAGTTCCGGCATAGTGGAGGAGGACGGTGGTGGATGGGGTGGCGGACGGAGGAGGCTGGGTTAGAGAGGGTGTTTTGGCGCCCACAGAGTACGAATGGGGAAATGGAGGGAGAGAGGAAGGGTGGAACCATGTCTTCAGGGCACGCTTGTCTCAAATGCGAGGAAATTTACAAACTTAGCCCCTGTTTAAAATTTCCTACATCACAACAATATTAGTCGATTGGGGATAGGACGGTAATCTCGCATACACCGATTATTTGCCGACGGAGATTTCGGCCGACGAGAGTTTGTTTTGGCACCCACCGTGTATGAATCAGGGAGGGAGGCAATTTCGGCCGAGGAGACATTGTGTTTTGGCGCCCATCGTGTATGAATCCGGGTGAGAGGCGGTTATGTCATGTTTTAGTGAAATTACAAACCTGCCCCTATCAAGACCTACTGAAATCGAGCTGACATGTGTTGCATGTCAGGGAAAGGCAGTAATTTCCATCTCCCATATTTTGGTTTCGGGAGGTTACTGCGAGTTTGGCCGCTCCGTTCAATTTTTTGAGAAAAAGCTTGCACGTTTACCGTGCCAACTCAATTCCAATCCATTTTGTATTCTATTTTTGTTGGGGCAGGATCAATTTTTGATTGGAATAAAATTCTATATACATCATTTTTTATATATACTTCCAAAAGCACAACAAAGAATTCTGCTCCTTTATATATATAATATTATTTACAAATACAATGATCTCAAAATCATAAGGTTGAATTCAAAAAATTTAAACCAAATTATGTTCTACTAAAATGTATGGATCAATAATATCTACATATTAAATAACATAGATGCGCGTGAATTCATATGAGTATGCATGTTTGATAGATCAATTTTGGTTCGAGTATGAATTACATGTATCATCATCTCGAATTCAAATATTTGAATCCCTTTTATGTTGACATTTTCTATACACGCAACTAAATATTTGAATCTCCTTTCACGCCCATCTCTCTCGCATGCTCCTTCATGTAGCTATCACTCTCTTTTATCCAGCTCACCCGCATGCTCACTTCATGTTTCTCCTATTTTCGCAAACATGGTCTCTCGACGTCTCCCTTGAGAAGTGTCACACTCTCCCTATCATTATACATTACACGGTTTTCATTATCTCTCACGTCTCTATCATTCTCTGGTATCACTAGGTACCTAAGCTTTCTTTTTCACCGCCACACACACACTCTCACTCGCCTTTCACTCTGTCTTTCCCTCTAGGGTTCTCTCACGCACCCTATATCTCTGTAGATATGACTCCTACCACTAAAATTACTCTCTCCCGCACACACAACATTTGTTGCGGTCTCCTTTCCGTGTCCATCTCAGTTATAAAACTAACATTTTCATTTGTTTACCGATCAGACAAAATCTCCCCCCCTCTCTCTCTCTCTCTCTCTCACACACACACACAACTCTTACTTCCACTTCCCTTCCCGACTATCGTCTCTCTCTCTCTCTCTCACACACACACAAAAATCTCGCTTTCGCACCCCCGACTCATATTTCTCTCACAAACATTGATCGACTAACCTCGAGATAGGTTTATACACCCGCACACTCGTGCTTCCACTATCTCATACATGTCTCTCTCGCGCTCCTTGTATCTACGTAGATTTTTCGTCCCTTCTTGAGACACGCCCTCTTGATTGTGCACACACACACACACACACACACACTATCGCCTCATTTTATGGTGATACTTCTCGCACACACACTCTTTGTGTCTTTGTGTCACACGCACTCCGTCCTCCTCCTCTCTTCCTCTCTCTCTCACACACACCACACACACATGGGCTTTTTGCAACAACTAGCAAGATGCCCATGCGTTGCACGAAACATCAAGAATGCATTTGTATGAGTAGTTTATCTTGTGAGAGAAAAGGATGAACGAGGGAAGGCCTTATTTTCAAATGTGGATAGGGGTGTGCGTATCTTTTTGCAAAATTGCCATAGTTTCCTTCCTATCCGTCAGATATAAATCAGACAACCTATATTGCAGGATGGCAGTCACACCATCATCACCAACTCTGTTTTTTTATAAGAGTAGAGATTAGAGATATACCACTTCTCGAATCTTGAAATCAACCACATTCCTCCCTTATCTCATCAAAACTGCCAAAGGAATATATTGTGAGTGAAACATAACATATTTTAGTGATATACGTATTTAAAAACTATACTCTTTTCTATCAAATTGGTGAATATGTATTAATCTACTTTGATCGTGTGGCAACGCATTGGCACATTGCTAGTTATTACTACTGTATAATTTTTTGGACACCAGACAAACGGTGGAGTACATATACAAAGAGAAGAGGCGCACACACGCAGTCGGTCTCTCGCTTCTCGCACACATGAGAGTTACGTAAAGGCACCATAAACAAATAAACCCTAAAACCCTAGGAGCACGATTGCTGCATGCACGGGTACCGGGTACATGGTGGAGCGGACCTTTGTAGAAATAGTCAGCTCACGTGATAATTTGATCCATAGGAGTTGATGGCCGGGACCACAGGTGAACGAGCAGGAGGCGGTGGCTCGCCAGTCCCACTGATCGAGTAGCCATGTTTAAAATATCATTTTTTTAGCGGGCTAAGAGTTCCAATTTTCAATGGCGCGTCATAAGTACTAGTTTTTAGAACGATTGGTATGGAGCGAAAATGGAATTCATAACTACGACCTCCGTCCTGGTTTACTAGTCCCCATCATATTTTGGGTCAAAGTTTCTCCATGAATTTTACTTGTAAAATGTGAATGGAAAATGGGATTTCGCTATACCCAAACAAAAAAGGACTGGAGGGAGTGATTGCTCTGACACGGGCGCGACCTCTCATAGCGCAGGCATTGAATCGGCGCGCTGGCCAAGAGGGCCACACTCGCTGCAGGCCAGGCTGAACACGCCTCCTCGTCGCATGCAACCAGCTTCAGACTGCCCCGCCTGCCTCCATTGAATCCGCGCGTGTGAAGGCAACACGCCCTTCCGCGAGCCAGCCGGCATTTTAGAACACAACGCCGGTTGGTTCCTCTCGCTCGCCTGCTATTTAAACGAGGCCATACGCCTGGCAAGAACCGCACCACACCGCCGCTCCCCATGTCCTCCTCGCACCATTTTCTCCACACCTTCCATAGCATCCGGTGAGCAGGAAGACGAGTTCTTCGGCATAAAAGTCGTCTGGGTGCCCTGACGAGCCAGGTAACTCGCTGCCCCACCTCCCTTCCTGCCCCAGGCCGTCAGTACCATGCGAGGCTGCAAGCGGGCAAGCGGAGGAGCAAGCCGCCGCTCCAAGCTGGCCCCTGGTTCATCAACTCGACGCTCCAAGCCTGCTCGCAGAAGAGTCGCCAGTTGCTGCACGCCGGCACATGGGGGACCACGGCGTCCAGTGCATCGTGGTTGGCCGCGCCATCCGACGCAAACGTTGGCGGAACCGCGGCATGCTGGCGGTGGTGGCCAACACGTCTTCTGCGGCCACCGCTGACACCAAGGAATATTAGACCACAGGAGCCACCGCCGCTCGAAACCCACGAACGCTACGACCACCGCGTCGCCGGCAGACACCCGGTGTGTTGCCCGGTTTGGCTCAAAACATCATGGACCCTAGCCGCGGCCGGCATTAGAAATTATACCTGCCTCCAGAAGTTATTCACGTTTAGTCAAAAAATGTCCAAAATATAATTAATTATGTATGGTCTTGACTTGTTGTGCTCGCACTGAACTAGAGATTTTTCTTTATTTATAACTCTCCTCACATTTTTTGTCTTTGAAGTGAATCATGATTGCGGACATTATCTATGAATGTGTAGATTGCTATGAACATGAGTTTGATGTGGAAGTTGAACTTGGAATGTTGGGCTTGCATGTGAACTATACCATGTCCAATGCTTCGTTTGTTATTGTTTGGAAAGTAATTGCTGTTATTACATGACCCAATTTTTTTTTATTTTGTGCCACATCAGTAGATGCACGGACATCACAACAGGCATGCTAACTGGATAAATATTTGAACCTAGCTATTATGAAGGAAAATTTGTATTGACAACAGTTTTAGATAGCAGGAGATGCCTAGCCTGCTCTGCCTCTGCTAGCTTCTTTCTGTCTTCTTCCATCTCTTCTTTGGCTTGGGTGAAACTAGCATCTGATTGCTCTTTTCGCTTCTTCAGGAACTCAACTACATTCTCAAGGGCTGCTGCATGCTTTCTTTCAGCCTTTACTAGAGCCACGAGGACACGAACAGTTGACGACTCCACCTAGCTTGTGTGTAATCCAGCATCATCTAGGAATTTGCACCTAGTGTCTAATCCAGCATCATTAGGGAACGGGCACCTTGTGTGTAATCCAGCCTCATTTTGGAAACATGATCTCGAGGTTGACCATACTTCCCTCCTCGCAGGAACTGCATCCTGACATGAAGTTACTTCTTTTTTAGATCAATACTCAGAGCAACCCAGATCCATTTAGTAGAAACCAAATAAGCATGACTCGGAGAAGTGAATTCAAAAGGAGAAATAAAAAAACTCGAAGGTGAGAATGCCCACTTCCTACATCAAGCTAAAATTGAAAGCATTAGGATGATTAAGACTCTTTTTATTACACATCGAAGAACATGAGGCTAAGAGAAACAGAAACTACAACATATACACATCGAATAAAACGAGGCTAAATGAAAGTAACTGAAAGGGTGTTACTTACCAAAGCTCGTTTTACAGGTTCGGTGCAGCTCCTCTTTAACTTGCCACATTCCTTGAAGATGTCCCCAATATCCCATGTTTGGTCTTCATTGCTCCTCTGCATGTTCGCACTTGTGGTTTTAAAATCTCAACATGGCAAGAAAAATATAGTAATACTCACGCATCTTGTGGGCAACATTAAAGCACTCATCTGCCATGTTAGAGCATCTCCAACAGAAGCGCAACATGTGGCGCGTTAAAAAAGCGTTTACAGCGCCGGAATAGCAATTTTTGCAGGCCGCGGAGTGCTGGCTCCAGCGGCCGCTGCAAAAAAATTGCACGCGCGCGCCGCTCCAGTAGACGCGCTATATTTCTTCTTCTTTCTACTCTGACTCGATACACATTCGACTCCGAGTCGATACTGGTATAGATAGATACATAGATAGTTCTAAGCATAGATATATCATAGATAGTTCAACTACTCCTCGTCGTCCGACTCTGCCTCGGTGATGTCCTTCTCCGATGTCTCAATGTAGGCATCAAGATACCAATCATCGTCGGAGTCCCAGGGCAACGCTGCACCTAGCTTGATGTTGAATTGAGCGGCCGCCTTCTGCGTACGCCTGTCCTCGCGTTAGGCGGCTCGCCCGCCCTCCTCTTCTCCCTCTCTGCCCTCCTTTGCGCGTAGAACTCGCGCTCGTTGACGATGTCATGCGGGAAGCGTTGGCGCCACAGCGCCATGGCTTCCTCGTCCATCTCGGTGATGCCGAGACGGTTCTCCCGCATCCGGTTGTCGCGACGATCCTCGTCCGTGATAAGCCACGGCGGAGGCGCGAGCTCCTGCGCCCGCTCCCGCGTCGGCACATTGGGGAAGTTCCTCTCCCTACAAGGCTGCCGGAGGTGCCATGCCGCCGCGTCGTATGCGCGGGCAGCCTCTTGGGCGGTGTCAAAAGTGCCGAGGCCGAGGTGCATCTCGCAGAACCGGATCTCAGCGGGGAAGCCGCCGGAGGGGCGCGCGCGGACACCGCGGTAGGCCTAAGTTTCCCGGTGACATGGTGGCACGACGGCGGCGAGGCGAGAAAGAGCGGGGAGAGGGCGGTGGCGAGGCACAGAGCGGTGGGAGGGCATTGGATTTTATAAAGCGTGCCAGACGCCGCGCGCCAAAACTAGTGCCCGCCCGACCACTTTTCACGCGCGCGCGATCCTTTCTCGACGTCCCTGCTATCTCTACTCTCTTCTCTACTCTTATATTATATATATATTATATTTATTTTTATCACTACTTATATCTTATATATATTATATATATCTACTACTCTTATAAAAAATAGAGTTGGTGATGATGGTGTGCCTACCATCCTGCAATATAGGCCGTCCGATTTATATCTGATGGATAGGAAGGAAACTATGGCAATTTTGCAAAAAGATACCCACACCCCTCTCCACATTTGCAAATAAGGCCTTCTCTCGTTCATCCTTTTCTCCCACAAGATAAACTACTCATACAAATGCATCTTGATGTTCCGTGCAACGCATGGGCATCTTGCTAGTTCTAAAAAACTTTCCATCATTTGCCACACTACTGGTTGCAGATGAAGAACCTACCCAAGCACAACGCAATACAGGAGCGACTCACAATTACAAGGTGATATTCTGTTGGACAATGCAAGCTATAACCAATTACTTTTATGGGAACAATAGCAACTAGGAAATTTGAAGGGTAGGTATGAACAATATTGGAACTGCACATGTACTGCTAAGAGATTCAATACACACATTACCGATTGAGGAGGAGTACGATGGTCGCGGCGGCCTCTGTGCATCATGGTCGGCAATGGGAGTCAGTTCATTGTCCACGACGGTGGTGCTTCTGCGCTTGGCATCGGCTTCCGGGAAGCAGATCTGAGACCGTGGAAGACGGTGCTGGGGAAGAGGCTCCGTGTACGACGACGACGGTGGACCGGCTCCAGTGCGGCGTACGACATCGTCGCTGAGGTAGATGCACTGCGGTGGACGAGTGCGCCGATGTAGAATGGGAGGAGCACGAAGGCTGCGGTACCGTGGAGAAGTCTATTTTGTGGTGGGGATAGAAAATGGGGAGTATTCAGGTGTACTACTCTCGGTGCCGGGTGGGGTTGGCTGGGTAGGGTGAACCTGAAGTTACCAAAACAGCCCCTACCAACCATCATCCGTAGGCCTGTTCCGAAGGGTATGATGGTAACTTCGCACTGCTCGAATCAGGGTCGCGGGAGATTTTCCCGCGGACCTCAAAATTTTGTGACACTGAACTCCCCGTTTGGCGTGTTGGGTGATTGGGCTAAGCAACTAGCGAGTAGTACTAGTAGTTAGTAGTACTAGTAACTACTAGTACTCCCTCCGTTTTAATTAACTCTGCATATTAGGTTTGACCGAAGTCAAACTTCCTAAAGTTTGGCCAACTTTATAGAAAAATATAAACATTTACCATAACAAATATGTATGATGTGAAAGTACATTCAATAATGAATCTAATGATATTTATTTATTATTGTATATGTTAATATTTTTTGTTATAAACTTTGTGAGAGTTTACAAAACTTGACTTTGACCAATGCTAATACACGGACTTAAATAAAAACGGAGGGAGTACACATTTATTTTCTTAGTTTGTCGTCGAATTAACTATTTGTTGTAATCATGAAATAAATATATTAGGCTACTGACTTTGAATGTAATGGTTTATACAATTCAATAGTTAGAACCATTGTTGAATTCCAAGATGTATACGGGGTCTATAGTACTTCACAGTATGCTCAAACTCACATAATCCCAGTCAAATGAAAATCTAAATGCATTTCATAGTTATTACTTTGTAGGATGCAACAAAACCAATCATAACTCTACATGATCCATTATAAAAGCAACATTTTGAACACATCCCAATGTGCGAATGAAACATGTAGAGAGAGCTTGCGAAGATGGAGCAGATAGGGTGGGAAAGATTGTATGTATGTGGGCGAGAGAGTAGGAGACAAACCTAACGAGAGAGAGAGAGAGAGAGAGAGAGAGAGAGAGAGAGAAAGAGAGAGGAAGAAGTTAGGTCTGTGAGAAAGATGGAGACATGTAATATACGTGAGATGCATGTGCATCTGGATTTTGTACACGTGGAAGGAGAAGACACAACAGGTTTGATGAGAGAGCTGGAAAAACATGGACGAGAGGGGAAGGATCTAGTGGGTGGAGGGATTGATAATTTTGTGCGGGAGAGAGGGGGGGGGGAGGAGTCAGTCAGCCGTCGTCACATCATCCTGCTTCCAAATGGCCCCGCATTCTCTAGTGCAGCGTGGTCGCCATCTTCGATCTCCTCGATGCCCTCTTTGAAGATTGAGGCGGTGTGCATGCTGGGGTGCAGAGAAGCACAAGCGAGAGTGGTCGCCATATAACCTTGGATGGGGATGAATTGTGTGCTCGGGGGAGGGGGGAGTGTGTGTGCAGTGTGTGTGTGTGTTAGATATTGAGAGAAATCAAACCTATGGAGAGAATGTGTGTGTATGTGATGGAAAGCTACATGCTAAATAGGGTTTTCACGAAGAGATTGTGCGTGCGAGATAGAGAGCGATGTGTGGGCCTTGAGGTGGGCAGGGGCCGGGTGAGGGTGTCAAAATGTGTGCGTTGATGCATGTGTTACATGCGATCGTGCAAGGGATGGACGAAGCGAGAGAGATGGTTGTTGTGTTACGGATGATCCTCTCTCTCTCTCTCTCTCTCTCTCGCACACACATAAGTACAAATAGAAGACCGTTCTCTCATGCATACACAACGTATCAGCATATCTTTATGTCTCACTCATGCATGATCATTTGCATATTCACACCTCTCTATGTCTCTATCACACGCACACCGTCTCCACATTCCCTTCTACCACAACACACATATGGACACATACACGCGTTCTCTCTCAGTCACACACACATAATCAATATTAAAAAAACTAGGGCGCACCTAAAACATCCAAATCCAAATAAACACGAACTGAAGCTAAATTCAAATATATGGAAATATTGTAGCGTGAAGAACTTTTCTAGGAAAAAAAGTAGAGTAATATTCGGGGATTGTTTTCACACACAAAAAAAGGTTCGGTGGATGTCCTTCGAGCGCGACACGGTGACACACCGTTTGATCGACCGCGCGGCCGCGGTGCACGCGCTTGCACACGATTCCGTATCGATGTTGTGCTACCTAATATGGTAGTATAAGCGTTGCCTCAGTCTAATGTTTACGTGTACTAGTACGGTGTTCTTTTAAGTTTGACCATCCCTATATAAAACTAAACTAAGCTCCCATACGCACAGTCATCAATATGCCACCGCCGCCGTTGCGCATGCCAGCGCCCGCCTGCTCCGGCCGACCATTTCTCGCCCATCACCGCCGTGTCCCTGCCATCATTGTGCCATGAAGCCAAAGGCTCGCCCGCTCACGTCGTTTGCAGTTCCTCCTCGCGATACTGCCGCGCTGCCAAGCACGCGAGCAACTAGTGGAGCCGCGTCTATGCCCGCAGCATATGAAGAGGAGGATGAGTGCGTGCTCCAGCACGCCGGCGAGGAGGAGCTAGCGTGTCATTGTCGTCTCCGCCCGCGTGGAGGAGGCGCGCATGGTGGCTGTCGCGGCGGAAGCCGCTCGCGCCCGCGCCGAGCCCGCAAACCAGGTGCGGACGCAGAATTTACCTTCGAGACCTTGAATGCCACATGGATCCTGCAATCCGAAGGAACAATTTGGGCCAGTTGACTCTTGTGAGTCGTTGGATGCAACATGGACGGCCAGAAGGGCTTCTTCAACCTCCGAAATTGATGCATTGTTCATCTTCTCTCTCAGGCATCGAGCCGCCAGCCCACCACACGCCTAACCTCCTGCCGCTGCTGCCCCGCCCTCCCCTGAACCGCCTGCCACCGCCATGCTCCCCCACCCTCGCCATCCGTTTAACCCCGAGCACGATCCATTTTTTCCGGGAACTGCATTCCACACCCAACACTCATAAGATAGATCATGGGCACCCAGCCACCCTAATATAGATACCGGGGTAGCTTCTCTGCCGTCTTCTTCCTTCGCTCCATCGAACTTCTTTCACAAATCGACTGACCCAAATTATACTACTAGTACGTATTAAGTACAGTAGGAACGCGAAGATACGAGCAGTAGTACCAGCTACAAGAAGAACAGTAGTAAGACATACTAGTACTACTGTACGTACTAAAGAGTTCAAATGACGAGAAAGAACATAAACATAGTTCTGTTGGGGTCTCAGCACAACACACCCTTGAAATAAAACTAAGCAACTAGTCCGCTTGACACTGTAGTAGAACCAGCATGAGCGACGGCACTGCCACCTTACTTGGAGTCCGAGTCCACGTACTCGACTTTGTCCTCGTCCCTCTTCCTCTTCCTCTTCGCCGGCACTTCTTTGCACTGGGCTCTGCTTCTTCATCCAACCCTTGTAGATATTTAAACAAAGGTAGGTGTCGGGGATATACCCCGCGGTGTAACGCGCCGGATGTATGACCCGGCTAGAGCTTGGCGACTCACTGGCGACCCGCCCGGACTTGGCGGTTTACGGGCAACCCGCCTGAACATTGCAGCCCACTGGTGACCCGGCAGGCGGGTCAGACGGACGACAAGGCCCAAGGCCCAGTTGGCCGGCTCATGTTATAGTGGGCCGGCTTAAGAGGAAAGGCATAAGGAATATTCTCCTACAAAGGAAGCAAGACTAGGACTCCACTTGTAATAGAGTAATCCTAATCCTACTAGGACTAGTCATGTAACCCGCCCCTTCAGCATATATAAGGAGGGGCAGGGCACCCCAAGGGGACAGAAAATAATCTCTAAGGTTAGACACAACTAAAGGGGAGCCGGCTTATGCGGCAACTCCCTCATGAGTATAATGAGAGCTAGCCACAAACAACATGTAGGGCTATTACCGGATGATGTTTCCCTGGACCCGAAGCTGTCTAAACCCTTGTCTTGTGTTGCGTCTCTTGATTCCGATCAACCCCTCTCAAGCTACCACATAGATGCGTTGGCCTCACGACTAAGTCCTCACACTAGGACATCTGCCGTGACAATTCCACGACAGTTGGCGCCCACCGTGGGGCTCGTGCACAGTGGTGTTGAGTTCTGGGAGGGATCTCTCTTCAGGGATCGAGAAGCTCGCGATTGATCAAGATGAAGAAAAATTTGAAGCTAGGGTTGTGTCGGTTTGCGCCACAGCAAGTCGCCAAGCCCAGCCAAAAATATATATGTCTGGGTTGCCACGAGCTCTGGACGCACCGCGATCCGTTCTGATGCAAATTCAGTACCTTCAACACGCATGGTTATTATTACACCTGTGAAGAAAATCAGGTGGAGCTGTTTTCGTCGAGTGGTCGTCTGCTCCCGAGGAGATCAGGCGTGTTTTTTACTGTTGCTAGTGCTAGTCATGGATTTGATCGCTACTGCTAGACAACCAGGAGCAATCCTAATAAGAGGATTAATCGCTGGTTCCCTTCAATCCCGTTGGGGGTCAACCCATATGCGTTTCGGAGATTAAAATAAATCAAAACCATGTCATGTGGTCTACTGTTGAAAACAAGAAAAGGAAGAAAATCAATCCGCCGCTCGTTTGAAAGCCGGCCGAGCCTTGTACGACCCGGATTCATCGACGCCGAGTCGCAGTAGGTTTGACCCGGAGTCACTGGCCCCATCTCACCCCTGCGGCACCGGGACGGGCTGGTTTGCAGCTGAGAACCGCCAGCCTTATCTCGAGCGCCTGCCGCCTCTGCCGGCGTCTGGCTGCGCCGCTAAGCCGCTTGCTCTACACGACGCTTCGGGCGTCGCCACGTTCGCCGCCTCCGCTAAGGACCCGCCGCCTCCGAGCCACTCGCGGCAGAGCCGCCGCCTCCGCCAAGGTCTGGCACCTCCAAGCCGCCCGCAGCAGAGCCACCGCCTCTGGCAAGCCGCTCGTTTCCGCCTCGCCTCTGCTGGCCTCACGCCTTCCAAGCTGTCCGCTCAACTCTGCCTCCAACATGGAGGCCGCAACCCGCTCATCACTGCCGGCTCGCCTTGCGTCTGTGCCGCCCTGGCCGTTGCGGTTCCGGCGCTGCTCCTCTGCCCCGAGCTGCCGTCCTATGGGCCTCGCCTACAAGCCGCCGCCACATCCTTGGCAAGTGTCTCGCTCCGCTGCCGTTTTCGCTTCCTGACTGTGGATGCTCGCATGGGACAAACAGTGGCCAGCATACCCGTATACTAAGGCAAATTTGACAATTTTGACCTCGGAATGAAATCAATTCACAGAATGAACTGCCCGTGAAACTATTTCATTCCCCTGACCTTTTTGTGTAGCGCCCGCCACGCCGGCGCCACACCCTACTGTGCAACGCCTAGCGCGGCGGCGTTGCACTCCTGTCCATCGTGGCAGCCCCTGGGCCCGCACCCAGCAGTGCAGCGCCTCCGGGCTAGGCGCCGCACATGTAATGTGCAGCGCCTAGCCGCTAGGTGCTGCACTGTGACTTATCCAGCCACTTGGCTGGGCCCCCCTCCCCCACCCCCCACACCACACACTCTCTCACTCTCTCCCCGAGCTTTGCCCCCTCTCCCACTCTCTCCCCCTCTCAAATCTTCTTCCAAATCTTGCAAATTTGAAGAATTTGTCCATGGATTTCGAAGTCAAACCCTCCCTCAAGGTAATAATCTCCGATCCCCTTGTTTTGATCCAAGTAAAGTTCTCCCATTGCTCATTTGTTGCTAGTTTGGGGAAACCCTAGTTTTGTTTGGATCTAGAGATTTGCATGGAGATGTGAGATGTTTGTTTGCCAATTTCTGTGATTAGGCTTTGTTAGTATGCTAGGGTTATTCTTATGGGTGTTCTTATGTTGGTGCTAGGGTTATGGTTAGGGTTATGGTTATGGTTAGGGTTAGAGTTATGGTTAGGGTTAGGGTTGTTGTTTCATATATATATATATTAGGGTTTGTATTCCGTGTTAATCCTTGGATTAGTACTCATGGAAGCAATGTTACCTTGTGTTCTTTGAATGCTTATAGGGATGGGAAGAACATGTGTGTTTGTTCATCATGGGGACAAAGACGCCTTTTTGAAAGGCAATAAAGAACCAGACCCGGATGAGCTTGACATGGTGTTTGATAGTAGTCCTAGCTATGCGGAGCTCTTGCAACAAGTTAGGAAATATTTGAATTGGATGGACCCTAGTGATATCATTGAGTTGGAGGGAAGGCATAATGTTGTTTTCGGAATGCACATCTGTTGGAAGACAATGCGTGTCAACTCGGAGCAACGTTGGGTTGCATACAAGGAGACGGTGGCCGAATCACTAGACAAGGCTCTTGAGTTATTTGCAACGAAGAAGGTTGATTCAAGTTTGCATTTGGACTTGAACCGGAACCCCTCCCCTTTGGTTGCTAGTAGCCCCCCACCCTTGAAGCGAGATGAAATTGTTGAACCTCTTTTGACCCAAGAAGTGAGGCCAACATTGAGCCCGGATACAAACAACCAAGATGAATCTTTGCAAGAGGACAATGATGAGTATGCGGACGATGACAATGAAGTTGATCTCCATGACAACAATGTGGGTGATCTCGACAAATATCATTTGCAAGAGACAATGGACCATTCCATCCCTTTTTCCCGTGCATATGCATCGGACTCGGATGACGATGGTCCTGATGAACAAGTTGATGCGGAGGGGTTCACGGTGAAGGAGGCCGAAGCTTTCGAGAAGGTATTTGGTCGGGATCATCGGACTACATTGTTCAAGGATGTTAGTCTCGCGGATGAAGCCGTGGTAGATGGTGGCCAATGTGTACCTCTTGGGGTTAGGCCAAGCTCTCACCGTGATTTGGTAGACGACAAGAACCGGATTGCTAAAGGTTCTAAGTTCGACAGCTTGTTGGAATTGAAGATGTGGCTCGACAACTACTCGGTTACGCATTATCGTCCACACAAGGTGGTGAACTCGGACGTTAATGTGCGCTACACGGTTGCATGTGCATGTGAAGATGAAAAGGAGGTCCAACTTGGACTTACAAGAGGCCGTGGCGGTTGTCCGTGGATTGTGCGTGCAAGACCATGGAAAGGAGGTCCAACTTGGCATGTAGTGAGTTGTGTGCCAACTCACATGTGCCAAGGCAAAAGGGTGGATGGCAAGATTGTGTCCCAAGACCACAAACAACTCACGTCCGAGTTCATCGCTTACAGGCTCTCCAACTCAATATCCACACTTCCAACAATGAGCGTCCAACATGTCATTGACCTTGTGAAAGCCATCTTTCATTACAAGGTGAAATACGGCAAGGCATGGAAGGTGAAGCAAGCCGCATTTAAGATGTTGTATGGTACATGGGAGGAAGCATACAACCGAATCCCTAGGTTGTTGTTAGCCATGGCCGCGACAAACCCGGGCATGGTTCATGTGGTCGAGCCTCATGGGCACCAAACAACGGTTCATGAAGGAAGGAAAGTCAGAGTATTTGGCCGTGCTTTTTGGGCGTTCGAGCAATGTGTGAGGGCTTTCGAACATTGTAGGCCGGTCATCGCAATTGATGGCACGTTCTTGACCGGACAATACAAGGGCACCTTGTTGGTTGCGATAGCAAGTGATGCCAATAACCGGGTGTTGCCATTGGCATTTGCTTTGGTTGAGGTGGAAAACAATGACAACTGGGAGTGGTTTCTGCATCTTTTGAGGACGAAGGTGTTACCCGCTCAAAGGGAAATTTGTGTCATATCGGATCGGAATCAAGGAATTCTTAACGCGGTGGAGATTGACATTCCCGGGCATGCTCCGTTGCACCATCGATGGTGCATGAGGCACTTTTGTTCGAACTTCTATAGGGCATGTGGCCTTAAGGAGTTGGCCGATGATCTTCAAGATTGTTGTCTCGCTTTCTCCGATAAGCGCTTCGCCACTTTGTACAACAAATTGCTCGCACACAAAAAACTTGATCCCGGGGGTCAAGAATTTCTCAATAGGCACATTCAATACCGGAACAAGTGGGCACGTGCTTTTGATGAAGATGGCCGGAGATACGGTCAAATGACAAGCAATATGGCCGAATGCTTCAATAGGGTGCTCAAAGGTGCACGTGGATTACCCGTGACGGCAATAGTTCAATACACATTTGACAAGATGAATGCGTACTTTGTAAAGTACTCGATGGAAACTGATGCACAGATAGCGGGTGAGAACCCACGGAAGTACAAGTACAAGTTCCCACCCAAAATTGATGAATGGTTGGTATTTCAATCACGGAAGGCGGACTCAGAAGAAGCTACATTATATGACAACGAAGAGTGGAAGTACGAAGTGAAAGAGCCAAGAGGAACCACAAACGATGTCCAGCAACATGGAGGTCGGGCTTTCAAGGTGTCGTTAACACAATGTGATTGCACTTGCGGGAGGCCATTGTTGCTTCATCTCCCATGCTC
The DNA here is from genome assembly GCF_018294505.1 of Triticum aestivum. Taxonomy (NCBI): domain Eukaryota; kingdom Viridiplantae; phylum Streptophyta; class Magnoliopsida; order Poales; family Poaceae; genus Triticum; species Triticum aestivum. The sequence goes on along the minus strand of NC_057814.1, from coordinate 374,898,551 downwards.
ACACTTGTATACCGCCGGCCGCGTTAGGAATGTGGACATCAATCACCCACGCACCGTGAGGGAGTCGGAGTTCTCAATCATGACGGTCAAGAAAACATGGGCTCCCCGCTTTCACCCATACTTTGACCAATCACAATGGCCGGAGTATCATGGAGTTCAACTATGGCCGGATCCGGAGTTGAAGGTTGTTAAACGGGGTAGACGTAAGACAAAGCGTCTTAGAGGCGACATGGACGGATGGGGCCATGGTGGGCGCCGCGAAGCGGGCAACGACCAATTCCAAGAGCCTCGTGAGAGCTCCCGTTGTGGGGAGTGCAAAGGTCATGGCCACAACAAAAGAAAATGTACGAAACCAAGGAAAAGGTCCAAGAGAAATGATGCAAGCACAAGCCAACAAGGAGCTACACAAGGGAGCCAACCAAGTGGTAGCCAACCTAGTGGTAGCCAACAAGTGCCAAGCCAACCAAGTGGTAGCCAACCTAGTGGTAGCCAACAAGTGCCAAGCCAACCAAGTGGTAGCCAACCTAGTGGTAGCCAACAAGTGCCAAGGCAACCAAGTGGTAGCCAACAAGTGCCTAGCCAACCAAGTGTTAGCCAAAGAGGATCTAGGCAACAAAGAGGTCGGCAACTTGGACTTACAAGAGGCCGTGGTGGTGGTAGAGGTGGTCTAGGCCATGGTGGTGGTAGAGCTCGACGTGGTGGTAATGGCCGTGGTGATGGTCTCGGCCTTGGTGATGGTCTTGGCCTTGGTGGTGCACTTGGGCGTGGTGATGGACAAGGGCAAGTTCGTTATAGAGGAATGTTTGGATACCTAGATGGACCGTTTTCGTATGTTCCTCACTAACTATAATGTATCATATGCTCTTGTTTTTTCATATGTTCTTCTTTTTCATATGTGCTTCCATTTGTTCTTATTGTCCTTACTAACCATTATGTTTCACTCATTGTAGGTATGGCGACTTCCCAACCCAACAAACCAACGATGAAGGAGGATGGCAAAGATGAGATGGCGGGATGGTGGGAGAAGGCTGCGAAGAAGCTTAGAGAGGAGGATGCAGCCAAGCTAAAGAAGAAGAAGGAAGAGGAGCTTGAGAAGGAGAGGAAGCGAAAACAGACTGCGGCAAATGCGATGCGCGCTAGGGAGCAAGCGTTGATGAGGAAAGTTGAGGAGGCACAGAAGAAGCGTCAACAGGATTTTGAAGAAAGAACCATGAAGCTTTGGGCAATTGCAGCTGAAAAAGAAGAGAGGGACAATCAGATATTCATGGAGAGGGTGGTTAAGGAGGCTCACCTCATAAGAAAAAGGGAGGAGGAAGAGGAAGAAGAGAGGAAGAAGAAGAAGGGAAAGGGGCCTTGCTCTACGCAATAGAGCTATTTCATCCTCTTCGATTTGGTTGTGAACTACTATGTCTCCTCTTCGATTTGGTTGTGAACTACTATGTCTCCTCTTCGATTTGGTTGTGAACTACTATGTGCCGTGAATTACTATGTCTCCTCCTCGATTTGGTTGTAAGAACTACTATGTGCGGTGAACTACTATGTCTCCTCCTCGATTTGGTTGTAAGAACTACTATGTGTCGTGAAGTACTATGTGTTATGAACTACTATGTGTCGTGAAGTACTTCATGCATATGTTCTTTTCACAGTTGTTTGCTTGCTACGTATCAATCCTACTTCACATCTGGGTGCTGCAATCTACAGTTGTTACTTACTATGTTTGCATATGCTAAAAAATTCACTAAGTCCAAGTGCAACGCCTAGCATCTGGGCGCTACAATCTACCATGTGGCGCCTAGCTGCTGTGGCTCTCTGGATAGCTAAAAAATTCACTAAGTCCAAGTCCAAGTGCCTCAAACTGGAGGCCTACCTTCTGTGGCTCTCTGGATAGCTACAGACCTGTGCAGCGCCTAGCCTGGAGGCGCCACACTCTACAGTGCAGCGCCTGGCCGCTAGGCGTTGCACGGTATAGTGTGGCGCCCCCGGGCTAGGCGCTGCACAAACACTTAGCGAATTTTTTGCCTTAAACTGGAGGCCTACCTTCTGTGGCTCTCTGGATAGCTACAGACCTGTGCAGCGCCTAGCCTGGAGGCGCCACACTCTAGAGTGTGGCGCCTCCAGGCTAGGCGCTGCACAGGTCTGTAGCTATCCAGACAACAACAGAAGGTATGGCAAGTTATAGACCCGTGCAGCGCCCAGCCCGGAGGCGCCACACTCTACTGTGCAACGCCTGGCAGCTAGGCGTTGCACAGTATAGTGTGGCGCCTCCAGGCTAGGCGCTGCACAGGTCTGTAGCTATGCAGACAGCAACAGAAGGTATGGCAAGTTACAGACCTGTGCAGTGCCTAGCCTGGAGGCGCCACACTCTACAGTGCAGCGCCTGGCCGCTAGGCGTTGCACAGTATAGTGTGGGGCCCCCGAGCTAGGCGCTGCACAAACACTTAACAATTTTTTGCCTCAAACTAGAGGCCTACCTTCTGTGGCTGTCTGGATAGCTACAGACCTGTGCAGCGCCTAGCCTGGAGGCGCCACACTCTACAATGCAGCGCCTGCCGGCTAGGCGTTGCACAGTAGAGTGTGGCGCCTCCAGGCTAGGCGCTGCACAGGTCTGTAGCTATGCAGACAGCAACAGAAGGTGTGGCAAGTTACAGACCTGTGCAGCGCCTAGCTAGGAGGCGCCACACTCTACTGTGCAGCGCCTGGCATCTAGGCGTTGCACAGTAGAGTGTGGCGCCTCCAGGCTAGGCGCTGCACAGGTCTATAGCTATCCAGACAGCAACAGAAGGTATGGCAAGTTACAGACCTGTGCAGCGCCTAGCCTGGAGGCGCCACACTCTACTGTGCAGCGCCTGGCGGCTAGGCGTTGCACAGTACAGTGTGGCGCCCCCTAGCTAGGCGCTGCACAAACACTTAGCAAATTTTTTGCCTCAAACTGGAGGCCTGCCTTCTGTGCCTCCTCCCCCCCCCTCTACTGGGTCATTTTCAGCCACAGTTCAACAATTCGTATAATAAACATTAAGGTTCAAAAAGGGTTCACCACAGACATCATTTCTTACAAAGGACCATCACAATAAGTTCAAGTTTAACATAGAGCTACCACCACTCCAAGTTCAACGACATAACAAATTCCACATTACTAAAAGGTACGACCACTCCAAGTTCAACGACATAACAAATTCCACTCTAAGTTCAACATTATAAAAAAATGACGATGACTAGTGCTTTCCACGCTCGCTGGCTCCTCCCCCCTCTTGACGCTTATCTTCTTCACCTTCCTAGGAAGAGGAACCCCCGGCTCCGGCTCCGGCTCCGGTTCGTCCACGTCATCTACATAGTCATCCAATAGTCATCCAAAGCCGCCATCCGCGAGGTGCCGACCGTCCTTTTGCCTCTTTGGCCTCTTTGGGTGAAGTCTTCAGGTGTGTACTTGTTGATTCCCGTCCTAGGCTTCAACTCGTATGCAGACCGAGCCTGGTACCTCCCCACGGTCATATCATCAGCAACCTATGCATCAACAGAAGATATGGAAAGACCGTGTGTGAGGATATAGTTAGCAATGCATCAACAAATGGATATATATCGTCGTGACATACCTCTTGGGTGACCACACCCACGTCCTCATCCTCGAAAGGTTCACCATGGCCCTGCCCCGAAGCGGGATCTGATGGTGTCGCCGACCTAGACCGTTCTGGTGATACATACTCGGGGTCACGACAACCGAAAAGGTTTGATAGCCGCCTTAACTTTTGGCCCTGGCGCTGCAACATGTACAATTGAATGAGACATGGAAGGTAGCAACAAATGTTAAGTGCTAGTTTGAAGGAGATGTGAACCTTAATGAATGCTCGAAGTGCACCTTCCCCATCGCTTTTGCCAGCCGGGGTTGTTTCCAGAATAGTCTCGGTCTCATCAGCTGCTTTCTTGATCTGGGCATGCTATGAACAGAAACGGTATCAAAGTGTTAGGCAAGCGAAGATGTGAATAGTGTGAATGGAAAAGCAAAAAGGGCTAACCACAAAGTTCATCATTGGAGCTGAAGGGATCACTGAGTTGCCTTTCCTGACTAATGCGTTGTACTGGTGCTGGGCTACCTCATAAAAAACGGTGGGTTCTTCCAGAATCTCCTCAGCATACGCCGGCTGGCATACCTCCACGCGGGTACTTGCAAGAAACCATGTGAGATAGTTGTTGAACGCGATCGGGCAGTGCTCACGAAGCTGGGCTCGTTTTCCAGCCCTTGCTTGCTCCACACTAAGAGCGAACTGCACGACATACTTCCTGTGATGCTTGGCCCAATCCTTGATCTTCCGCTGCTTTTTCCTATCCAACCTGCAAGTTAGAAACAGAATATTAGCATCATCAAAACCGTCGAGAAGCTGCTAAGTGCTCAAGGTTAATTATATCTTACGCGTGTAGCAACTTGTCCGTGTCCTCCCACTCCGGCGGGTGTGGCTGGAACAAACCAAACTGGCGAAACACCCGATGTGGCAGGTGAAGCTCAACCGCCCAGTTGCATATCAGTGGGCACCGCATATGCCAGAGATCCCTATCCCTAGTGCACATCGGATTCAGCCTGAACTCTATAGGGTTACCAAAACTCTCTCCTTTTCCATACGGCTCCCATTCCACCTGCAAAATGGGATTGAATGCAAAATTGATATCGAGTTACGATACAAGCATGATAATCACTTATGCAATGTCGGTTCACCTGCTCAGGCGTGATCGCGTCCAGCTCGCTCTTGTACAACTTGTACATTACCGAGGGATCATCCGTCGTCTCATTTAACACATCCCACTTGTAAGCCCAAGTGGGGAGCCGTAGTGGGTCGTCTTTATCGTCCCAATCCTCGTACTTCACGGTCTTCGGTCGTCCAACCGGCAAACGCTCCCAGCTCCATATGGAAAGTGCGAGCAGACAACCACCAATACCTCCAGTGTGCCTACAACAGGCTTCGTCCAACTGCACATAAAAGAGAACATGGTCAAATTTGCCGCAAGAGCGCATTGATAATGTATCAATGAAGTGAAAAGGAAACAACTTCATACCTGTCGATACAAGTAAGCCAGTGTCGCCGAACCCCAACTCCATTTGCTATCGAAGACGGTCAACGCCTTCAGCCACATCCATGGAGCATTCTTGCCTGTGCCATCAGCAAACATTGTCCTGGATATCACGTACCACATGTAGACACGAGCATATGTCTTCACCATGTCCTCATTAGCATCCTCAGGGCAATGACTGAAGTTCGATGATATCCACGTGAAAGTAGCGCCCGCTGCGACTCTTTCCTTCTTCTTATCTTCTGCTTCTGGTTCCCGAGGCTCCGGAGGAACCATACCGATAAGGGCATGCATCTGCGCGCGCCACCCATCAGAATCGGTGTTCATACATAAAGGATTGCCATCGATAGGAAGACCGGTGATCATAGCAATATCCTGCAGCGTCACGGTCATCTCCCCGGTCCGAAGATGGAAAGTGTGTGTCTCCGGCCTCCAATGATCAATAAGCGCGGTGAGTGCTGCAGCATTGTTGGGTGGCGTCGACCGGCGGACCAACTGAATGAAAGGGAGAAGTCCTGCCTCCCTTACATACGGTGTGTACCGCTCATCATAGCGCATCCATCCAAGGCTGATCCCGTGAGACCGAAGCTTCAGAGGTGCAAGCTCCTACAAACAAACAAATCATAACATTACATATGGGGCATTTGTGTTTGAAAAAAAATACGAATTTCATAACACCGCCACTTTCAGTATTACCCGCTGCTCCACCGACATAGCGTACGACCGGTGTTGTTTGTCCCAATGATCATCGAGAAGCCAAACCATCCTAACAATTTCAACAAAGCATTCTTGTCAACACGATTATCTTTTCAATTCAAAAAAACTAAAGTAGGCCTACTACATGCAAGATTCAAAGCATATGTATCCAAAGCATTTTTCTCAATACGAGTATAATTCAAAGCATATGTATCCAAAACTAAACTAGGCCTACTTCATACAATAACTTTTCCATAGAAATAACATGTCAATCTATATATCCAACCATATTTTTTCAATAAAATAAAATACACTAGGGTTCCACAAATCAAACAAACAAGGGTTGTAATACATGCAAATTTCTAATACATGCAAGATTCATATCTAATCAAATCAAACAAGGATTCCCCAAATCTTTGAAATACCATATTTTGTATGGATAAAAAGAAGGGGATCGGAGGAGAGTACCTTCTAGGATGGATTGGTGAAGAAATGCACAGATCAAATCGTCGGATCTGAAGGATTTGGGAGAGGGGATTGAGAGGGGGAGAGGAGGAAGCCGCCGGCGCTGTTCTGTAACTCCTGGAACGAATGGGTGGGGTGGGGGGAGGGGGAGCGGGCGGCTGGCATCTAAGTCACAGTGCGACGCCTAAGGGCTAGGCGATGGACATTACATGTGTGGCGCCTACCTTGTAGGCGCTGCACTGCTGGGTCCGGGGCCCAGGGCTGCCACGGTGGACTGGAGTGCAACGCCCCAGAGCTAGGCGCTGCACCGTTGGGTGTGGCGCCGGCCTGGCGGGAGCTGCACAAAAAGGTCAGGGGAGTGAAATAGTTTCAAGGGCAGTTCATTCTGTGAAATGATTTCGTCCCGAGGTCAAAATTGTCAAATTTGCCATATACTAACACCCTGGGACAAATCTTGTCCAAAACCCAGTGCACACATTGGTACTTGTGCTAGAGTCTATGCGCAAGAACGGAGGGAGTACTACTATGTGACCTCAATTACAGCTATGTATACTACCCTCGAAGTTTAAAGCAAATTAGTTCAAAAGCTCATAAAAAAGGTGAAGGACAAGGAGGGCGGTGGTCATTGTATCAGAAATTTAAAGCTACTAGCACTATGCGTGGAAAAGCCAGAGGAGACGTATTTATCCACTATCAGCATCCGGGTTCATCCGACAAAAATATCAGGTGTTATTTTTCCTATGTATTTTACCAGTACATGTTTTTATTCTTTGAAAAACAAGTACTCTGGCTGGCGATATTTTTTTGATACAGGACAATTATTCACTGCGAAGGCAATCGTCGGGCCACAAATATGGAACTCGCACCACTGTTATCATGCGCCAGTATTCGACCATGGTAAAATGAGTGTGCAAACCGCCGTCCATACAGGTCGGTCTACATCAACTCACTGGGATCGCGCCTGCAATTGACTCACCATGCGCGTAGCTTACCGCGCCTGCGATTGGCTCACCCGTCCGTGCACCGGCGATTGACTCGCTCGTCCGCACTGGCTTACAACGTCGCGGCCAACTCATTTGTCTGCTCCCGCGTCCGACTCACTCGTGATTGATTTCAGTTTAACATGTCAGGTGAAATCCATCCAGTATGTTTTCTACATATTTAAGAGCAATTACTTTGGATTGCAATTTTTTTGATGTAGGACAAGTTGTCTATTGCTAAAGGGATTATTATATCACTGAGCTATTGAATGACTCATGCCGGTTTATATCACGGTCAAATATGGAGAATGTCAAGACAACTCCTTGAGTTGTTTTAAGACTCAGGGGCTACAATAACATGACTCGGCAAAATTGGCCAGTATCAGTGAATCAAGAACTCCGTGTAATTGGAGGGAAAGTAACCCGGCCCTGGAGACTACTGCTATATTGATGAAAATTTAAATGGCCGTCAGAAAATTTCCGGTTTAAAATGAAAGATTCCGGTTTAAAATCTGGCTCAAGGGAAATCTGTCTCTCACAAAGCTTGAAGCTCTCAATATCCGGCTTAAAATCCCAGTCAAGAAGAATTTATCTCTCGCAAGTTCGAGTTCTCAGAAGAATTGGAGGTTGCCAAAGAGAACTTGCTGCCATGATGTTCAAACATGGGTATCATGCCTTATGGGCTCATCTTATTATGGTCACTTGGGGGCTTCCTGCTCGTATTCGAAGCATAGCTGTAAATATCCCTCTTGATCGGCGCAATGCCATACTTATAATCACTTGGGGGCTTCCTGTTCAAACATAGGTGTATTCACCAAAGAGAACATAGCGTTACTACCCTTTTGATCTGGTGCAACGCCATGATTATGGTCACTTGGGGGCTTCCTGATCGTATTCGAATCATAGCGTTACTACCCTCTTGACCGAATATGTCACTTGGGGGCTTCCTGTTCAAACATAGGTGTATTCACCAAAGGGAACATAGCGTCACTACCACTTGATCTTGGTAATTCGACTATCAAGCCAATATGATAATGTCATAAGAGCAGAGCTCTGGTTATCTTGGTAATTCGGCTACCAAGCCAATATGAAAATTCATAAGAGCACAGCTCTGGTTATCCTGGTAACTCGGCTACCAAGCCAATATGATAAATTCATAAGAGCACAGCTCTGGTTACCTTGATAATTCGGCTACCAAGCCAATATGATAATTTCATGAGAGCATAGCTCTGATTACCTTGATAATTCGGCTACCAAGCCAATATGATAATTTCATGAGAGCACAGCTCTTACCTTGGGATTTCAGCTATCAAGCCAGTATTATAACTTCACATGAGCATAGCTCTGACCTACTTGGCGGATTAATGACCCGGTTACACAGACCAAAGAGAGTCTGATTGCATAGCACAGCTCAAACATAGGTTTATGGTGACCTGGCAGCATATTATGGTATTAAGTACTTGGAATTATTCGTCTTCTAAGTTTTGGGTTATCACCCTTACTGCATTGGTATGATAAGCCAGCAGTATGAGCAAATATCACAGGTATGATATTTTGTTATGATTATATAAGGTTGTGATTAAACCGGCCCTGGCTTTAGACGATAAGTCGCCAGGGTATATGTTGTTTAAGCTCTATGCAGATTTGCAGAACTATGGCTTATATAAATGATTAAGTTCAAGCTCATCATCAAAATTGATGTTTCAAAAGGGTTATCAATTCTGGATTTTCTCAAAGGCTATAAGCCGCCGGGTTATCAACATTCCGACTTACAATGAATGCGCATTAAGTCGCCATCAGCCAAGAGCCGCCGAGTATTTAAACTCCGGATTTACTTGTCAACCGATAAGGTATTCACATCTTTAATAGCCAAACTTGGCTGGATTGTCATGATGATATTGAATGATTAAGGTTTTCATACCAGATTATATTGTTTAAATCTTGAATAGCCAACATGGCTGGATTTTTATTATGGTTATCAATAACCAGTATTATGATTGAGGTTTCTTTATGGATATGATTTATTCTGCAATGGAATGAATAGTCCCGAGTCGCTGCAGGCTTACGACCCGACACTTGGGGGCTACATTATTCAAATGGAGATTACATCAAATATGCAAATCCAATATCACTGCCAGCATGCGCCATGGCCCTTGGGGGCTAATGCAAAGTCATTTTTTGCTCACCGTATTGAAGACCCGACTCATCACATTGTAATGAGCCGGCCCTTGGGGGCTACCAATTGCTCCCGTTAAAAATTCAAGGTACACAAGCCTTAATCCATTATATTGAAGGGTCCACTACTTAGTTGGTAGAGCGCAAAGCTCTTAACCTTGTGGACGTGGGTTCAAGCCCCATGGTGGGGGTTACATCATATGATGTTATTTTCAATGAAGTATATATAAAGTCCCAGCTCAGTGTTATCATAGTAAGCCGACCCTTGGAGGCTACACGTTGCTGTTCAAGTCTACATGATCATATTTACAAAGTCCCTGCTCATTATTGCATAATGACCCGGCCCTTGGGGGCTACACTGGTTGAAGTTTTTATGGGCATCAAGCAATTACAAGTCCCAGGTTGCTGCAAGCATGACAACCCGGCACTTGGGGGCTACATATATGGAATATTCAGTTTTTACTAGTGACTGAGATGAACAACATGGATTTCTTTAAGGTGGTAGTATTTATATTGAAGCAAGTCTTAAATCATCACTTTGCTCTGCTCAAGACTTGGGGGCTACAAGTAATATGGATATAAGGGAGAAATATCTTCAAATTCTCAGTTTTGAGCAAACCAGATCGACCTGGCGTCTGCAACAACTATGACGCAGCGTCAGCCACAATTATGAACTGGTACCATCAATATTTACAAACTGACATTTTTGGCAAGGATAAACCGACAAGTTCTACATCCTTAAGCCGGCTGAAAATCAGATGAGTATTTCAAGACCAATATTTTTTAAACCGACGCTTTGGAAGCCGACTCAAGTGGATTATTTCTTACAATATTTCTCTACAAGAGAACAATGTCAGCAAATTGATTCTGAAGCTGCCCTGTTGACCCAAATTTTTCAAAAGAAGTATTTGGATTTTTTGCATTGACAAAGTTGAGACATATCTGTTAAAGAAGATTTTCTATGAGATCATGAACATGTATATATCAGCAAGGAAATAACAAGGACTTAACGATGATCAAGTGCCGGCTCAGAAGAACCTTCGACCCGGCGTATAATCTATCAAAGTTGGCCTTGTTTTGCAGGATAAGTTTACCATGGATAAATCCAAGCTAAACTGGGGGCTAATGTCGGGGATATACCCCGCGGTGTAACCCGCCGGATGTATGACCCGACTAGAACTTGGCGACTCACTGGCGACCCGCCCGGACCTGGCCGTTTACGTGCAACCCGCCTGAACATTGCAGCCCACTGGTGACCCGGCACGCGGGTCAGACGGACGACAAGGCCCAAGGCCCAGTTGGCCAGCTCATGTTATAGTGGGCTGGCTTAAGAGGAAAGGCATAAGGAATATTCTCCTACAAAGGAAGCAAGACTAGGACTCCACTTGTAATAGAGTAATCCTAATCCTACCAGGACTAGTCATGTAACCCGCCCCTTCAACATATATAAGGAGGGGCAGGGCACCCCAAGGGGGACAGAAAATAATCTCTAAGGTTAGACACAACTAAAGGGGAGCCGGCTTATGCGGCGACTCCCTCATGAGTATAATGAGAGCTAGCCACAAACATCATGTAGGGCTATTACCGAATGATGTTTCCCGGGGCCCGAAGCTGTCTAAACCCTTGTCTTGTGTTGCATCTCTCGATTCCGATCAACCGCTCTCAAGCTACCACATAGATGCGTTGGCCTCACGACTAAGTCCTCACACTAGGACATCTGCCGTGACAATTCCACAACAGTAGGCATCTGTTGCTGCGTACAGGATGTGATCTTCATCTATTGTCTTAGACTCCCATGCACGATGAAACTCCTGGTGAGGTTTCTTCAGTTGAGCGTATGAAAGATCAATCATGGCTGCTGCCAGGGTCAGAATTGAAGGCTGAGAGGAGGACACCGGGCTTTCCTTCTGGAGATCCAAGTGCTGGCCTACAACGAGGCCTATCCGACCCAGGACTCTCCTGTCGTTCGCAAAGTCTACAGTAACGAATTTCACTCTTTTGTCCTTGAGGAAGAACTCAAATTCCTGGCACCTAACATCGGCATGGCATATGTGGTAGACCAAGCACACGTTATGTACACAAACCTGGATCATGGCAAGCTTCTTCTTCTCTGCCTCCTTTAGAAGCTTCTCGCTTTCTAGGACTTTGGTGTACTCAACATCTAGCCCAGCGACCCACTCATCCTTTGAACTTTGGAACATGCGTAGGAAGCGAGCAAGGTATGCTTCCACTGTCACGGATCTATGGGTGTAGATGACGATGAACTCATCGCCGGTGATGGTTCTAACCTGGTACTCAGCGATGATCATGGAGATTTGGGAGACCATGGAATTTGGAGGCGGGTTAGGAGAAGTTGAACTAGTGTAATGTGAAAGGACGGGATGACTGGGAGCGAACTGTTGTAAGGTAGAAGATGGGGACGAGTAGGGCGTGCGAACAACGTGGGGTGGGCTGCTTGCCCGGTGGATAAACGGCTGCATGCCCCCAAAGAGTTCTTGAGTACTATGCGGGACCCACTAGATGTCATGTTTACTAGACACATATCGTGGGCCTGACATTATAGCTTCTGCGTGTTCGCACGCCATGCTGGCGCGTGCATGTAACTTCACTTAATTCCGTCAACCGCCGCGCCTCCCATGATCTTCGCCTCCCTCGCGCGGTCGCGCCCTTTGAGACTTCGGATGGCTATAAATGAGCAATTTTTTTCCTACTCCTCATGCATGATACTCCCTCTGGTCCTTTTTACTCCACGTAAGATTTGTGTCAAGTCAAAGTTTGCAAAGTTTTTGACCAAATTTATACTAAAAATATCAATATCTACAATACCAAATATATATTTTATGAAACTACATTTCATAATGAGTATAAAAATATTGATTTGACATTTGTGAATGTTGATACATTTTTCTATAAGTTTGGTCAAAGTAGAGGTACATTGACTTCAGAGAAAACTTATATGCACAATGCAGACTAGTTCCTCCGCCCAGGTGCGTGCCATGTCTTATCTAGTCATCACAACAAGGTTAGCTATTAGAGTACTACTACCTCCCTTCTAGTTTAAATGGCTCGATTCAAAAATTTCACCTACTCTTACCAAGATAGAGGCAGTGGAATAGTTTTTGTAGTCTGCAAAAGTACTCAATTAATGCTCTCGTTCTTCACAAAAAATGTGTTTTCCAATGCATTATCGCATTGCATGCATGCATGAATACTAGTAAATGACAAAGATTTTTACATGCACTACCAAGATGCCCGTGCGTTGCACGGAACACCAAGATGCATTTGTATGAGTAGTTTATCTTGTGGGAGAAAAGGATGAACGAGGTAAGGCTTTATCTGCAAATGTGGAGAGGAGTGCGGGTAAATTGTCATAGTTTCCTTCCTATCCGTTAGATATAGATCGGATGGCCTATATTGCAGGATGGCAGGCACACCATCATCACCAACTCTGCTTTTTATAAGAGTAGAGAGTAGAGATTAGTTAATATTCTCTTTAGGCTACTCATAGTGGAAAGTATCATATACTAGTATCATGTGCATGATATTATAGTGTATGATACGGGACTACCTTTATAGTGCCATGCATGACACAAAGTAGCATAGTATTTAACATGACACGGTATCTACCTATGTTACTCTAACCCCCCCTCTTCTTTAATTCTTTGCCACATCAACATGTTTGCTATTCCCGTGTGCATGATACCAGCTAAGATACCCCATTACCACCACTATGGCCAGCCTTAATCATCGCATGCAATAATTTAGTGCACCTTGAAATCTGAACAGTGTGTGGCGTGCATGTTTTTAATTACTTGAGACTATACCTAGCCCAGCATGCAAGATGACTTATTATGCACCGTTCCCCATACCTGCCGGAATCCTGTTCATCTCCAAATATTTTCCTCTCCATGTGTGAAAAGTGAAAACAATCTGCCTGCTTGACTCTCCTTCTCCCTCCGGCAGTCCCACCACTCCACCCCGTGTGGAAAAAATCTGCATGCATGACTCTCCTCCCCCCACGCTCGTCCAATCCGTTGTGACCAGCAATATTTCCACCCCTTCCCTCCACCGCAATTTACTCCAACAAATATGCCGACGTAGCTGTTACATTAATCACGCAACATATCTTACAGGACGCTGCTTCAGTTACTTAACCACAGGTGCATTGGGTCACTAACATGTGGGCCCAACATGCATCTGGCCCACATGCCAGTGACGCAACTACACCTGCAGTTAAGTCACTGAAGCTCAGTCCATATCTTACGTAGGTATTGCTCTCTATAAATACTACGCCTCCCACGGCATTCGGAAGAACGCTCACGTTCATCGCTAACTGCCCCCTCCCTCTCACGTCGACCACCATGGCATCGCCCCTCCCAAGCCCTAGGAGCCCCTGACTGCACCACGCGGACGGTCACGCGTCGCCATTCTGTTCATCGCCGCCACTAGTCATGGAGGACGCGTCGGTGTTCCGCTCCTCGCCGTGACGCATCGAGGTGGACGCGTCGGCGTTCCCAGTCTCGCTAGCAGGCGCGTCGGAGGTCGCGTCGGCTCCCCGCTATGAGGATAATGTCGCGCCGCCCGCCGAGGCCCCCCCAGCCTTGAGGAGCTTTGGATAGAAATGGAGGTCGCCTTGTGGGAGGCTTTGCCTCCGGCAGAGCACGCCAATATAGAGGCGGAGAAGAAGGCCGAGGAAGAAAAGCGCGCCGTGAGGCATGCTGCCTGGCAGGCCTATGTCGCGTCCGAGAGAGTCAGGCAATTGACTCTTTGCAGAAGGCTCATGCGAGGGCCGTGATGGTGGCGGAAGACGCCCGTGCCAAAGCCCTGAGTGTAGTCGGGCCCAAGCGCCTCATCTACGCTTAGCGGTACGTGGACCGGGTGCACGCTTCCAGCGAGGATGAGTACCTGTTGGCGCCAGATCACCACAATGGTGAAATCGCGCTCGCCCGCCGGCAAGCCGCCAATCAACACCTTGTGAGTTGCGAGGCTGAGGAAGAGGCATTGTGTCGGTGCGCTAGGAAACGGCCGCGCACCAGGGCACTCGTGGCGCGCCGCAAGTGCTCCTGCGAGCGCCCGTGTCTTTTATTGGGAATAATTTAGTTTCGTAAGGCGATCTCATTAATTTTGGGACGCAAATGATAAATCCCGAACGTTCGGGAATTATTAGCATCCTCAATTAAGTATGTAAAAGGAAAAGTTTGGAAACCTTGTGTATCCGTACGCATTTTGTAAGTACGCGCATATAGCACAAACTTAACTATATATCGCACTACACGTCTCTCTCTATATATGCTTGCAGACTGTGCTACTACTATTACTTATGTATGTGCAAATGCACGTTTTAACATTACGATGCGGTTTTTGTAAAAGTAGAAAAACAACACTAGTCAAGCTTGTGAAACAATTCAATGCAAAAGAAATGCAAAAATTCTCGTTTGATTGTTTAATTTTAGCTTCCTTCTCTATGGTTATTTCTCTATCGTACTTTGTACGGAGTATCTCACTGGTTGGGAAGACATGCAAATTCCCAAACCGCTTCCTACACCCTGTATCGATTTTTTTGCCTAACAAGTGCGCCGTGCATTTGGAATTCCAACTTGAGTACTACTACTAGGAGTACCAGGGGCCAGTTCTTTTAGGCTTATAGATTAGTAATGCCATAACTACTACCTCCGTCCTGGTTTATTGGTCCCCATTGTAATCTGTGCCAAAGTTTGACCATAAATTTAACTAATGAAATGTTTATGCATGCCACCCAAAATTATATAACTTTTGTTGACATGCACTAACATTTTATGAGTTAAATCTTTGGTCAAAATTTAGCACAAATTACAATGGTGACTAATAAACCAGGACAAACGTAGTAGTTTAGAAGCCCAAATGAATGAGTGAGGCGCCTTATGTTACTCTCCACTGTGACTAGTCTTATGGGAAAAGCTGGGGAAGAGAGGGCTTATTTTTTAAGCTGCCAAAAGAACTGGCCCTAGGAGTAGTAGCTAGGGATACTAGGAGTAGTAGCTAGGGATACTAGGAGTAGTAGCTAGGGTTTGAGTGTGCAAGATGAACCGGACAAAGTAAATGCAGAGAGATGAAATGCAAAAAAAGGCGGAGGGATGTGATGGTTGCTTGTCCATTTATTTTACCAGGCCACTTATTTCTGGGAGTGGTGGGGTTTTGTGATATGACGGCTTTACTGCCGAGCCACGAGCGGGGTGAGACTCCCGTGCAGCACCGCCCTCTACACTAATACTACCTCGGCCGTGGTTTATTAGTTCCCCATTGAATTTGACTGAAGATTTAACTGACAAAATGTTAGTGCATGTCAACAAAAACTATATCATTGGATTCGTATTTGAACATAGTTTTCAATGATATAATTTTTGGTGACATGCATAAGAATTTATTGTACTATATATAATGTTAGTTAAATTTATGGTTTTACTAATATATAGTAAGGTGCCCGTGCGTTGCACGAAATAGTGAAATGCATTGATCAGGAAGTTGTTTATTTTGATAAAGTATGTGGGGGTCATCTCATGTGTAACGAGTATCGATAGGTTTCCTCGGATATTATTTCTTCTCTAGAGCTCACAAACATCTGGGTGAAATAGATAAAAAAGTATCTTTTGCAAACAAAAGCGTTCAACTGTTCAACCTGCATCCAAAACTTGTGAAGAAATAACACTTATTGTGCTTTGCAAGAAATGATCTTTAAGAATTAGTTTTTGAGTATCGATTTTGTTTATTTTTTCTAGACCACCATGAATGTACTCCCTCCGTCTAGGTGAATAAGTTGTCTTAAGTTGTGCACCGTGACCAAGGAGGAGGGGAAAATGAGAGAACTTAATGTTTATTTGCTAATTAATAGCATTGCATGCAATGAACTAACCATTGCATGTCGTGTTTGGTAGTCTCTAGTCATTGAAAACATGCACGCCCCACATCTCTTGTTGGTTGATATGTGAAGAAACAAGAAACAAGGTGGGAGTTAATGCACCGCGCCTAAGTGTTTTGGGAGTATTTGGTTTTCATAAGGTGACTTAGAGCGAGTACAATAAGGTACAGTCAGCAGGCTGTAAGAAGTAAAGTAATATTTCTAATGCTTAGTTGGAGGAGAGAGGATAGGAGAGAGAATGTAAGCGGGCTCTCATGCAAGAGCCACCTGCAGCACGTGCTCCTAGGAACTATGTGAGAGTGGAAAGTGGGCCATGTATTAATAAAGTAGCACATACTTATAGCTAACTGTTATACATGTTGGCTATAAGTTGGCTATAGATGACATCACTTTCTTATAGTCAACAGTTGGCTATACTATTAAGTATTAAACATGCTCTTATACACCTAGATGGAGGGATTAAATCAGGATGACTGGGAAGGGGGCAGAGGAGATGTAAGAAATGGTTCATCATAAGTCTTTCACCATTACTGTAGTAAAAATTCTTAATTAATCTCATAAATGGCAAGCGAGAACTCTAATGGAGCAAAAGCATACATGGAAGATTCTAGACTAAACCATAAATGGATACACCTTTATTCAAGCGCGATACTCTAATAGAGCAAGATCATGAATGGAAGGTTCTATACTATATAAATAAGAAGTCTTCACATGCTTAGACAGCGGATTACATTGAGCGAAGACTAATGATGAACATTTGACTTGGTAATTCATATGACCAGGTGAACCTCCTTGAAGTCCCCGTGCACCATCTTGGGGTGAAAATCATACCAGTTGTCTTCCATGTCCACATTGCCGGGAACGGAGCAGCTCGGCACAGTCTCAGTCAGCGTGATGGAGGCGGCGTGGGCGCCCTCGTACCTCGAAGGGGCAGTAATAGTGAGCACGCACCTGTACACCGGCCTCGTGTCAGCGTCAGCGGCGTTGCCCCTAACGCATACTACAGAGACAGGGCGGCGGCCTGCGCGGGCCTTGCCGGTGCCCACGGCCAAGAGGAAGACTCTGCCGTCCTCCTCCGCGACTAGCAGGCGGCGGTGATCCTCCAGCGACTCCGGCACGGCGAACGGGTAACACATCTCATACTTGATGTTCACCACCGCGGGCCAGTAGTGAGTGATGGATGGTGCCGTGAGGTGATGCACGAGGCTTGCCGGTGAGCCCTCAAACGGTGGCATGCACTCATAGTAGTAGCAGGGCGCATGCACGCATCTGGAACTATGCTCCACTAGCGAGTGCTGGTTGACGTACCTCTCGCAGCTGAAACTCTTGTAGACGCGTGGCACCTTGCAGGCATTGACCAGGCCATCCATGGAACGGGAGTGGCTGTAGGGGACGTTGCGCCCGCCGAATGGAGCGTAGGAGGGAGTGGTTGTAGGGGATGTTGCGCCCACCGAATGGAGCGCAGGAGGTAGTGGGTGTAGGGGATGTTGCGCCCGCCGAATGGAGCGCAGGAGTAGCACACGAAGCAGTAGATGGTGTCCTTACTAGTACTCCCTAGTGGAAAATGCTACACCTACGATTTTCAGGGGGGGGTGTCCTTCCAACTAAACTAAACATCACCCCCCTGATTTTGAGGGGGGTGGGCCCCTCACTTCCCTAAACACCAATACCAATACTCCATGTTGGTTATTACATAAGCTACGTAGAAATCTTTACATAAGTCTAGCATTGCTCCTCCCTAGTCTCTACTCTTATAAAAAACCGAGTTGGTGATGATGGTGTGCCTGCCATCTTGTAATATAGACCGTCCGATCTATATCTGACAGATAGAAAGCAAACTATGATAATTTTACAAAAAATACCCACACCTCTCTCCACATTTACAGATAAGGCCTTGGCTCGTTCATCCTTATGTCCCACAAACTCATTGTTGAGCAATTAAAAAAGGAAGTCTCTGGAACAATCTGGCAAGTTATAGCCCCGGTTATTTTAACCTTTTTTTAGTAATGATATCTGGCGATTGTTCGCCACGAGCTCAATCCTGGCGAATCCCATGTAACCGTCAGATTTCCATCCGACGGTGGCCTGTTTTTAAGCCATAGTATTTGACAAAACCGCCACCCTTACACACGTACTATAACTGTGTCGCGGGCATTTGCAATTGCCATGTCTCCCAGCGAACGTTTGCTGGGGATTGGAGTTAGCACCGATGGCGGTTCGTAGTCGTTCTACGCTCGGGCATTGAAGTTTGTAACTATTTTAGATTAGAATATACTACTCCTTCAGTGCTAGTAGTAGAGCAGAATCCTATTCCACTATATGCAAACTAGGGTATAGTAGTAGGTACTGTAGGGAGTACTAGTACTGTGATCACTCAAGCAAGTTGTCTGGCATCGATATGACCCTACGCTGCTGGGATGTGTCTCATAAGTCAAGCGGCGTGCTATTGTCGTCATCACCTGTCCACTTCCCGCAACACATATTCGCTTCTCCATCTTCATCCGCACATAATCATCCAATCTTCCATCCCCGCAAAGGCGCCTCCCCCCTCTTCTGAAACCCAAGCACTAACAATGGCAGAACTGAGCAGCGTTTGCTGAAAGAGTGGTTGGAATTCGCTCCCCACAGAGGTAATCAAGCTCATTGTTTCACATGTGGACAATCTCAATACCATGCCGCTCGCCTCTTCTCGTCGGGGCTGTACCGTTTACTCAAAGCCCTCAGGACAGAGCTTTTTAAGTCAGCTCCTTGCTTGCTGATGCCGCCCGATCTTCAGAAACGGCGTGTCACGCAACATAACGATCGTAGAGTGGCGAGCATCAACCCCCTTGACTGTGATCCGATCCCCGTCACCCTCAACTACATTAACGGTATGTACTGGGTCGGCATGAACACGTCTTGGATGGTGCTCGTCGACGGTCGCGACAGCTTGATGCTCGTGGAGGTCTACACCCGGCGATTGATCCCCCTTCCTTCGATTAACACTGCACTGCTTTGGCACCGCGGCCCAGAATACTCGGAATCTTACAGTAGCCAACATGATACCAAGTTTGATTTGCTCAAGGTTGTAATCTGCCAAGTGCCCACAAGATCTGTGAATTATAAAGACTTCAGGCTAATTGCATTCTTCAACCGCGGTCTCGCCTATCTGACAGGTCATTGTGGTAAGTGGATAAATCTGCACGTCCATCATAGGATCATACATCCTCCATGGTTCTCTGATGCCATTGAACACAAGGGCTTGATTTACGCCATGGACTCCTTCTATGGCTAGACGTATTGCTGGCCTACTCCAGTCATCACTACAAACGACTGTTACAGCAGTATGTTACCTTCCTATGATATCATGATGGCTTGCTTATATTACTGTCAACATTTACTGAAAAAATATTCATGCTCATAACATGCTGTTCTTAAGATTGACTACAGTATGAGCCCTTTTTTATTTGAATCCAACTTGATATGATGTTGTAGGCCGCCCGGTGTCCCTACCCTTCCTAATCCCAGAACCTTTCAAAGAAAAGCGGCATGGCAATTGCAGGTGGTTCCTGGATCGATCAGACGACGGTGAACAATTGATGATCGTTCGCACGTACCGGACGTGTTGTTTCGCGGAATACAATCACAGTCACTACAAGGTCTTTGAGGAGGATCCCAACTTCTCTGGGCCTTCAGGAATTTTTGACTGGAGGCTGGTAAGTAGCCTTGGTACACGCTCTCTGTTTCTCGGACTGAATTATCCAATTAACCAGGAGATAACCGACGACAAGGATCATGATGGCAGCGCGGTTTCGTTCATCAGGCAAAACTGTGTGTACACAACGTACCATGCATCTCTCCATGCACCATACCCTGATATGTGCCGCCATGCTCTGCAGCCCAAAGTACGAGAGAGGGTCTCAAGTATCAGACTTCGACCTGTTGGCTGGAGTTTCCCCCGTCAGGCATCCATCTGGTTCAAGCCGTCAGCTAATCTCCACATCTTAATAAATAGTAATGTCTAACTGAGCCAGTTAGTTAGATGCGTACACTTGGTGTAGTAGGATCTTTATTTAGTTTGATGCATACACTTGTTCTTTTTTGGTAGCCCTTTTGTAATGATGGCTGATGTTTGGTTTGGAAGAGAGAGCCGCGTCTTTACTCTTCTGGCCTGCTTACTGCTTCTGTTGCACCCCCAGCCCTGGTTGCTGCTGCTGCTGTTTTCAATGTACAATCAATAGTAATATTTTGTCTGTTGGTTGAATAAATGTGTTGTTAGAACGACAAACACAATGTTTTGGAAGTCGTTGCACGGTCCGATCCTTTAACGAGTACTATTTTTGGTATGGAACACATTTTCCACTTGTCGATAACATGCATCCCACTGATGAAGGCCCAATAGAGGAGCCCATAATTAACTAGAAGGGAGGCTCTCGCATGAATCTGGGCCAAGTACATGCTCATGGTCCCCTAAACATAAATAAGTAAATAAATAAATGAATAAAGCTAAATTCTCATGCACCAGTTCTTTAAATTCACGATTTGAAAAGTCAAATTTTAACAGGAGGATATTATTTCCTATGAGAGTGTCGTTATATTCAGTCGATATTATTCTTAGGCAAAGATAGTGACCAGTCTTCTTTCTCCCACCATTTTCTTACTACAACCAGCGGACCCATGCAAATCGTAGTCAACGTCGTAAATAGTTTCGATCCGTTTTTATTTTTCGATAATAATGCCCAACCCAGCCCAACACATTGGTGACACCACTTTATCCTCCGCCTTGGTGCGCTCGCCGCGGTGCCGCCGTCCGGCCCTGTCAACGTAGTGAATCCGGAGAGGACTGTAGTTGTGAGTATGACAGTGCGGACCCACCAGGTCCACTTCTGAACACAAGCAGGCGCCTCTTTTACTACTCAGATGCACCCCTTATTTTTTAACTCTAATCCACCCTGCTGATATCTGGGACCCACATCATTGTCAACGTATAGTCAATTAACAACAGTTGCATAACATTCTTTTGAGGATTTATTCGGAGGAGCAGTCTATAAATTGGGTTGTGCGGTCTATGTGGCCCGTCTAACAACATGACCAGTCCAGTAGTTTTTTCTTTGGGAAAATAGGTAGCCCACTTGTCGTGGGAAACCAGGGCCACCTATGGGACCAAGAGTCCCTTGCTGGTTCGGCGGGGGGGGGGGGGGGGTCACGTTGCACATAGAGCAGAGGGGCGTCGAACAGCACGACAGGGATCACACAGGCAATCTTTACCTAGTTTCGAACCGCCGTGAGGCGTAAAACCCTACTCCTGCTTTGGTGGATTGATGGTGTAAAAATGGTAGTGAGCGCAACACGCTTTCCCCGCAGGGTTGCCTCGGGGCAGAATGGCTACGCGCGTATGAATGTGTGTGTGTGTGTGGGGGGGGGGGGGCGGTGGATTCGCTAACCCAGGGTCCAACCCTTTCTACGTTTGCCTTGGGCCTCCTTTTATAGAAGAAGGGGTCACCACAGTGGCAGGTCAGTCATTATGCACTGATTAGATAGCAAACAGTGCTATCATACCTAACTCTGAAGGCTGGCAGAGCGCATTAAATGTGCCGCTCAATGTCACATTGTTGCTTGCCCGGCAGGCCCTGCCGAGCTGTTTTGCCAGCTTCGCATCTGCTCGCTCGACACGTCATAGGACGGGTGTCGTTTGTAGGTATTTCCTGTGGAAAGTGGCTGCCACGTGGTGAATAGCAACCACTTTGCCACTTTGGGGCTTGACACTGCATCGATCGACGACATGCATCATGATGCGGTGGTGTGATGAGGTGGTTTTGCCCTCACGAGTCCCGGCAAGCTTGCCGGGACGACCTGGAGGCTCGCTTCCGGGGGTGACCCCGCCCTTGCCAGGCTCGCCTGCTCGGCAAGGGAGGTTTCTTCCTTAGTGATATCTTGCTCTCCTGGCTAGTCTTGGCCTTCTTGAGCTACATGCTGGTCCTTCGAAGAACTGGTGCCCCATTCTGATCTTGGGGTTGTAATCTTGCTCCCGTGCCTGTGCACAATCTGGGCAACGGACCCAGGGTTTGTTGCACCGACAGAAGCCCCCGGGCCTGGCATGAACGCGCTGTCGGGCGTCATCGGGGTAGGCCCTAATAAGTGCACACGCAGGGGCGTAGAAGCTGCTGGCCCCTTGAGATCTTTGCCTCTTCATTAATCTTGAGCCCGGGCCATTTTCCGGTTTTTCCGCGCGTCGTGTAAAGCCAATCATGGTGGGGCCATTCTTGTAATGGCCCGTGAATAACTTTAACGCACGGGGGAGTAAACTCCAATTTACTCTTTCCACCACGCCCTTATCCTTAGCCATGTGGTGCGGGAGAGCATCAAGGCAGGAGCCCGGTCTTCTTGAATTGGTGGAGGAGGGCGGCGGTCGCCCGTTTGAGGGAGCGGCTCTCTCCCCCGTTCTGCCTATAAAAGGAGCGGCTCACATCCTTTCTCCTCCATCTTCTGCATTCTGCTGGTTATGCTGAAGTGAAGAGCCTGGGGCCAGGCCCCAGGTAGTAGCTTGAGGCTTCGTACGGACCCCAGGGGCGCTCGGGCGGCATGGCGATAGCACTGGGGGTGGTGACTCTGGTGCGCTCGTCGTCGGGTCGCCCGTAGCTTCAATTTTAGTGAGAGGTGACACAAACGACACCATGCCGCGGCCTGTAATGGGCGCGGGGCGTGGTAGTCGATCGTGCCCTATTCTCCTTTCTCTTGTGGCATCGGGGAGGGGTCGCAGAAGGGGTTCGCCACCAGTGGAGGTGAACCTGATCCCTCCCAGGCGCCGTCTGAGGGAGTCATGGATTAAGGGGTCCTCGGGCGTCCGGACTATGTAACATGGGCTGGACTAATGGGCTATGAAGATACAAGACAGAAGACTTCTTCCCGTGTCCGGATGGGACTCTCCTTTGCGTGGATGGCAAGCTTGGCGTTCAGATATGTAGATTCCTTCCATTGTAAACCAACTCTGTACAACCCTAGGCCCCTCTGGTGTCTATATAAACCGGAGGGTTTAGCCCGTAGAGGCAATGACAATCATACATGCTAGACTTCTAGGGTTTAGCCATTATGATCTCGTGGTAGATCAACTCTTGTAATCCTCATATTCATCAAGATCAATCAAGCAGGAAGTAGGGTATTACCTCCATTAAGAGGGCTCGAACCTGGGTAAACATCGTGTCCCCTGTCTCCTGTTACCATCGACCTTAGAGGCACAGTTCGGGACCCCCTACCCGAGATCCGCCGGTTTTGACACCGACATTGGTGCTTTCATTGAGAGTTCCACTATGTCGTCATCAGAAGGTTCGATGGCTCCATTAATCATCTACAACAATGCTGCCCTGAGGGATGTTTTTCTCCCGGGTCAGATCTTTGCGTTCGGCGGCTTCGCACTGCGGGCCAACTCGCTTGGCCATCTAGAGCAGATCGACGGCTACGCCCCAGGTTACCAGATTAGTTTTTGAAATCTGGACTATGTCGCTGATATCCGGGGAGACTTGATCTTCCAAGGGTTCACGACCCCAACCTCCGCTCTGGCCTTAGATCCGGAGCGCATTGCCAGGTCCGGAGACGGCATTATTGAGCCCGCCGGACTATCTGCAGCTATTAAACCCAGCAAGGGAGAGCCGGAGGAAGTAGTGTCACTGGCAACCATCATGAAGCCGGACTCTTCTCCGGACACTGGCTCCGAACCCTCGAAGTCAGCATCGTGTGAGCTCGGCCAAGGGGTTTCCCTCCCGCCGTACTCCATGGATTTTCTTCTCCCTGGCCAAACCTCGCCTTTAAGCGAGGCTCTGGACTTAACGCGATCCCTCATCATTACAGAGGAGCAATGTCTGAACTACGCCCAGCCCGAACTAGGGGCTGAGAGCAGGGAATTTTACGTCCCACCCACCACCCACTTCATAGCCACTGTTGAGGACTTAACTGACATGCTCGACTACGGCTCCGAAGACATCAACGGTATGGACGATAATGCCGGAGAGGAACAAGCCGAAAACCCGCCGTTTACCGAACGCTGGACGGCCACCTCCTCGTATGACGTATACATGGTGGACACACCTAAAGAGGGTAACGGCGATGATAAAGAAGATCCAGTCGAGGATATACCTCCTGAGACACAGCCAATGCGCCAACGTCAGCGGCGCCGCTCTAAATCACGCCGTGGAAAAGACAGCAATACCGGCACAAGAGAAAACAACACTCTGGACGATGCCGAAGACAAAGAAGACCCCGTCGAGCCAACTTCCGAATAGGACGATCAGGAATATGGGCAAGTTAGCCCTGACGAACAGGCTATAAACGAAGACTCGGAGGACAGTAATTATGTCCCACTCTCCGAGGACGAGGTGAGCCTCGGTGATGAAGACTTTATCGTACCTGAGGAACCTCCCGAGCAGGATCCCTTTAAGCGCCTGCTAATTGCCACTGCTAGGAGCCTGAAAAAGAAGCAGCAGCAGCTTCAAGCTGATCAAAACCTGCTCAACGATAGGTGGACTAATGTTCTGGCAGCCGAGGAATATGGCCTCGAGTGCCCAACCAAAAGTTACCCGAAGCGTAACTGGTACCCCAATTTTGACGACGAGGCCCTCGAGCCCGCACCATCGGCACGTAATGCGGCTGAACGACCACCTCGTGGCCGGGACAAAACGGCAACTCAAGCCGAACACTAGCCCATACTACCTCGCTGTAAAGGTAGAGATATAACAGCTTGGGGATATACATATGACCTGCGGCAAGACCTGGACAGTAGAGCAGGTCAGACCAGATCGATCTACGGATCACAGGGGCGTGCCCCGACGCGCGACGACGGCTATCTAGCCGGACGTGACAAGCATAATCACGCCCGGGCCGAAAACCGCAGACAGACTCCATCCATGCTACGTCGCAACCTGGCCCGATATAGAGGCGCCGCACACCCCCTCTGCTTCACTGATGAAGCAATGGAGCACAAATTCCCAGAAGGGTTTAAACCCTTGAATATCGAATCGTATGATGGAACAACAGATCCGACGGTATGGATTGAGGTTTTTCTTCTCCATATTCATATGGCCCGCAGTGATGATCTTCATGCCATCAAATACCTCCCGCTAAAACTCAAGGGACTAGCTCGGCACTGGTTGAACAGCCTGCCTGAAAACTCCATTGGCAGCTAGGAGGACTTGGAAGACGCCTTCCGCGACAACTTCCAAGGTACATACGTCCGACCTCCAGATGCCGATGACTAAAGTCACATAGTTCAACATCCCGGAGAGTCAGCCAGGAAATTCTGGACTAGGTTCCTAACTAAAAAGAACCAGACCGTCGACTGTCCAGATGCTGAAGCCCTAGCGGCCTTTAAGCATAGCATCTGCGACGAATGGCTCGCCCGACACCTCGGCTAGGAAAAGCCGAAGTCCATGGCAGCCCTCACGGCACTCTTGACCCGCTTTTGCGTGGGTGAAGATAGCTGGCTAGCCCGTAGCAATAATAATTCAAGTGAACCTGGCACCTCTGAAGCCAGAAATAGCAACGGCAAGCCCTGACACAACAGGCACAAGCGTCGAAACAACGGTGACAATACCGATGACACGGTGGTCAACACCGGATTCAGTGGCTCCAAATCTAGCCAGCGGAAGAAGCCATTTAAAAGGAACAATCCGGGCTCATCCAGCTTGGACCGCATACTCGATCGTCCATGTCAGATCCATGGCACCCCCGATAAACCAGCCAATCATACCAACAGAAGCTGTTGGGTCTTTAAACAGGCCGTCAAGTTAAATGTCGAGAACAAGGAGAAGGGGTCGCAGAGTGAGGACGACGATGAGGAGCCCCGTCCACCGAACACAGGGGGACAAAAGAAGTTTCCCCCCAGGTTAAAACGGTGAACATGATATACGTTACCCATATCCCCAAGAGGGAGCGCAAATGTGCGCTCAGGGGCGTCTATGCGATAGAGCTAGTCGCCCCAAAATTCAACCCATGGCCGTCCTGCCCGATCACCTTTGATCGCAGGGACCATCCGACCAGTATTCGTCATGGCGGTTCGGCCGCACTGGTCCTTGACCCAATCATTGATGGATTCCACCTCATGCGAGTCCTCATGGACGGTGGCAGCAGCCTCAACCTGCTCTATCAGGATACAGTCCGCAAGATGGGCATCTATCCATCAAGGATCAAACCCACAAATACTACCTTTAAAGGAGTAATTCCAGGTGTAGAGGCCTGCTACACGGGCTCAATCACATTGGAAGTCGTCTTTGGATCCCCGGACAACTTCTGAAGCGATGACTTGATCTTCGATATCGTCCCCTTCCGCAGTGGCTATCACGCACTACTTGGACGAACTGCATTCGCTCAATTCAATGCGGTGCCGCACTATGCTTATCTCAAACTCAAGATGCCCGGACCACGCGGTGTCATAACAGTCAATGGAAACACGGAATGCTCCCTCCGTACAGAGGAGCACACCGCGGCCCTGGCAGCGGAAGTACAGAGCGGCCTTATCAAGCAGAACTTTAATTCTGTGGCCAAGCTCCCGGACACTGTCAAACGAGTCCGGACTACTCCGCAGCTTGACAGTCCAGCTCGTCAGGAGTTCGACTAGCAATTCGGCCTCCATCTCAGTCCCGACCAAACGGCGGCGTACGTACCGCGCGTACATAACTAAGCACTCAAAATACCACGGGCATAGACGGAGGCGGAACTTGATTGTGGTCCACCATACGGCTCGAACTTCCCCGGAGACACATACTTTCCTTTTTTCTTTTCTATCCTTTTTTAGGTTTCTTTTCCACAGGCCCCTCACGACGGCCTGATCATCGATCCTTTCGAAGGATGGATATACCAAGGTGGCAAGTAGCATAGACATGTTGGGGAAGCTCCAGGTGGTCTTCTTGACGATCGCTCCACCTGTTTTCAGGACCCGCACGCAGCTCCCCCTTGTTCTCGGCATGTCAAATAGCCCTGTTGCTTATCGCACTATTTGTACAAATATGCTTTGACATATTAATCAAATTATAATGGAAACGGTTTGCGACCCAACTTATGTGGCACTGGCTTACTACTTCATTTTATTTCGTTATTCTTATTGATTGCACCCGTACACTTTAGTATGCTTTAAATCGCCAGGGGCTTCATTGCGCTCCATACTATGGCAATAAAGTCTGAACACTTTTATAGTATAGTTCGGCACCCCGAATTGAGCATTATATGAATCGGTTCCGAATCATGTCTTTGGTCAATAGTTGGGTTGCCCGGCTCCTCTGCTTACTACTTTACATTCCGTCCTATCGGCTAGGGTAGTAAAGGGAGAACTACTGCGATTGTGTTTCTGGTTTATCCGGGTAAACACCTCAGTAGAGAAAGCCGAAAACTGACTGTCATGATGCGGCGAGAGCTGGTCAGCTATTCGGAGGTTCAAATCTCTTGCGATTTTTTTGCATTATGCGACGGATCGGCATCTACCCGATCAGGTGTCTACAGCACCCTAGTCTGGATTAACAAATACTAACTAGGGGCTGCACCTACATTTCTATTGTCAAACTCCTATGGCTAAGTGAGGGTGATAAAGCCACATAGTCCGATTACCTGGTTCGCTGCGCTAAACACCTCCTTCAAGGACCAAACTCTTGGATCAAGAATGTTTAGGTTTCAACCCGAACACCCCGTACTACCTATGTGGGGGCTGAAGCCGACGACTAGCCAACTCTCACATTTAATAAAAATGGCCGCACAGGAGGAAATTTTTTAAACAAACAACAAGCATTGTATTACATATCAGCTTTGTTTCATAATACAGGACGGGATAACATGAATGTTTTAATTCAAAGATAGTGTCTTTTGCACACTGGCCCTCCACAATGCGGGATCCCTTTAGGACATCATCAAAATACCGCTCGGGCATGCGGTGCTCCTTGCCCGCGGGTGGTCCCTCGGTCACGAGCTTGACGGCGTCCATCTTCGACCACTGCACCTTGACACGGGCGAAGGCCATCCACGCACCTTCGATGCAGACCGACCGCTTGATGGCATCAAGCTGAGGGCAGGCATCGACCGGCCGCTTCACGAGCCCGAAGTTGCTGCTGGGTATGGCTTCGGTAGGCCACAGACGGATTATCAAATCCTTCATGGCCGATTCAGCCACCCTATGCAGTTCGGTCAGCTGTTTCAGCTGATCGCTAAAGGGCACCAGATGCTCTGGCGCAAGGTAT
Source organism: Triticum aestivum (assembly GCF_018294505.1). Taxonomy (NCBI): domain Eukaryota; kingdom Viridiplantae; phylum Streptophyta; class Magnoliopsida; order Poales; family Poaceae; genus Triticum; species Triticum aestivum. The sequence goes on along the minus strand of NC_057814.1, from coordinate 374,870,091 downwards.
TGCGACCAGAACAGCTTCTTCGTTGAGCTCCCCTCTTCGGCTCGGAAGAACTCTGCAGCATCAGCAACACTGCGTGGCAGATCCGCAAACGCTCCTGGAGAACTCCAAATCCGGGTCAGTAAGAGGTATCTTTTCTTCACATATTTGCTCTGCATAATAAAGGCCTTACCCGCCGCAATTTTCTTGGCCTCCTGGATTTCCTAGAGGGCGCCCTGGGCTTTAACCCGGGCCTCTTGCACGCTTTGGCGGGCCTTCACAAGTTCGGACTCTTGGTCCATAAACTTGCGCTCCAAGGACTCACATTTCTTTACGGCGTCCTGGAGCTCCTGCTGGAGCTCCCCAACCCTTGCCTCGTGTTTTTCGCGGGCGGCTTGCTCCTTTGCTGCTCTCTTCTAGGCCTCAGCCAATGCGTTCTTGAGGGTCTCCACCTCGGACGCCGCTCCTACGAAAATATCATGATAACATGATCAACACGAACAATTCATATCTTTCTAGATCTGAATAGGCCATTGCATACCTTGCTTGTCCTCAAGCTGTTTTTTCACATGGCCGAGCTCTTCCTCGGCTCGCTCCAGACTCTGCTTCAGTTTGGAGACTTCGGTAGAATGCGAGGTCGCAGCTAGCAATCGACGCCTACTTATTCACATACACATGTATGGTTAGTCTCCTGCGAAAGTTATTTGATCCTCTGTCTGGCTTTTCTTTTCGAGCATCGGACAGAGTCTCAAGGGCTACTGTCTATACTATGACATTCTTTTTGGATAAATACGCCGCATACCTCAAAGCCTGTTAGAAGGCTGGTGTAGGCTTCGGCCAGTCCGCTCTTAACGGACTGAACCCTTTTAACCACCGTACCCATGAGGATACGGTGTTCCTCAACAATGGAAGCACTTTGTAGCGCTTCCAGGAGAGTATCCGGTGCCTCTGGATGGACAGAGGTCACCGGCGAAATAGGCGCACCTCCTTCTTTCGAAGGAGGCTGCTTGCCTGATTCCGGAGCCGTATGGGCCTCCGAAATAGTATTCGGCTGGGGGCCAAATTGGATATGGCCCCCATCGCCAGTCTCCAGGGGGATTTGCTCCCCCATGTGTCCGGCGGCCGAGGCGTTATCCTCTGGCGCCACAGTGACGGCCTCCTGTGCCTCCCCCTGAGCTGGGAGGGTCCTTCGGTACAACACTTTAGCGTCGTCCGTAGTCTTGGGGGAGAAGGCCGACGGAGGAGACCCGCTGTCCATCACCTTGGGATCCAGCAAATTCCTCGAAGATGAGGATCGCTGGAGATGGGAATGAGCCGGACTGCAGTGCATGATTCAACATGTTAAAACTATGAAGTAAAGGAGCTGGATATGTGTGCGTCAGTGCCTTTGAGTACTTACGATTCGGCGAGAGGCTTATCCCTGGGGCGCCACTCGGAGCTGCTATCGATGTCCCACGCGGAGTTATCCGCGAGAGAGACCTTCCCCTTCTTGGACGCCTCTGCCTCCAGATGCATGGAGGCCGCCCTTTTCTTCCTTCCCCCCTCCGGGGGAGAGTTGCTTTCCTCCTCCTCCTCCTCGTCCTCGGTGGGGGAGGAGTGGGTCTCGGCATCTTCGGACGTCACGTCCAAAGTGCCCTTACGGCGGAGGCCACTCCTGGTCTCCTTGGCCTTTTTCTTGGCCTTCTTCTCTGGCGCTTGGTAGGGTGTCGGAACCAGCATCTTTGTCAGAAGTGGGATTGCTGGTTTTCGGGTAGCGGAGCCGGACACTGAATCCACTCCGCCTTCTTTGTCCAGCCTTGAAAAAACAGATAGCGAAGCTTAGACATCTTCCTTGAGTATACAAGTAAAGGATACACCTTGAAATACGAAAAACTTACCGGACTGGCAGGATGGGTCAGGTTGTACCCACGTTCCTCGGTCATCTTCGGCCACGTCTCCTTGGCCTTGAAAAGCACCTTCTAGATGTCTTCGTGTGTAGTGTCGAAGAACTGTTGCAAGGTCTGGTGCTCGGCCAGATTGAACTCCCACAAATGGCAAGTCCGGCTTCGGCACGGAAGGATCCGGCGAAAAAGCATCACCTGGATCACATTGACAAGCTTGATGTTCTTGTCTACCATGCTCTTGATGCGGGCCTGAAGCGCTTGTAGCTCGTCCGACGAAACCAGTCCAGGCCCTTCTCTAGCCAGGAGGTGAGCCGCATCGGGGCTCCAGACTGGAATTCGGGAGCCGCGGCGCATGTGGCGTCGCGAGGCTCTGTGACATAGAACCACTGATGTTGCCACCCTTTGATGGTCTCCACGAAGGTACCTTTGGGCCATGAGACATCGGGCAGCTTGCTCACCATGGTGCCTTCGCACTCCGCATGTTGACCACCCACCACCTTCGGCTTCACATTGAATATCTTTAACCACAATCCGAAGTGAGGTGGGATGCGGAGGAAGGCCTCGCATGTTGGGGAACGTAGTAATTTCAAAAAATTTCCTACGCACACGCAAGATCATGGTGATGCATAGCAATGAGAGGGGAGAGTGTTGTCCACGTACCCTCGTAGACTGACAGCGGAAGCGTTATCACAACGCGGTTGATGTAGTCGTACGTCTTCACGATCCGACCGATCAAGTACCGAACGTACGGCACCTCCGAGTTCTACACACGTTCAGCTCGATGACGTCCCTCGAACTCCGATCCAGCCGAGTGTTGAGGGAGAGTTTCGCCAGCACGACGGCGTGGTGACGATGATGATGTTCCACCGACGCAGGGCTTCGCCTAAGCTCCGCAACGGTATTATCAAGGTGTAATTTGGTGGAGGGGGGCACCGCACACGGCTAAGAGATCTCAAGGATCAATTGTTGTGTCTATGGGGTGCCCCCCTGCCCCCGTATATAAAGGAGCAAGGAGGAGGCAGCCGGCCAAGGGAGAGGCGCGCCAAAGGGGGGAGTCCTACTCCCACCGGGAGTAGGACTCCTCCTTTCCTTGTGGGAGTAGGAGAAGGGAAGGGGGAAGGAGAAAGAAGGAAGGGGGCGCCCCCCTCCCTAGTCCAATTCGGACTAGCCCATGGGGAGGGGCGCGGCCACCCTTTGGGGTCTTTCTCTCCTTTCCCGTATGGCCCATTAAGGCCCAATACGAATTCCCGTAACTCTCCGGTACTCCGAAAAATACCCGAATCACTCGGAACCTTTCCGAAGTCCGAATATAGTCGTCCAATATATCGATCTTTACGTCTCGACCATTTCGAGACTCCTTGTCATGTCCCCGATCTCATCCGGGACTCCGAACTCCTTCGGTACATCAACATACATAAACTCATAATAAAACTGTCATCGTAACTTTAAGCGTGCGGACCCCTCGGGTTCGAGAACTATGTAGACATGACCGAGACACCTCTCCGGTCAATAACCAATAGCGGGACCTGGATGCCCATATTGGCTCCCACATATTCTACGAAGATCTTTATCGATCAGACCGCATAACAACATACGTTGTTCCCTTTGTCATCGGTATGTTACTTGCCCGAGATTCGATCGTCGGTATCTCGATACCTAGTTCAATCTCGTTACCGGCAAGTCTCTTTACTCGTTCCGTAATACATCATCCCATAACTAACTCATTAGTCACAATGCTTGCAAGGCTTATAGTGATGTGCATTACCGAGTGGGCCCAGAGATACCTCTCCGACAATCGGAGTGACAAATCCTAATCTCGAAATACGCCAACCCAACAAGTACCTTTGGAGACACCTGTAGAGCACCTCTATAATCACCCAGTTACGTTGTGACGTTTGGTAGCACACAAAGTGTTCTTCCGGTAAACGGGAGTTGCATAATCTCATAGTCATAGGAACATGTATAAGTCATGAAGAAAGCAATAGCAACATACTAAACGATCGGATGCTAAGCTAACGGAATGGGTCAAGTCAATCACGTCATTCTCCTAATGAGGTGATCCCGTTAATCAAATGACAACTCATGTCTATGGCTAGGAAACATAACCATCTTTGATTAACGAGCTAGTCAAGTAGAGGCATACTAGTGACACTCTGTTTGTCTATGTATTCACACATGTACTATGTTTCCGGTTAATACAATTCTAGCATGAATAATAAACATTTATCATGATATAAGGAAATATATAATACTTTATTATTGCCTCTAGGGCATATTTCATTCATCGCACACGACAATGAATGCCGAGATGTTGAGGAAGGAGTTGGGCGCCAGATCGTGGAAATCCAGCCCGTAGTAGAACATGAGTCCATGGACGAATGGGTGGAGAGGGAATCCCAATCGCGGACGAAGTGGGGGATGAATACGACCCTCTCATGGGGCTCCGGGGTGGGGATGATCTGCCCCCTTGCCGGAAGCCGGTGGGCGATTTCCTGGGCTAAGTACCCAGTGAGGGAGTCCTGGACTAAGTGGTCCTCGGGTGTCCGGTCTGTTATCCATGGGTCGGACTGATCGGCTGTAAAGACATGAAGGCCGAAGACTGTACCCGTGTCCGGATGGGACTCTACTTGGCGTGGAAGGCAAGCTTGGCGACCGAAGATTCCTTCTTATGTAACCGACTCTATGTAAACCCTAGATCCCCCCGGTGTCTATATAAACCGGAGGGGTTAGTCCGGAAAGGATACACAGATTACCATAGTCATACAGGCTAGACTTCTAGGGTTTAGCCACTATGATCTCGTGGTAGATCAACTCTTGTAGTACTCATATTCATCAAGATCAATCAAGCAGGAAGTAGGGTATTACCTCCATAGAGAGGGCCCGAACCTGGGTAAACATCGTGTCCCCCGTCTCCTGTTACCATCGATCCTAGACGCACAGTTCGGGACCCCCTACCCGAGATCCGCTGGTTTTGACACCGACATTGGTGCTTTCATTGAGAGTTCCACTGTGCCATCGACAAAAGGCTCGATGGCCCCTTCAATCATCGATAACGACGCTGTCCAAGGAGGAACCTTCCTCCCCGGACAGATTTTTGTGTTCGGCGGCTTCGTACTGCAGGCCAACTCGCTTGGCCATCTGGAGCAGGTCGACAGCTACGCCCCTGGCCACCAGGTCAGATTTGGAAGCTTGAACTATGTCGCGGATATCCGTGGAGACTTGATCTTCAATGGGTTCGAGACCGCGGCGATCGCTCCTCCTCGCTCCGATGAACATGACTTAAATCTGTCATCGGATCACATCCAGGAGATGGTTCCTGTTGCTGCAACGGCCTTAGATCCGGAGCAGATCGTACCGTCCGAGGCCACGGAATCCGTGGTATTGGAGCCGCACACGGACTCAACACCTTACAATATCTGCGTCAATGGGATTCCGGACTCGTTTTCGGCTATAAATTCTGAACCATGTATGCCTGCGGACACCGAGTTGGATCGGTTATCGATCTTCGAGTTCAGTGCCGCAGGCATCTTTCAACACTCGCCCTTGGGCGATATGCTAAATTCATTAAAAAACCTGTCCTTGGCAGGGGACTCACAGCCGAACTATGTTCGGTTCGAACTAGGGGCTGATGTAGAATTTTTCTTCCCACCCGCCACCCACTTCATAGCTACCGTCGAAAACTCAACCGACGTGCTTAACTGGGGCTCCGAAGACATCGACAGCTCGGACGGCGATGCTGACAAGGAGCAAGGCCAAGACCAGCCATTCACAAGAAGTCGGGCGGCCACCTCTTCATACGATGTGTACATGGTCGATACACCAAAAGACAGCAACACCGGGACCGGAGGAAACAATGCCCCGGATGACGCCGAACACAATGAAGACCCTGTCGGAGCAAAATCCGAACAGGAGGAACAAGAAAACGTGCAAACCAGCCCCGACGAACAGGCCCTTCCCAGCGACAATTCGAAGGACGACAACTACCTTCCACTCTCCGAAGACGAGGAAAGCCTCGGCGACAAAGACTTCATCATACCAGAAGGACCCCTCGAGCAGGAGCGTTTCAAGCACAGGCTAATAGCTACCGCAAGGAGCCTGAAAAAGAAGCAGCAGCAGCTTCAAGCTGACCAAGACCTGCTCAATGATAGATGGACCACAGTCCTGGCCGCCAAAGAATACGGCCTTAGTGGCCCAGCCAAAAGCTACCCGAAGCATAGGTCGCTACCTCAGTTTGATAACAAGGCGTTGGAGCCCATACCATTATCACACCATGCGGCAGGTCGACGACAACCCAGTCCGGATAAATAGGAAACTCAAGCCAAACTCCAGACCGCCCTAGCTCGCCGAAAAGGCAAGAATAACACAGCTCGTGGTTGTACAGACGACCTTCGGCGGGACATGGACAGCAGAGCAGGACACGCAAGATCGATCTATGGATCGCGATCGCGAGGGCATGTCCCGACACATGACGACGGCTACCTATTCGGACGTGACAAACCTAGCCACGCTCGAACCGAAAACCACAAATGGACTCCTTCAGAGTCACGTTGCATTGTGGCCCAACATAGAGGCGCCGCACACCCTCTTTGCTTCACTGATGAAGTAATGGATCATGAATTCCCCGAGGGATTCAAACTCGTCAATATTGAACCATACGACGGAACAACCGATCCCTCGGTATGGATAGAAGATTTTATTCTCCACATCCATATGGCCCGTGGAGACGACCTCCACGCCATTAAATACCTCCCACTAAAGCTAAAAGGGCCAGCTCGGCACTGGTTAAACAGCCTGCCTGAAAATTCCATAGGCAGCTGGGAGGACTTGGAAGAAGCCTTCCTTGGCAACTTCCAAGGAACATATGTCCGACCACTAGATGCCGATGACCTAAGCCACATTGTCAAGCAGCCCGGGGAGTCAGCCAGGGAGCTCTGGACTCAGTTCTTAGTCAAAAAGAACCAAATCGTCGACTGTCCGGACGCGGAAGCCCTTGCGGCCTTCAGACACAGCGTCCAGGACGAATGGCTGACACGCCACATCGGCCAAGAAGGACCTAAATCCATGATAGCCCTCACTGCTCTAATGACCCGCTTTTGCGCGGGAGAGCACAGCTGGCTTGCTCACAGAAGCAACATCGCCAGCGACCCGGGCACTTCCGAAATCCGAGACGGCAACAGCAAGCCACGACGAAGCAAATACAACAGTCGCAATGATAATGGAAGGTCACGCGACACTGCGGTCAACGCTGGATTCAGCAATCCCAAGCCCGGTCAGCGGAAGAAGCCATTCAAGGCGAATCGCGATGAACCATCCAACCTGGACAGGATATTGGATAGACCCTGCCAGATTCATGGCCACCCTGATAAACCAGCCAATCATACTAACAGAAACTGCTGGGTCCTTAAGCAGGCCGGCAAGCTCAACACCGAACATAGGGGAAGGAGGCCGCCGAGTGACAGGGACGGAAAGGTTCACCAACGAAGCACCGGGGGTAAGAAGCAATCTGCACTGGAGGATCAACTACTCCCAGAACGGAAATAGCAACCCGGCTTCCGCCGCCCACTTCGTACACCTACAAAATTTGTACCGCGCATACATAATTATGCACTCAAGATACCATGGGCATTGGCGGACGCACAATACGGACAATCCTGCAAACACCCCAGTAACATTTGTTTATCTATTTTCCTTTTTATTTTTTCTTCCTTCGCTATCCTTTTAAAACAGGTGACGAACAGGGCAAACGTCGGAAACTGGCTCTATCGGAGTCCGGATTCGTATACTCACCCAAGGGGATATTTCCATCAAGGATTCCCCCACCGAGGACGGGCGGCGCAGACGTGCGACAGGAGGTCCAAAATAAATTTTTTGTAGACCGCACTCTCTATTTCTCGAGCCTGTACTATGCCTGTTCCTCCGCCTCCAACCCCGAGCATGTCAAATAGCCGGGAGGACGGCTTTTGTATATATATATATATCATAAGTAATCATTGGCATACCGCTCAGTTCCCAGTAAAACATATCCGAACTAATCATCCGTGTTGTCTCGCCATGGAATACGGCTGCCACGTTTGCTTCACAAAAATACCCTGGCATAACCTACCAGGGGCTCGGTATGGGAACAAATAAGTTGCCAGCAAAAGCCCGAACAGCTCTACAGCGCACTTCGGTGTCGCAAGTTTGGCCTTATATGCATCAGCTCCGAATCATTGTCTTGGGTCAATAGTTGGGTTGCCCGGCTCCTGTGCTTGCTACCCTACGTTCCGCTCTATCGGCTAGGGTAGTAAAGGGAGAACTACTGCGATTGTGCCCTGGTCTAAACCGGACGAGCACCTCAGTAGAGAAAGCCGAAAACTGACTGTCATGATGCGGCGTGAGCTGGTCAACCACTTGACGACTTCTTGGAATCTTTAGTGATTCTCCATGTCACACGAAGGATCTTTTCTAGATCAAATATGTAAGGCACCATACGCCGCATACATACCAGGGGCTATGTCGTAGTCCCACCATAAAACTCCTATGGCTAAGTGAAAGTGTTAACACCCTATAGTCCGGTTGTCTGGTTCGCCGCATTATCACCTCCTTCATGGACCAAGACGTTGGATAAAGAGTGATTAAATGCTTTTCCGAACACCCCCGTACTTCCTACGAGGGGGCTAAAGCCGGCGACTGGAAAACTTTGAGATTATATTAAAATGGCCGCACAGGAGGAATTCAAGCTTTCAATCAAAACATAAAAATAGATTAACTATAAAATTGTGTTTTACAATTCCCATACATCTCACTCGAACATTATGTATTTCGAGCACTGACCCTCTATCAAGCGGGCGACCTCTAGGACGTCTTCAAAATAATGCTCCGGTTCCGGATGGTCCTTGCCTTTGGGTGGACTCTTCGTCGCAACATCGATGGCCTTCATCTTCCCCCAGATCGTCTTGAGTCGGGCGAAGGCCATCCGTGCACCCTCAATGCACGTTGACCGCTTCACAGCATCGATACGCGGCACCGCGTCAACAAGCCTCTGCACCAAATTGAAATAGCTATTCGGAGCAGGCTCGGTTGGCCAGAACCAGATTACAACATCCTTCATGGCAGCGCCGGATATCCTATGAAGTTCAGCCCACTGGGACATCTGTTCATTGAGCAGCAGAGGGCGCTTTGACGCGCCAAACTGTGACCAAAAATCTTCTCCGTTGCATATCCATCTTGCGCTTGGTAATACCGCGCCGCATCGGAAGAACTCTTCGGCAAGTCCAAATACTCGTCCAGAGAACTCCACACTTGGTTAAGCTGAGCATAGTCCGGGTCACCGAACTTAGTTTGCAGCAGAAAAGGCTTTCCAGCCACAATCTTCTTCGCTTGCGGAACCTCCTCATGGATTGCTCTGGATTCTGATCGCACTTGCCTCGCCTCCTATCGGGCCTTGTCCAGTTCAGCCGTCAAGGCTTTATTCTCTTTCTCCAGAAATTCACAGTGGCCCGTAGCATTCTCCAGCTCGAGTGTCATTGTGGATATCTTCTCTTCACCTTGGCACCGTGCAGCTTGTTCGGCCTTTAATTCAGCCGATGCCTTTTCGGCAGCAGCATTGCTTCGACGGGCCTGCTCCTTGGCCTGGGCCAGCTCCGCTCGAAGAACTTCAACGGCGGCAGCACCATCTGTAGCCATGCATATTCCAACATCTAAATCTCAGCATCATGCTTATAACACAAAGAATGTATGAGGATTACCCCGAATACATACCTTGCGACTCGTCAAGACGCGTATTGATTAATGCAAGATCATCCCCTGCCACGTCAAGCTTCCGCTGTAGCTCGACAATTTCCATAGTCCGAGAAGTGGCCAAGGGGGAAGCAGCCTGTGTTCAAGCTCATCAGGTTAGTCCTCAAAACGATCATTTTCGATCCTCTGTTTGCTTCCTAATGGAAGATAACCTGAGTCTTAGGGGCTACTGCCTATACACAGGCGCATCTTTGCAAATGAAACATAGCTGAAAAACATTATGTCACAAACCTCGAAGCCTTTAAGTAGGCTCATGAAGGCTTCATTTAATCCGCTCTTCACGGACGAAACCTTTTCAATCACTGTACCCATCAAGGTATGCTGTTCCCCTGAGACAGATGCTTTCCGCAACATGTCCTGCAACATATTCGGAGTCCCCGAGTCTCCGGAAGCTGCTCCAAAAGCACAATCATCCTCTGAAGGAGTCTGTTCACCAGCCTCCAAAATTACTGTCGGTTGTGAACCAGACAGTCCGGGGCCTCTGTTATCATCGGCCCCGGAATCTCGGCTGGTCGGAGGTCCGCCTTCGGGTACTGCCTCTTTTGTCCCCTGATCTAAAGGGACCCTCTGCGAGGACACTTCAGAGTCATCCGCCTTAGTGGGCGAGGAGATTCGAGGAGGTGTCTCGCTCTTCATCATCTCTGGGAGAAGACTCCCCGAAGAAGAGGATCGCCCAAAAAAATTCTGTGCCGACCTGTAAAAATGCATAAATGCGTTACGTATATCTTCGGCAACGACATCGGAGCGGGACCCTATCAAAGTACTTAGGATTCTCTTACGGTTTGGTCAAGGGCTTGTCCCCTTGTCGGAGCTATTCAACGGCGTCGCTCTCCAAACCCAAGCCGCTCGACGGCGGCATCTTGCCCTTTTTGGAAGACCGTCCCTCCCAATCTTCGGAGGCGGCCCTTTTTCTCCTGCTTGGAGACGGGATACTGGGTCCTTTTCCGCCTCCGTCTTCGGGCGAGGAAAGGTCGATTTCCCCGGACTTAGTGTCCGACTTACCTCCGGAACCAAGGTCCTCTTGGGTCTCCTCACCCTCCCCTGCTGGTGCCTCGTATGGCACCGAGGCTAGCATCCTTGTTAACACGGGAGTAGCTGAGTCTTCGGGAAGGGGAGCCGGACACCTAATCCGCTCCACCTTCTTTATCCAGCCCTAGAAAAAGGATGATACTGTTGGTATCTAGCCACTGAGTATCTGACTATAAGGTATTCGGTAAAAGGGGACTTACCGGGGTGTCCGGATGGTTACGGTCTAGGTCGACATCTTCGGTGGTGTCCGGCCATTGCCTTCGTTTCCCGAAGAATAATCTCCACATTCCTTCGTGCGTAGTGCCGAAGAAGTGCTGAAGAGTTCGCGGCCCTTCTGGATTGAACTCCCACAGGCGGAGAGGCCGTCGCTGGCACGACAGGGTCCGACAAACTAGCATTGCTTGAACAACGTTGGCTATGTCAATGTCCTTCTCAATAAGGCTTCAGATGCGGCTCTGCAGAGTTCGCACATCATTCATTGATCCCCAATCCAGCCCCTTGTTAACCCATGATGCAAGTTGAATTGGAGCGCTGGATCGGAATGCGGGCATCGTTGCCCACTTGGAACCACGGGGCTTGGTAATATAGAACCACCCCTGCTGCCACAGATCGGAAGATTTGGCGAAGGATCCTTTCAGCCAGACGGCGCCGGCAAGGTTGCTCATTGAAGCACCACCACACTCGGCCTGCTCCCCCTCTATCAACTGCGGCTTCACATCGAAGGTCTTGAGCTACAAGCCGAAGTGCGGGGGAGTCCGGAGGAAGGCTTCGCACGTGACGATAAACGCCGAGATAAGAAGAATAGAGTCCGGGGGCAGATTGTGAAAATCTAGCCCGTAATAGAAAATGAGCCCCCGGACGAAGGGGTTAAGTGCAAACCCTAACCCGCGAAGGAAGTGGGACACGAACATGACCCTCTCACCGGATTTGGGGGTGGGAATAACCTGCCCCTCGGTAGGAAGCCGATGATGGATTTCCGTGGTCAAATACCTCGCCGCCTGAAGCTTTGCAATATCTTCCTCCGTGACAGAAGAAGCTACCCACCAGCCTTGACGCCTGGATCCGGACATAATTGGGGCCTGGGGCGACCAAAACTCGAGTGGTGAAACTCGGGATAGCAGGGTCTGAGGAAGAAGCAAGCGTGAAGGAAAAAGACGGGTCTGTACCCCTATATAAAGGCTACGAATATCAAACGTCTCCTCCTGGGCCTCGAAACTTGCTTATCTCCAAGGAGTTGTACCCAAGCGACGGTTGGGTTACCCACGTCCGGGTTGACAGGAATCCCTTAAAAAGGGAGCCACGATCTCCGTTTGGATAATACATGCCAATAAAATCGCGTCTTGGGACGTGGGGCGACGGGCCAGCTAGAGCGGTTCGCAAACAATGGCCGAGGCAGGCGTAATGTCATATTAAAAAAAAGTTATCGGGAGGTTGAACTCGTAAAACATTATATCCTCTGCAGTTGCGTACACAAGTCCGGATACAATCAATACATCTGAAGACTATCTTGGAGTTCGGAAAAAGGGGAACCTGTCTTGCAATGCCGGAGACAATCTGCGCGCCGGACTCCTCGTCATTGAAGCCAGGGTCAGGGGCTACTGAGGGAGTCCTGGACTAAGGGGTCCTCGGGCGTCCGGTCTGTTATCCATGGGCCGGACTGATGGGCTGTGAAGACATGAAGGCCGAAGACTGTACCCGTGTCCGGATGGGACTCTACTTGGCGTGGAAGGCAAGCTTGGCGACCGAAGATTCCTTCTTATGTAACCGACTCTATGTAAATCCTAGATCCCCCCGGTGTCTATATAAACCGGAGGGGTTAGTCCGGAAAGGATACACAGATTACCATAGTCATACAGGCTAGACTTCTAGGGTTTAGCCACTACGATCTCGTGGTAGATCAACTCTTGTAATACTCATATTCATCAAGATCAATCAAGCAGGAAGTAGGGTATTACCTCCATAGAGAGGGCCCGAACCTGGGTAAACATCTTGTCCCCCGTCTCCTGTTACCATCGATCCTAGACGCACAGTTCGGGACCCCCTACCCGAGATCCGCCGGTTTTGACACCGACACCCAGCCTCTCGGAGCTTGGTGATGTCCTTCTCCTTGACGGAGGAAACCATCCACTTGCCCTGTGCTCCAAATCCGGACATGGTCGGAGTGCTTTTCTGAGGCGGAGAGGATGAGATCTTGGGCGCTGGAGCTCAAGAATGGGTGGGCCGAGAGAAAGAAGGCGTGGGTGAATGGGTGAATCCTTATCTCCTTATAAAGGCAACGAATGTCAAGCGCCTCCCCACTCGCCTTAAAACTCGCCTATTCCCCAAGGGCCGTGCAGACGGTGCGGTTGGATTACCCACGCCCGTATTGATGAGAATCCCGTAATAAGAGGACACGATCTCTACTTCGACAGACGTGCCAATAAAACCGCATCTTGAAACATGGAGCGGGAGGCTAAAAAACGGTTCAAAATAATGACCGGGCAGCGACATGATGTCATGCTACAAAAGTTGTCAGTAGATTGGACTCGTGAAATATTATACTCTCTGCGTTTGTGTGTGGTACTTGTTTTGTAGAGCCGGACACGTCTTCTGTGTGCGACGGCTGTTTTGGAGTATTTGGAGGTGGAACCCGCCTTGCAATGCCGAAGACAATCTGCGCGCCGAACAAATCGTCATTGAAGCCTGGTTCAGGGGCTATTGAGGGAGTCCTGGATTAAGGGGTCCTCGGGAGTCCGAACTATGTAACATGGGCCGGACTAATGGGCTATGAAGATACAAGACAGAAGACTTCTTCCCGTGTCCGGATGGGACTTTCCTTTGTGTGGATGGCAAGCTTGGTGTTCGGATATGTAGATTCCTTCCATTGTAAACCGACTCTGTACAACCCTAGGCCCCTCCGGTGTCTATATAAACCAGAGGGTTTAGTCCGTAGAGGCAATGACAATCATACAGGCTAGACTTCTAGGTTTAGCCATTACGATCTCGTGGTAGATCAACTCCTGTAATCCTCATATTCATCAAGATCAATCAAGCAGGAAGTAGGGTATTACCTCCATTAAGAGGGCCTGAACCTGGGTAAAACATCATGTCCCCTGTCTCCTGTTACCATCGACCTTAGACGCATAGTTCGGGACCCCCTACCCGAGATCCGCCGGTTTTGACACCGACACTGCCCTCTTGCCCTGCAAGAGGGCTCTTTGCTCCCAGACACGTCTTCAGAATGTGCGGTGGTTTCTGATGTCAGGGCTGTTGGGGACGACCATGCTCTTTGTGGGGTTACCTGGAGAGCATGGAAACCAACGCGGCTGTCATCCTGAGGTCTCCGGACAGCGGTGATGCGGAAGGCGACGGCAACCCACGACGCGTCAAGAACAGGGACGGCTGTTCCGATGAGTCATGTTTCCCGAGGACTCCATGTCTTCCATCTGGTCCTCCGAAAGTGTCACCATCTGTGCCTGCCCTCCGGTTTCTTCCTCCTTGCTGGGAAGCGGTGCCATCCTAATCATGGGGAGGCGCCGAATCCCAGCCGGGTCCGCCTCCGGCCTCCTTGGTCATTCCCTAAAGGGGATGGACAAGGGCAAATGCATTATGGGGTACTTATCTTTTTTCAATCTTAAATCTGTAGGCACTTGCCAAATTTTAGTTCAAATAATGTCATCTCTCGAGTCCATTTTTGTGTCCTGTAAGGTCTGTACTTGTTTGATCAGCATATTAATGAAAAATATTAACCTTGCCGGGGACTCGTGCACGTATATGTCCATGCTGAGGTGAAATGCCTCTTTATTTCAGATAAACGAGTTTCCCCCGGCAGGCTATTGATGACCCACAAGTATAGGGGATCTATCCTAGTCCTTTTGATAAGTAAGAGTGTTGAACCCAACGAGGAGCAGAAGGAAATGACAAGTGGTTTTTAGCAAGGTATTCTCTGCAAGCACTGAAATTATCGGTAACATATAGTTTTGTGATAAGATAATTCGTAACGGGTAACAAGTAACAAAAGTAAACATGGTGCAGCAAGGTGGCCCAAAACTTTTAGTAGCAAAGGACAAGCCTGGACGAACTCTTATATAAAGCAAAGCGCTCCCGAGGACACATGGGAATTGTTGTCAAGTTAGTTTTCATCATGCTCATATGATTCGTGTTCGTTACTTTGATAATTTTATATGTGGGTGGACCAGTGCTTGGGTGCTGCCGTTCCTTGGACAAGCCTCCCACTATGATTAACACCTCCCACAAGCATCCGCAACTATGAAAGAATAATTAAGGTAAACCTAACCATATCATGAAACATATGGATCCAAATCAGCCCCTTACGAAGCAACGCATAAACTAGGGTTTAAGCTTCTAACACTCTTTTTTTTGAAAGGTAAGCTTCTATCACTCTAGCAACCCATCATCTACTTATTACTTCCCAATGCCTTCCCCTAGGCCCAAATAATAGTGAAGTGTCATGTAGTCGACGTTCACATAACACCACTAGAGGAGAGACAACATACATCTCATCAAAATATCGAACGAATACCAAATTCACATGATTACATATAACAAGACTTCTCCCATGTCCTCAGGAACAAACGTAACTACCCACAAAGCATATTCATGATCAAGATCAGAGGAGTATTAATTGTCATTAAGGCTCCAAAAATATAATCTTCCACCGGATAAACCAACTAGCATCAACTACAAGGAGTAATCAACACTACTAGCAACCCACAGGTACCAATTTGAGGTTTTGAGACCAAGATCGAATACAAGAGATGAACTAGGGTTTGAGAGGAGATGGTGCTGGTGAAGATGTTGATGGAGATTGACCCCCTCTCGATGGGAGGATCGTTGGTGATGATGATGGCTTCGATTTCCCCCTCCCGGAGGGATGTTTCCCCGGCAGAATAGCTCCGTCGGAGCCCTAGATTGGTTCTGCCAGGTTTCGCCTCGAAATGGCGGCGCTTCGTCCCGAAAGCTTCCTTCTGATTTTTTCCTGGTCAAAACACACCATATAGCAGAAGATGGGCATCGGAGGCCTGCCAGGGGGCTGCTACCTCTTGAGCTTTGGTTGGTTGTTCCCTTGAAGAGGAAAGGGTGATGCAGCAAAGTAGAGTAAGTATTTCCCTCAGCTTTTGAGAATCAATGTATCAATCTAGTAGGAGACAACGCGTAGCCACCGAATACCTGCAGAAACAAACACCAACTTGCACCCAACGCGTTAAAGGGTTGTCAATCCCTTCACGGTTATTTGCAACATGAGATCTGATAGAGATGGATATACGGTAAAGTAATATTTTTGGTATTTTTGGTTTATGGAACGGAAAGTAAAAGATTGCAAAGAAAGTAAATAGGAAACTAAAATTGTAGATTGGAAACTTGTATAATCGAAATTAGACCCCGGGGCCATAGGTTTCACTAGAGGCTTCTCTCAAGATAGAAATTATTACGGTGGGTGAACAAATTACTGCCGAGCAATTGATAGAAAAGCGCAAAGTTATGACGATATCTAAGGCAATGATCATGAATATAGGCATCACGTCCGTGTCAAGTAGACCGACTCCTGCCTGCATCTACTTCTATTACTCCACACATCGACCGCTATCCAGCATGCATCTAGAGTATTAAGTTCATAAAGAACAGAGTAACGCCTTAAGCAAGATGACATGATGTGGAGGAATTAACTCAAGCAATATGATGAAAACCCCATCTTTTTACCGTCGATGGCAACAATACAATATGTGCCGGTTCCCCTTCTATCACTAGGATTGAGCACCACAAGATTGAACCCAAAGCTAAGCATTTCTCCCATTGCAAGAAAAACCAATCTAGTTGGCCAAACCAAATCGATAGTTTGAAGAGACTTGCAAAGATATCAGATCATGCATATAAGAGTTCAGAGAAGATTTAAATAATATTCATAGAAAACCTAATCATAAACCACAATTCATCGGATCTCGACAAACACACTGCAAAAGAGTATTACATCAAATAGATCTCCAAGAACATCGAGGAGAACTTTGTATTGAGAATCAAAGAGAGGGAAGAAGCCATCTAGCTACTAGCTATGGACCCGTAGGTCTGTGGTAAACTACTCACGCTTCACCGGAGAGGCAATGGTGTTGATGTAGAAGCCCTCGATGATCGAATCCCCTTCCGGCAGGACATCGGAAAAGGCCCCTAGATGGGATCTCACGGGTACAGAAGGTTGCGGCGGTGGAAAAGTGGTTTTGTGGCTCCCCTGGAAGGTTTTGGGATATTTGAGAATATATAGGCAGAAGAAATAGGTCGATGGAGTGAACAGGGTCCCAGAAGGGTGGGGGCGCGCCCTTCGACCTTGTCGCCACCTCGTGGCTTCCCTGACGTGCACTCCAAGCCCTCTGGATGTCTTCTGGTCCAAGAAAAATCATCGCGAAAGTTTCATTCCATTTGGACTGCGTTTGGTATTCCTTTTCTGCGAAACTCTAAAACAAGGAAAAAACAGGAACCGACACTGAGCTCTAGGTTAATATGTTAGTCCCAAAAATCATATAAAATAGCATATTACTGCATATAAAACATCCAAAACAGATAATATAATAGCATGGAACAATAAAAAATTATAGATACGTTGGAGACGTATCAAGCATCCCCAAGCTTAATTCCTGCTCGTCCTCGAGTAGGTAAATGATAAAAACAGAATTTTTGATGTGGAATGCTACCTAACATATTTATCCATGTAATTCTCTTTATTGTGGCATGAATGTTCAGATCCGTATGATTCAAAACAAAAGTTTAATATTGACATAAAAAATAATACTTCAAGCATACTAACAAAATAATTATGTCTTCTCAAAATAACATGGCCAAGAAAGCTTATCCCTACAAAATCATATAGTCTGACTATGCTCCATCTTCATCACACAAAATATTCAAATCATGCACAACCCCGATGACAAGCCAAGCAATTGTTTCATACTTTTGATGTTCTCAAACTTTTTAAACTTTCACGCAATACATGAGCGTGAGCCATGGACATAGCACTATAGGTGGATTAGAAGGTGGTTGTGGAGAAGACAAAAAGAAGGAGATAGTCTCACATCAACTAGGCATATCAACGGGCTATGGAGATGCCCATTAATAGATATCAATGTGAGTGAGTAGGGATTGCGATGCAACAGATGCACTAGAGCTATAAGTTTATGAAAGCTCAAAAAAGAAAACTAAGTGGGTGTGCATCCAACTTGCTTGCTCATGAAGACCTAGGGTATTTTGAGGAAGCCCATCGTTGGAATATACAAGCCAAGTTCTATAACGAAAATTACACTAGTATATGAAAGTGATATCATAGGAGACTCTCTATCATGAAGATCATGGTGCTACTTTGAAGCACAAGTGTGGCAAAAGGATAGTAACATTGTCCCTTCTCTCTTTTTCTCTCATTTTTTGGGCCTTTTTTATTGGCCTTTTTCTCACTTTTTTTATTTCCTCACATGGGACAATGCTCTAATAATGAAGATCATCACACTTTTATTTACTTACAACTCGATACTTAGAACAAAATATGACTCTATATGAATGCCTCCGGTGGTGTACCGGGATGTGCTATGAATCAAGAGCGACATGCATAAAAAATGATGAACGGTGGCTTTGCCACAAATACGATGTCAACTACATGATCATGCAAAGCAATATGATAATTATGATGCGTGTCATAATAAAAGAAACTGTGGAAAGTTGCATGGCAGTATATCTCGGAATGGCTATGGAAATGCCATAATAGGCAGGTATGGTGGCTGTTTTGAGGAAGGTATATAGAGGGTTTATGGTACTAGCGGAAGTTGCGGGGTAGTACAGAAGCTAGCAATGGCGGAAAGGTGAGAGTGCGTAAATCCATGGACTCAACATTAGTCATAAAGAACTCACATACTTATTTCAAAAATCTATTAGTCATTGAAACAAAGTACTATACACATGCTCCTAGGGGGATAGATTGGTAGGAAAAGACCATCCCTCGTCCCCGACCGCCACTCATAAGGAAGACAATCAAAAAATATCTCATGCTCCAACTTCATTACATAACGGTTCACCATACGTGCATGCTATGAGACTCACAAACGTGAATTCTAATAAATCACGATTCATGCGTGTCTCTCTCAAAAGGTGTGTACAGCAAGGATGATTGTGGCAAACTGAAAAAGCAAAGACTCAAATCATACAAGACGCTCCAAGCAAAACACATATCATGTGGTGAATAAAAATATAGCCTCGTAAAGTTACCGATAGACGAAGACGAAAGAGGGGATGCCTTTCGGGGCATCTCCAAGCTTAGGCTCTTGGTTTTCCTTGAATATTACCTTGGGGTGCCTTGGGAATCCCCAAGCTTAGGCTCTTGGCACTCCTTATTCCATAGTCCATCAAACCCTTACCCAAAACTTGAAAACTTCACAACACAAAACTCAACAGAAAATCTCGTAAGCTCCGTTAGTATAGGAAAATAAATCACCACTTTTGGTACTGTTGTGAACCCATTATTTATTTATATTGGTGTAATATCTACTTTATTCCAACGTTCCATGGTTCATACCCCCTGATACTAGCCATAGATGCATCAAAATAAGCAAACAACACGCGGAAAACAGGATCTGTCAAAACCAGAACAACCTGTAGTAATCTGAATAGTTCGCATACTTCTGTAACTCCAAAAATCCTGAAAAATTAGGAAGACCTAAGCAGTTTGTATATCAATCTACTGTAAAAAAATTCAGAATTTTTTGACGCTTCTGTGATTTTTAAAAATTCTGGGACTGAGCACATAAGTTTCTGTTTTTTCAGCACGATCAAATCAACTATTACCGTAAGCTATCCAAAGGTATTACTTGCAACAAACACTAATTAAAACACAAAACCACATCTAACCAGAGGCTAGATGAAAAATTTAAAGCAAAACAGAACCTAAAAATCAAAAAACAAAAATAAAGTTGGGTTGCCTCCCAACAAGCGCTATTGTTTAACGCCCTTAGCTAGGCATAAAACACGAATAGATCTAAGTGTTATCGTCTTTGGCATACAAATATTAAATTACACACTTATGATTCTTTGGTTTTATAAATGATCGAACTCCTAGGCAATAAATCAAGAAATTCATTCATGACAATAGGTTCGTTAATAATGTCGAGAAAATTGGGGTGAATACTAATTGATTTGAGATCTTCATTGTCTTTACTAGAAGATTCACCCTTATTCTTAGGAACATAATTAAACTTGGCAATCTTAGTAGGAGGAAGATTTTGTGTAGTTTTAGCGGAGGAAAAAGTGGAATCCAAGTTGGTAATAATATCTTCTAGTTTGCCAATTCTAGTAGAATCCTGATATATCCTTTCATTAACTATTGGTTCCTTTTCCCTAAGATTCTTTAAGGTAACTCCTACTTTAGATCCATATTGCATAATTTGATTATGAATCTTTTTATCCAAATTTTCAATCAACTCAACAGTAGCAATTTTATTCTCAATAATATCAAGTCTTTGCATCACATGCTCCAAAGTTAAAACAGTTCCATTAATCAAAAGAGGTGGGGGACCTAGCAAATCTATCATGGCATTATAAGAATCAAAAGTATGGCTCCCCAAGAAGTTTCCTCCGGTAATGGTATCTAGAACATATCTATTCCAAGGAGTAACGCCCACATAAAAATTGCAAAGAAGAACGGGAGTAGATTGCTTTCGAGTAGATCTATTTTGAGCATTGCAAATTCTATACCAAGCATCTTTTTAATTTTCTCCTTCCCTTTGTTTGAAATTGAGGACTTCATTACCAGGAGTGCTGCCGATAATGGAGGACTAGCCATGAGAGCTAAAGAGGCGATTAGACACACGAGCACACAAAAAGCAAGCGAAGAAGATGAATGGAAGAGGGGCGAAGAAAAGGCAAATCTTTTCGAAAATCGTTTTAGAAGTGGGGGAGAGGAAAACGAGAGGCGAATGGCGAATAATGTAATGCGAGGGATGAGAGTTTATGATGGGTACTTGGTATGTCTCGGCTTGGCGTAGATCTCCCCGGCAACGACGCGATGAATTCTTCCTGGTACCTCTTGAGCTTGCGTTGGTTTTTCCCTTGAAGAGGAAAGGGTGATGCAGCAAAGTAGAGTAAGTATTTTCCTCAGCTTTTGAGAACCAAGGTATCAATCCAGTAGGAGACAACGCACAAGCCACCAAATACCTGCACAAACAAACACAAACTTGCACCCAGCACGATAAATGGGTTGTCAATCCCTTCACAGTTATTTGCAACGTGAGATCTGATAGAGATGGATATACGGTAAAGTAATATTTTTGGTATTTTTGGTTTATGGAACGGAAAGTAAAAGATTGCAAAGAAAGTAAATAGGAAACTAAAATTGTAGATTGGAAACTTGTATAATCGAAATTAGACCCCGGGGCCATAGGTTTCACTAGTGGCTTCTCTCAAGATAGAAATTATTACGGTGGGTGAACAAATTACTGCCGAGCAATTGATACAAAAGCGCAAAGTTATGACGATATCTAAGGCAATGATCATGAATATAGGCATCACGTCCGTGTCAAGTAGACCGACTCCTGCCTGCATCTACTACTATTACTCCACACATCAACCCCTATCCAGCATGCATCTAGATTATTAAGTTCATAAAGAACGGAGTAACGCCTTAAGCAAGATGACATGATGTAGAGGAATTAACTCAAGCAATATGATGAAAACCCCATCTTTTTACACTCGATGGCAACAATACAATACGTGTCGGTTCCCCTTCTATCACTAGGATCGAGCACCGCATGATTGAACCCAAAGCTAAGCACTTCTCCCATTACAAGAAAAACCAATCCAGTTGGCCAAACCAAATTGATAGTTCCAAGAGACTTGCAAAGATATCAAATCATGCATATAAAAATTCAGAGAAGATTCAAATAATATTCATAGTAAGCTGATCATAAATCCACAATTCATCGGATCTCGGCAAACACGCCGCAAAAGAGTATTACTTCGAATAGATCTCCAAGAACATCAAGGAGAACTTTGTATTGAGAATCAAAGAGAGAGAAGAAGCCATCTAGCTACTAGCTATGGACCCGTAGGTCTGTGGTAAACTACTCACGCTTCATCGGAGAGGCAATGGTGTTGATGTAGAAGCCCTCCGTGATCGAATCCCCCTCTGGCAGGATGCCGGAAAAGGCCCCTAGATGGGATCTCACGGGTACAGAAGGTTGCGGCGGTGGAAAAGTGGTTTCGTGGCTCTCCTGGAAGGTTTTGGGATATTTGAGAATATATAGGAGGAAGAAATAGGTCGGTGGAGTCACGAGGGGCCCACAAGGGTGGGGGCGTGCCCTCCGACCTTGTGGCCACCTCGTGGCTTCCCTGACGTGCACTCGAAGCCCTCTGGATGTCTTCTGGTCCAAGAAAAATCATCGCGAAAGTTTCATTCCGTTTGGACTCCGTTTGGTATTCCTTTTCTGTGAAACTCTAAAACAAGGAAAATACAGGAACTGGCACTGAGCTCTAGGTTAATAGGTTAGTCCCAAAAATCATATAAAATAGCATATTAATGCATATAAAACATCCAAAACAGATAATATAATAGCATGGAACAATTAAAAATTATAGATACGTTGCAGACGTATCAGGGGCCCACAAGGACGGGGGGCGCGCCCAGGGGGGTAGGGCGTGCCCTCCACCCTTGTGGCTGGCTGGTGCCCCCCTCTGGTATTTTCTTCGCCCAATATTTTTTATATATTCCAAAAACATTCTCCATGAAGTTTCATGACTTTTGAGTTGTGCAGAATAGGTCTCTAATATTTGCTCCTTTTCCAGTCCAGAATTCTAGCTGCCGGCATTCTCCCTTTTCATCTAAACCTTATAAAATAAGAGAGAAAAGGCATAAGTATTGTTATATAATGTGTAATAACAGCCCATAATGCAATAAATATCAATATAAAAGCATGATGCAAAATGGACGTATCAACTCCCCCAAGCTTAGACCCCGCTTGTCCTCAAGCGAAAGACGAAATCAAAATATATGTCCACATGTTTAGAGATAGAGGTGTCGATAAACTAAAATACGGACATGAGGGCATCATGATCATCTTTAGAACAACAACATATAATGCCATGTAATTTCTCATGCTAAAATAACAATTCATTCACAAGATAAAGTATGAATCAGAAACTTCATTGAAAACTAACAAACTATGATCTCAGTCATGAAGCAATTGCAATTTGTCATAATATCAGAAAGAGTCAATATAAGAGCTTTTCAGCAAGTCCACATATTCAACTATCATTTAATATTTCACAATTGCTAACACACACGCGATACTTATGTGTTCAAAGCTTCAATCGAACACACAAAAACATAGGGGCTTATAGTTTCGCCTCCCAACCTTTTACCTCAAGGGTAATGTCAACAATAATAGTTTATGATAACCTACATCCGAGTGGATATATATATATCTGGGTCTCTCCAACATATAGTGCTTGCCAAAGGAAAAAGTGTAAAAAGGAAAGGTGATGATCACCATGACTCTTGTATAAGGGTAGAAGATAAAAATAAAAGATAGGCCCTTCGCAGAGGGAAGCAGAGGTTGTCATGCACTTTTATGGTTGGATGCACAAAACCTTAATGCAAAAGAACGTCACTTTATATTGCCGCTTGTGATAAGGACCTTTATTATGCAGTCCGTCACTTTTATTTCTTCCATATCACAAGTTCGTATACAGCTTATTTTCTTCACACTAATAGATCATACGTATTTAGAGAGCAATTTTTATTGCTTGCAACAATGACAACTTACTTGAAGGATCTTACTCAATCCATAGGTAGGTACGGTGGACTCTCATGGCAAAACTAGGTTTAGGGATATTTGGAAGCACAAGTAGTATCTCTACTTGGTGCAAAGAATTTGTCTAGCAAGATAGGGAAAGGCAATCTCAACATGTTGGATGATCTATGACAATATAACTTCTATTCGGATATAAGCAAACATAACTCATTATGTTGTCTTCCTTGTCCAACATCAACCTTTTAGCATGTCATATTTTAATGAGTGCTCACAATTACAAAAGATGTCCAAGATAGTATATTTATATGTGAAGCCTCTCTTTCTTTATTACGTCCTATTAATTGCAACAATGACCAAAACTATGCTTGTTAATTCTCAACAACTTTTATTCATCATACTCTTTATATGTGAACTCATTACTCTCCATAAGATCAATATATGATCTTTTTATTTCTTTCTTTTATTTAATTCCCTCAAGATCATAGCAAGAAAGCAAAGCCCTCAACTCAAAACTACTCTTTATTATATATAACTCACAGACTTGATTACATAGAGGGAGATCGAAACAAAACTCAAAGCATAGATCATACTAAAACTTTATTCTACTAGATCTAGATATAACCAAAAGGACCGAACTAAGAAAAACGACAAAGACAAAGGTGTGATGGTGATATGATACCGGGGCTCCTCCCCCAAGCTTGGCAGTTGCCAAGGGGAGTGCCCATACCCATGTATTTATGTCTCTTTCTTCGGAGGTGGTTATGAAGGAGTTGTTGGTGAAGTAGTGTCACACATGGAGCGTAGGAGATGCTCCAATTTGAGAATAATGCCCTTGAGTGCGGTGATATGCTCTTGTAACAGAATATTTTCACGAGTGAGATACTTGTTTTGCACATGAACTATTTCAATGATCTTGAAAGCTTCAATTTCAGTAGGAGTACGATGATTGTAGTAGGGTTGAAGGATGTTTTCTTCTTCTGCTGCCGGAACTTGATCTTCCGCGACCTTCTTGATCTTATCACCCTAGTTGATTTCCCCGAGTTCTTCTCTCTTCATCTCTATCTTCATTAGCCAAGCATCATCATCCGCGTTGTTGGAGGAGGGGGACGACATGATGCCTGGCCTTGAAAACTCTGGCAAAAAACATCTCGAAACAAAAACAGGAGATTTTGACGTGGTACGGTGGTCAAAACCTTCGGGAGATTGTATAATGAATTTTTACCGACCAAAAGAAGTATTGTGCAAGAAAACAGAGTCCAGAGGGCACACGAGGTGGCCACAAGGTCGGGGGCCGCGCCCAGGGGGGTAGGGCGCGCCCTCCACCCTTGTGGACGCCTCGTGCGCTCTTCAGACTACTTTGAATTTTCTTAATTTTTGAAATATTCCAAAACAGAGAAAAAATGTTACTGGAAACGTTTTGGAGTTGGTTTACTTACCGTACCACATACCTATTCCTTTTCGGAGTCTGAAACGTTCTGGAAAGTGTGCCTTATGTACTCCTCCGATGTTACGGTATTAATTATATTGGTCTCAACATTTATGGGAGTACATGATATATAGTGTTTGATTATTTGAATGTTTACCACCTTCGGATTTGTGCCTTCGGCGTTGTTGATTTTTATGGCACCAAAACGAAAGACCTCCTCGATGATGTAACGGCCTTCCCATTTAGAGAGAAGTTTTCCTACAAAAAAAATCTGAAATGAGAGTTGTATAGCAAAACATGATCACCTACATTAAACTCACGCTTTTGTATCCTCTTGTCATTCCATCTTTTAACTTTTTCTTTAAACAACTTGGCATTCTCATAGGCTTGGGTTCTCCATTCATCAAGTGAGCTTATGTCAAATAACCTCTTCTCACCAGCAAATTTGAAATCATAATTGAGCTCTTTAATAGCCCAATATGCCTTATGTTCTAGTTCAATAGGTAAGTGGCATGCTTTTCCATAAACCATTTTATACGGAGACATACCCATAGGATTCTTATAAGCAGTTCTATAGGCCCATAATGCATCATCAATTTTCTTAGACCAATTCTTTCTAGATCTCTTAACAGTCTTTTGCAAAATTAATTTAATCTCTCTATTGCTCAATTCTACTTGACCACTAGATTGAGGATGATATGGAGATACAATTCTATGGTTAATATCATATTTAGCAAGCATTTTACGAAAAGCACCATGAATAAAATGTGAACCACCATCAGTCATTAAATATTTAGGGACTCCAAACCTCAGGAAAATAATTTCTTTAAGCATCTCAATAGAAGTGTTATGATCAGCACTACCAGTTGGAATAGCTTCTACCCACTTAGTAACGTAATCAACAGAAACTAAATTATGTGTATACCCATTAGAGGAAGGAAAAGGTCCCATATAATCAAAGCCCCAAACATCAAATGGTTTAATAACAAGTGAATAGTTCATAGGCATTTCCTGACATCTACTAATATTACCAATTCTCTGGCATTCATCACAAGACAAGACAAAGTTACGAGCATCCTTGAAGAGAGTAGGTCAATAAAACCAGATTGCAATACCTTATGTGCAGTTCTATCTCCAGCGTGGTGTCCGCCGTAAGACTCGGAGTGGCACTTGCGTAGGATCTGTTCCTGTTCATGCTTAGGTACACAACGTCTAATAACACCATCTACTCCTTCTTTATAAAGGTGTGGGCCATCCCAAAAGTAATGTCTTAAATCATAGATAAACTTTTTCTTTTGCTGGTATGTGAAACTAGGTGGTATAAATTTAGCAACAATGTAATTAGCATAATCAGCATACCATGGAGCATTACGAGAAGCATTTATGACAGCTAATTGTTCATCGGGAAAGCTATCATCAATAGGCAGTGGGTCATCAAGAACATTTTCTAACCTAGACAAGTTGTCTGCAATGGGGTTCTCAGCTCCCTTTCTATCAATAATATGCAAATCAAATTTTTGTAGCAAGAGAACCCATCTAATAAGTCTAGGTTTAGCATCTTTATTTTCCATAAGATATTTAATAGCAGAATGATCGGTGTGAACAGTTACTTTGGAATCAACAATATAAGATCTGAACTTATCACAAGCAAATACAACTGCTAAAAATTCTTTTTCAGTTGTAGCATAATTTCTCTGGGCACTGTCTAGGGTTTTACTAGCATAATAAATAACATTCGATTTCTGATCAACTCTTTGTCCTAGAACAGCACCAACATCATAATCACTAGCGTCGCACATAATTTCAAAGGGTAAATTCCAATCAGGTGGCTGAACAATAGGTGCAAAAATCAAGGCTTTCTTAAGTATTTCAAACACTTCTACACAATCATCATAAAAAACAAAAGGAAATTATTTTTGTAAGAGATTAGTGAGAGGCCTAGAAATTTTAGAGAAGTCTTTAATAACCTCCTATAGAAACCGGCATGACCAAGGAAACTTCTTATACCTTTGATATCTTTAGGACACGACATCTTTTCAATAGCATCTACTTTAGCTTTATCAACTTCAATACCTCTTTCAGAAATTTTATGCCCTAGGACAATACCTTCATTAACCATAAAGTGGCACTTTTCCCAACTGAAGACAATATTAGTTTCTTCACATCTCTGCAAAACTCGATCAAGGTTGCTTAAGCAATCATCAAAAGAGGTTCCGTAAACGGAGAAATCATCCATGAAAACCTCAATTTTTTTTTGACAAAAATCAGAGAATATGGCAGTCATACATCTTTGAAAGGTAGAAGGTGCATTACATAAACCAAAAGGCATACGTCTATAAGCAAAGGTACCGAAAGGGCAAGTAAAAGTAGTTTTCTCTTGATCATCTTTTGACACAGGTATTTGAGAGAAACCAGAGTAACCATTTAGAAAGCAAAAATGTGTATGCTTGGATAATATTTCTAGCATTTGATCAATAAAAGGTAGAGGGTAATGATCTTTTCTAGTAGCTTTATTTAATTTGCGAAAATCAATCACCATTCTATAACCTGTAACAATTCTTTTGGGATCAATTCATTCTTATCATTAGGAACAACAGTAATACCTCCTTTCTTAGGACACAATAAACAAGACTTACCCATTGACTATCAACAATAGGATAAATTATACCTGCCTCCAGAAGCTTGAGTATTTCATTTCTTACCACTTCTTTCATCTTAGTATTTAACCGTCGTTGATGATCAACAACTTGTTTAGCATCTTTCTCCAATTTAATTTTGTGCTGACATAGAGTGGGACTAATGCCCTTAAGATCATCAATAGTATATCCAATAGCGGCATGGTGCTTCTTCAGAGTTTTCAACAATTTCTTTCTTCATGCTCTGAAAGGTTAGCACTAATAATAACATGATATATCTTATTTTCATCAAGATAAGCATATTTCAAAGTATCAGGTAATTGTTTAAGCTTTAACACGGGATCACCCATGGGTGGAGGAGGATGAAAGAAATATGCCCTAGAGGCAATAATAAAGTTATTATTTATTTCCTCATATCATGATAAATGTTTATTATTCATGCTAGAATTGTATTAACCGGAAACATAATACATGTGTGAATACATAGACAAACATAGTGTCACTAGTATGCCTCTACTCGACTAGCTCGTTAATCGAAGATGGTTAAGTTTCCTAGCCATGGACATGAGTTGTCATTTGATTAACGTGATCACATCATCAGGAGAATGATGTGATTGACTTGACCCATTCCGTTAGCTTAGCACTTGATCGTTTAGTATGTTGCTATTGCTTTCTTCATGACTTATACATGTTCCTATGACCATGAGATTATGCAACTCCCGTTTACCGGAGGAACACTTTGTGTGCTACCAAATGTCACAACGTAACTGGGTGATTATAAAGGTACTCTACAGGTGTCTCCGAAGGTACTTGTTGGGTTGGCGTATTTCGAGATTAGGATTTGTCACTCCGATTGTCGGAGAGGCATCTCTGGGCCCTCTCGGTAATGCACATCACGATAAGCCTTGCAAGCATTGTGACTAATGAGTTAGTTGCGAGATGATGTATTACAGAACGAGTAAAGAGACTTGCCGGTAACGAGATTGAACTAGGTATTGAGATACCGATGATCGAATCTCGGGGAAGTAACATACCGATGACAAAGGGAACAACGTATGTTGTTATGCGGTTTGACCGATAAAGATCTTCGTAGAATATGTAGGAGCCAATATGAGCATCCAGGTTCCGCTATTGGTTATTGACCGGAAACGTGTCTCGGTCATGTCTACATAGTTCTCAAAGCCGTAGGGTCCGCACGCTTAAAGTTAGATGACGATCGGTATTATGAGTTTTGTGTTTTGATGTACCGAAGGTAGTTCGGAGTCCCGGATATGATCACGGACATGACGAGGAGTCTCGAAATGGTCAAGACATAAAGATCGATATATTGGACGACAATGTTCGGACACCGGAATGGTTTCGGGGAGTTTCAGACATATACCGGAGTACCGGGGGGTTACCGGAACCCCCCGGGGGTTTAATGGGCCAAGATGGGCCTTAGTGGAGAAGAGGAGGGGCGTCTAGGGCTGGCCGCGTGCCCCCTCCCCCTCTAGTCTGAATTGGACAAGGAGGGGGGGGGCCTTTCCTTCTTCTTCTCCTTCCGTTCCTTTCCCCCTCCTACTCCAACTAGGAAAAGAGGGAGTCCTACTCCTGGTTGGAGTAGGACTCCTCCCTGGCGCGCCCTCCCCTGGCCGGCCGCCTCCTCCCCTCTGATCCTTTATATACGGGGGCAGGGGGGCACCTCTAGACACAACAATTGATCTCTTGATCTCTTAGCCGTGTGCGGTGCCCCCCTCCACCATATTCCACCTCGATAATATCGTAGCGGTGCTTAGGCGAAGCGCTGCGTCGGTAGCATCATCATCACCGTCACCACGCCGTCGTGCTGGCGGAACTCTCCCTCAAAGCTCGGCTGGATCAGAGTTCGAGGGACGTCATCGAGCTGAACGTGTGCTGAACTCAGAGGTGCCGTACGTTCGGTACTCGGATCGGTCGGATCGTGAAGACGTACGACTACACCAACCGCGTTATGCTAATGCTTCCGCTTTCGGTCTATGAGGGTACGTGGACACACTCTCCCCTCTCGTTGCTATGCATCACCATGATCTTGTGTGTGCGTAGGATTTTTTTTGAAATTACTACGTTCCCCAACAGTGGCATCCGAGCCTGGTTTTATGCGTAGATGCTATATGCACGAGTAGAACACAAGTGAGTTGTGGGCGATACAAGTCATACTGCTTACCAGCATGTCATACTTTGGTTCGGCGGTATTGTTGGATGAAGCGGCCCAGACCGACATTACGCGTACGCTTACGCGAGACTGGTTCTACTGACGTGCTTTGCACACAGGTGGCTGGAGGGTGTCAGTTTCTCCAACTTTAGTTGAACGGAGTGTGGCTACGCCCGGTCCTTGAGAAGGTTAAAACATCACTAACTTGACGAACTATCGTTGTGGTTTTGATGCGTAGGTAAGAACGGTTCTTGCTCAGCCCGTAGCAGCCACGTAAAACTTGCAACAACAAAGTAGATGACGTCTAACTTGTTTTTGCAGGGCATGTTGTGATGTGATATGGTCAAGGCATGATGCTATATTTTATTGTATGAGATGATCATGTTTTGTAACCGAGTTATCGGCAACTGGCAGGAGCAATATGGTTGTCGCTTTATTGTATGCAATGCAATCACCCTGTAATGCTTTACTTTATCACTAAGCGGTAGCAATAGTCGTAGAAGCAATAATTGGCGAGACGACAACGATGCTACGATGGAAATAAAGGTGTCATGCCGGTGACGATGGTGATCATGACGGTGCTTAGGAGATGGAGATCACAAGCACAAGATGATGATGGCCATATCATATCACTTATATTGATTGCATGTGATGTTTATCCTTTATGCATCTTATTTTGCTTTGATTGACGGTAGCACTATAAGATGATCTCTCACTAAATTTCAAGATAAAAGTGTTCTCCCTGAGTATGCACCATTGCGAAAGTTTGTCGTGCCGAGACACCACGTAATGATCGGGTGTGATAAGCTCTACGTTCATCTACAACAGGTGCAAGCAAGTTTTGCACACGCAGAATACTCGGGTTAAACTTGACGAGCCTAGCATATGCAGATATGGCCTCGGAACACTGAGACCGAAAGGTCGAGCGTGAATCATATAGTAGATATGATCAACATAGTGATGTTCACCATTGAAAACTACTCCATCTCACGTGATGATCGGACATGGTTTAGTTGATTTGAATCACGTGATCACTTAGATGATTAGAGAGATGTCTATCTAAGTGGGAGTTCTTAAGTAATATGATTAATTGAACTTAAATTTATCATGAACTTAGTACCTGATAGTATTTTGCTTGTCTATGTTGATTGTAGATAGATGGCCCGTGCTGTTGTTCCGTTGAATTTTAATGCGTTCCTTGAGAAAGCAAAGTTGAAAGATGATGGTAGCAATTACACGGACTGGGTCCATAACTTGAGGACTATCCTTATTGCTGCACAGAAGAATTACGTCCTGGAAGCACCGCTGGGTGCCAGGCCTGCTGCAGATGCAACTGACGACGTTAAGAACGTCTGGCAGAGCAAAGCTGATGACTACTCAATAGTTCAGTGTGCCATGCTTTACGGCTTAGAACCGGGACTTCAACGATGTTTCGAACGTCATGGAGCATATGAGATGTTCCAGGAGTTGAAGTTAATATTTCAAGCAAATGCCCGGATAGAGAGATATGAAGTCTCCAATAAGTTCTATAGCTGCAAGATGGAGGAGAATAGTTCTATCAGTGAACATATACTCAAAATGTCTGGGTATAACAATCACTTGATTCAACTGGGAGTTAATCTTCCGGATGATAGTGTCATTGACAGAATTCTTCAATTACTGCCACCAAGCTACAAGAGCTTCGTGATGAACTATAATATGCAAGGGATGGATAAGACAATTCCCGAGCTCTTCACAATGCTAAAGGCTGTGGAGGTAGAAATCAAAAAGGAGCATCAAGTGTTGATGGTCAACAAGACCACCAGTTTCAAGAAAAAGGGCAAAGGGAAGAAGAAGGGGAACTTCAAGAAGAACAGCAAACAAGTTGCTGCTCAAGAGAAGAAACCCAAGTCTGGACCTAAGCCTGAGACTGAGTGCTTCGACTGCAAGCAGACTGGACACTGGAAGCGGAACTGCCCCAAGTATTTGGCGGATAAGAAGGGTGGCAAGGTGAACAAAGGTATATGTGATATACATGTTATTGATGTGTACCTTACTAGAGCTCGCAGTAGCACCTGGGTATTTGATACTGGTTCTGTTGCTAATATTTGCAACTCAAAACAGGGACTATGGATTAAGCAAAGACTGGCTAAGGACGAGGTGACGATGCGCGTGGGAAATGGTTCCAAAGTCGATGTGATCGCCGTCGGCACACTACCTCTACATCTACCTTCGGGATTAGTTTTAGACCTGAATAATTGTTATTTGGTGCCAGCGTTGAGCATGAACATTATATCTGGATCTTGTTTGATGCGAGACGATTATTCATTTAAATCTGAGAATAATGGTTGTTCTATTTATATGGGTAATATCTTTTATGGTCATGCACGCTTGAAGAGTGGTCTATTTTTGTTGAATCTCGATAGTAGTGATACACATATTCATAATGTTGAGACCAAAAGATGCAGAGTTGATAATGATAGTGCAACTTATTTGTGGCACTGCTGTTTGGGTCATATTGGTGTAAAGCGCATGAAGAAACTCCATAATGATGGACTTTTGGAATCACTTGATTATGAATCACTTAGTACTTGCGAACCATGCCTCATGGGCAAGATGACTAAAACGCCATTCTCCGGAACTATGGAGCGAGCAGATCATACATACTGATGTATGTGGTCCAATGAATGTTGAGGCTCGCGGCGGGTATCGTTATTTTCTCACCTTCACAGATGATTTGAGCAGATATGGGTATATCTACTTAATGAAACATAAGTCCGAAACATTTGAAAAGTTCAAAGAATTTCAGATTGAAGTGGAAAATCATCGTAACAAGAAAATAAAGTTTCTACGATCTGATCATGGAGGAGAATATTTGAGTTACGAGTTTGGTCTACATTTGAAACAATGCGGAATAGTTTCGCAACTCACGCCACCCGGAACACCACAACGTAATGGTGTCTCCGAACGGCGTAATCGTATTTTACTAGATATGGTGCGATCTATGATGTCTCTTACTAATTTACCGCTATCATTTTGGGGTTATGCTTTTGAGACGGTTGTATTCACGTTAAATAGGGCACCATCAAAATCCGTTGAGACGACGCCTTATGAACTGTGGTTTGGCAAGAAACCAAAGTTGTCGTTTCTCAAAGTTTGGGGCTGCGATGCTTATGTGAAAAAGCTTCAACCTAATAAGCTCGAACCTAAATCGGAGAAGTGTGTCTTCATAGGATACCCAAAGGAAACTATTGGGTAAACCTTCTATCACAGATCCGAAGGCAAGCCATTCGTTGCTAAGAATGGATCCTTTCTAGAGAAGGAGTTTCTCTTGAAACAAGTGAGTGGGAGGAAAGTAGAACTTGATGAGGTTACTGTACCTGCTCCCTTATTGGAAAGTAGTTCATCACAGAAATCGCTCATGTGAAACCTACACCAAATAGTGAGGAAGCTAATGATATCGATCATGAAACTTCAGATCAAGTTACTACAGAACCTCGTAGGTCAACCAGAGTAAGATCCGCACCAGAGTGGTACGGTAATCCTATTCAGGAGGTCATGTTACATGACCAAGGTGAACCTACGAACTATGAAGAAGCGATGGTGAAGCCAGATTCCGCAAAATGGCTTGAGGCCATGAAATCTGAGATGGGATCCATGTATGAGAACAAAGTGTGGACTTTGGTTGACTTGCCCGATGATCGGCAGGCCATTGAGAATAAACGGATCTTCAAGAAGAAGACTGACACTGACGGTAATGTTACTATCTATAAAGCTCGACTTGTTGCAAAAGGTTTTCGACAAGTTCAAGGGATTGACTACGATGAGACTTTCTCACCCGTAGCGATCCTTAAGTCTGTCCGAATCATGTTAGCAATTCCTGCATTTTATGATTATGAAATTTGGCAAATGGATGTCAAAACTGCATTCCTGAATGGATTTCTGGAAGAAGAGTTGTATATGATGCAACCAGAAGGTTTTGTCGATCCAAAGGAAGCTAACAAAGTGTGCAAGCTCCATCGATCCATTTATGGACTGGTGCAAGCCTCTCGGAGTTGGAATAAACGTTTTGATAGTGTGATCAAAGCATATGGTTTTATACAGACTTTTGGAGAAGCCTGTATTTACAAGAAAGTGAGTGGGAGCTCTGTAGCATTTCTGATATTATATGTGGATGACATATTGCTGATTGGAAATGATATAGAATTTCTGGATAGCAGAAAAGGATACTTGAATAAAAGTTTTTCAATGAAAGACCTCGGTGAAGCTGCTTACATATTAGGCATCAAGATCTATAGAGATAGATCAAGACGCTTGATAGGACTTTCACAAAGCACATACCTTGACAAAGTTTTGAAGAAGTTCAAAATGGATCAAGCAAAGAAAGGGTTCTTTCCTGTGTTACAAGGTGTGAAGTTGAGTCAGACTCAATGCCCGACCACTGCAGAAGATAGAGAGAAAATGAAAGATGTTCCCTATGCTTCAGCCATAGGGTCTATCATGTATGCAATGCTGTGTACCAGACCTGATGTGTTCCTTGCTATTAGCCTAGCAGAGAGGTACCAAAGTAATCCAGGATTGGATCACTGGACAGCGGTCAAGAACATCCTAAAATACCTGAAAAGGACTAAGGATATGTTTCTCGTTTATGGAGGTGACAAAGAGCTAGTCGTAAATGGTTACGTCGATGCAAGCTTTGACACTGATCCGGACGATTCTAAATCGCAAACCGGATACGTGTTTACATTGAACGGTGGAGCTGTCAGTTGGTGCAGTTCTAAACAAAGCGTCGTGGCGGGATCTACGTGTGAAGCGGAGTACATAGCTGCTTCGGAAGCAGCAAATGAAGGAGTCTAGATGAAGGAGTTCATATCCGATCTAGGTGTCATACCTAGTGCATCAGGTCCAATGAAAATCTTTTGTGACAATACTGGTGCAATTGCCTTGGCAAAGGAATCCAGATTTCACAAGAGGACCAAGCACATCAAGAGACGCTTCAATTTCATCTGGGACCAAGTCCAGGTGGGAGACATAGAGATTTGCAAGATACATACGGATCTGAATGTTGCAGACCCGTTGACTAAGCCTCTTCCACGAGCAAAACATGATCAGCACCAAAACTCCATGGGTGTTAGAATCATTACTATGTAATCTAGATTATTTACTCTAGTGCAAGTGGGATACTGAAGGAAATATGCCCTAGAGGCAATAATACAGTTATTATTTATTTCCTCATATCATGATAAATGTTTATTATTCATGCTAGAATTGTATTAACCGGAAACATAATACATGTGTGAATACATAGACAAACATAGTGTCACTAGTATGCCTCTACTTAACTAGCTCGTTAATCGAAGATGGTTAAGTTTCCTAGCCATGGACATGAGTTGTCATTTGATTAACGGGATCACATCATTAGGATAATGATGTGATTGACTTGACCCATTCCGGTAGCTTAGCACTTGATCGTTTAGTATGTTGCTATTGCTTTCTTCATGACTTATACATGTTCCTATGACTATGAGATTATGCAACTCCCGTTTACCGGAGGAACACTTTGTGTGCTACCAAACGTCACAACGTAACTGGGTGATTATAAAGGTACTCTACAGGTGTCTCTGAAGGTACTTGTTGGGTTGGCGTATTTCAAGATTAGGATTTGTCACTCCGATTGTCGGAGAGGTATCTCTGGGCCCTCTCGCTAATGCACATCACTATAAGCCTTGCAAGCATTGTGACTAATGAGTTAGTTGCGAGATGATGTATTACAGAACGAGTAAAGAGACTTGTCGGTAACGAGATTGAACTAGATATTGAGATACCGATGATCGAATCTCAGGCAAGTAACATATCAATGACAAAGGGAACAACGTATGTTGTTATGCGGTTTGACCGATAAAGATCTTCATGGAATATGTAGGAGCCACTATGAGCATCCAGGTTCCGCTATTGGTTATTGACTAGAAGTGTGTCTCGGTCATGTCTACATAGTTCTCGAACCCGTAGGGTCCGCACGCTTAAAGTTAGATGACGATCGGTATTATGAGTTTTGTGTTTTGATGTACCGAAGGTAGTTCGGAGTCCCGGATATGATCACGGACATGACGAGGAGTCTCGAAATGGTCGAGACATAAAGATCGATATATTGAACGACAATGTTCGGACACCAGAATGGTTTCGGGGAGTTTCGGACATATACCGGAGTACCGGGGGGTTACCAGAACCCCCAGGGAAGTTTAATGGGCCAAGATGGGCCTTTGTGGAGAAGAGGAGGGGCGGCTAGGGCTGGCTGCGCACCCCCTCACCCTCTAGTCCGAATTGGACAAGGAGGGGGGGCCTTTCCTTCTTCTTCTCCTTCCCTTCCTTTCCCCCTCCTACTCCAACTAGGAAAAGAGGGAGTCCTCCCTGGAGTGCCCTCCCCTGGCCGGCCGCCTCCTCCCCCATGATCCTTTATATACGGGGCAGGGGGCACCTCTAGACACAACAATTGATCTCTTGATATCTTAGCCGTGTGCGGTGCCCTCCTCCACCATATTCCACCTCGATAATATCGTAGCGGTGCTTAGGCGAAGCCCTGCGTCGGTAGCATCATCATCACCGTCACCACACCGTCGTGCTGACGGAACTCTCACTCAGAGCTCGGCTGGATCGGAGTTCGAGGGACGTCATCGAGCTGAACGTGTGCTGAACTCAGAGGTGCCGTACGTTCGGTACTCGGATCGGTCGGACCGTGAAGACGTACAACTACATCAACCGCGTTGTGCTAACGCTTCCGCTTTCGGTCTACGAGGGTACGTGGACGCACTCTCCCCTCTCGTTGCTATGCATCACCATGATCCTGTGTGTGCGTAGGAATTTTTTTGAAATTACTACGTTCCCCAACAGAGGATGCCCGAGGATTTCAACAGGTAAATTGTGTTTGAAAATAGGCCCTTGATTAAAGAATACTTCATCTATTTCCCTTCTTTCATTCATAAACATTTCATTTTTATGGTCTAGCAAATATTGTTCTAAAGTATCTGCAAGAGGCACGACAATAGAAGCAAGACCAATAATTTCATCCCGACTAGGCAATTCTTTATCATGGGTTGTCTACGAAATTTAGAGAAATTAAAATCATGAGACATATCCCCTAAACCAACAGTAATAATATCTTTCTTGCAGTCTATATTAGCATTAACAATCTTCAAGAAAGGTCTGCCAAATATAATGGGACAAAATTTATCTTGTGGGGAACCAAGAACAATAAAATCAATAGGGTATTTAGTTTTCCCCCACATGACTTCAACATCTCTAACAATCCCAATTGGTGAAATAGTATCTCTATTGGCAAGCTTAATAGTTACATCTATGTCTTCTATCTCAGCAGGTGCAATATCCTTCATAATTTCTTCATACAAGGTATAAGGAATTGCACTCACACTAGCACCCACATCACATAAGCCATGATAACAATGATCTCCTATTTTAACAAAAAAACACGCATGCCAACAATAGGTCTATGTTTGTCTTTCATATCAGGTTTAGCAATTCTAGCAGCTTTCACAGAAATAAATAACATGCCCATCAATATTATCGACCAAGAGATCTTTAACCATAACAATACTAGGTTCAACTTTAATTTGTTCAGAGGGTGTAGGTGTTCTAGTATAACTCTTACGAACCACAGTTGAAGCTTTAGCATGATACTTTATTGTAACAGGAAAAGGTGGTTTCTCAATATAAGAAGTAGGAACAATAGGATCAACATTATAAGTGATAGTTTATTCTTCAACTTTAATAGGTTCTACTACTTTAACTTCAATGGGAGGATGGTATTTAAACCACCTCTCCTTAGGGACATCAACATGAGTAGCAAAAGATTCACAGAAAGAAGCTACTATCTCAGAGTCAAGTCCATATTTAGTGCTAAAATCACGAAAAGCATCGATATTCAATGTCGGGTGGTAGGTGCGACATATACCAACGGGTGGCTTATCATTGTGGGAGCCAGTAAGACATCGCCGGTGCCTGGAAACGGGATAAGGCGAATACATGCACGCTGGCAAATCTTACCCAGGTTCGGGGCTCTCCGTGGAGATAACACCCCTAGTCCTGCTCTGCGGGGTCTCCGCATGATCACTAGATCAACACAAGTAGCTACAAGTGCTCCTTGAGCGGTTTGGCTAGAGGAGGAATAAAGGCAAGGCTAGCTCTCCTCTTCCCTCTACGTGGTGTGTAAAACTATCTCAGAGATCAACCCTTTGCATGGGTGCCCCGGGGGGTTTATATAGGCCTACCCCCCAGGGATACAATGGTAATCCGGCTGGGCGCGGGTCCCAGCCGTCAGTGTCTGTGTTCGCCGGCTTCTCCGCCGGCCGTTGGGGCCCGCCGACCGGTGGGTCCCGCCGGCTGCCGGCCTCTTGGTCGACAGGCCGGCCCCACCGCCTGGGGGTCTTGTCGGTGGCTGGTTACTGTTGCCTCGCCCCTGATGACGAGGACTTTGTCGAGGTAAGCATGGCTACAGTGCCGCCGCCTGGCGGGCTCTCACTGTAGCCTTACCTCGTCTTGTCTCCTTAATGATGCACATACTTCGAGGGAGGGAGGTAGCCGGCTATTGGGAGCCGGCTACGCCCCAGGCCGACTAGGGGAGGCCTGGCCGCCTTCGAGCGTCTCTCTGGCTGAAGGGGCCCGCCGCCGGTGGGCCGTACTGGCGCCTGTCGTGGGTGGCATCACGGTCAACATGGCAACAGTGCCGCGCCGGACGGGGGATGGCTGACCCGTACGGCGCACTATGGCCATGCGTGCTCCGGGATTCGGGGGTGGCAGGCTGTACTGTGGCCACGCCCCGTCTCATCACCGTTATGTGGGTGCAGCCCTTGAGGGTGCAGTCTTGGCCGGCTTCCGGGAGTCGGTCTTCTTGCGGCCGGCTTTTGGGAGTCGGTCTTCTTGTGGCCGGCTTCTAGGAGTCGGTCTTCTTGTGGCCGGCTTCTGGGAGTCGGCCATCTTATGGTTATCTTCGGGAAGGTTTTTGAGGTCGGGTCGCCTTCCGGTAGTCGGCCTGTGAGATAGCCGACTAGGGGAAGGCGGCCCTGTGTTTTGGATGCTTGAAGGCCCGATCGGCCTGATAATTTTTCAAAGAGCCAGGGGGAGTCGGTTAGGCTACCCGTGGCCATTTACTCCGACAGTAGTCCCCGAAGCTGGTTGGGCTTCGAGGCTGAGAAGAGGACGAGAAGCTCGGTCAGCTTCCTATCTTGAAGAGCCAACAGCTAGGAGCCGGCTTCGGTTGGGTGCGCCGTTTTGGCGAGATTTTTGAAGTCTGAAGGCGGGAGTCGGCTGGTGCGCACGCCGGGTTGCGGGCCGGCCGCTCGCCGCCCGCGCGCCACGTGGCACCCTCCGGCTGAAAAAAGCCTGCCAGCCCACGCGTGTGATGGGACGCCGCCGCAGGCCGGGGCCCACCACTCCCACGCCTAGGCCCAGGCGCGGATTCTCTGTGGCCCAAAGCGGGCCGCTCACCTTCCGACGGCAGTTTCTGCACGTCGTTAGGGCGCGATAATCGCGGGACGTGGGGGAGTGGGCGCAGTTAATCCCACATTCCCCCCCACGCCTCGCCTCCTCGGCTTCGCCGCACGAGGCTATAAGTAGGGGGAGGAGGGGGAGCGGCAAGCGCTCGCACGCTCACCCTCGCTCCGTCATTTTCTTCCTTTCCTTCTCCGCCGCAACAACCCTTCGCCACCGTGCCGTCCCTCTAGTCTTCGCACTACCCCGCAGCTTCGCCGCCGCGGGGCCGTGGTTTCGCCGTCGCCGCACCCTTTCTCATCAGCTTCTGGCCATCATGCAGCACCGTGGAGACTGGGACGGCTCCAACGTCCACGCGGACCACATCGACTTCCTCCGCAAGACGCGGCGGCTGCCCGGCGAGGACCAGGTGCGGGTCCGTCTTGCGCCGAAGAAGGAGATCTCGCCGGCGCCGGAGGAAGGCGAGCGGGTAATCTTCCGCTCGCACTTCCTGCGCGGCCTCGGCCTGCCCGCGAGTGCCTTCTTCCGCTCCTTCCTCGAATTCTACCAGCTCCAGCCGCACCACCTCACTCCAAACACGGTGGTGCTGCTGGCCGCCTTCGTCACTCTTTGCGAGGGCTTCCTCGGCGTCCTTCCCACCCTCGAGCTCTGGGGGGAATTCTTCCAATCCAAGCTTGGCACCCGCATGCAGGGCGTGCCGGCTCAGAGCGGCGCCTTCATCGCGGTGCGGAGGCCGGCAGCCGACAACCCCTTCCCTGCCATCACGCTGATCCAGTCGGTGAAGCTCTGGCAGAAATCGTACTTCTACGTGAAGAACGTCGCCCCGCAAGGCGACTACGTCAATTTGCCGGCTTACGTAGCCGGCCCGCCGGCTGGGAGGCGGCCCCAGTGGTCCTATCGGGCCAGGACGCTGTCGCCGGCTGGAGCCGCCGCCGTCGCCCGACTCCGGGTAATGATCCAGTCGGAGGGCCTGACTGGGTCCGACCTGCTGGCCGCCTTCGTGGTGCGCCGGGTGCTCCCGCTTCAAGGCCGCCCTCATTTGATCTGTCAAATGAGCGGCCAACTCGATCCGAGTCGGATGTGCACCAAGGAGATGCCTCATGACGAGGTGGCTCACATGGTGAACTATCTCGCGAACTGCAAGCTCTCCGCAGAGTGGCAGTTTGGCAAGGAGCCGTACTCCCGTGCCAATCCCCCGCCTATGGTATGCTTTCTTTATCTTCTCTTCTTTAGTTTTGTCACCAAGTTTTTCTTGGCCGACTCTGACCAGTCGGCACGTCTTGGCAGAGCCCTCTCCTTCGACCTGCGGCCGGGTCAGCGGGGGCGGATCGCCAATTTCTCCCCGACCGGGCGGAGCATGACTTGGAGGACCCCGACTTG
Source organism: Triticum aestivum (assembly GCF_018294505.1). NCBI lineage: Eukaryota > Viridiplantae > Streptophyta > Magnoliopsida > Poales > Poaceae > Triticum > Triticum aestivum. Next base: position 374,829,556 of record NC_057814.1, on the reverse strand, counting down.
GGGGCGGCCGCTATGGACGATAACACCGAGGCAGGAGGCGGCGAAGCAGGCGGCTCCGGGCTTGGAGCCAGCTTCGACGACTGGCCGGATGACGACGAGGCGGAAATCGTCCCGCGCCGCCAGCCGGCGTCCGACCATGGCGCGGGTTCATCCGCCGCGCCGCCTGCTCGAGGCGGCGCGCAGAAGCGCCGGGCCGCGTCGGGCTTGTTCGGCAGTCGGCCGAAGAAGCCCAAGAGCGGGGCGGCGGCGACCAGGCGGGATGAGGCGGCCGCGAAGGCGGCCCGCTTCCGCAAGGTGGTGAAGCAGCCGCAAAAGGTTTCGGCGTAAGTGTCGATTCTCTTGCATATTCCTTCTTCTTTTCTTGTCGATTTCTGAATCCTTGTCTTAACTTATCAAACAGGGCTCCGCTCTCTCTTGAGCGGATCGCTGCCGCCTCCGTGGTTGGATCGGCGGGAGGATCCGCAAGCACCCGCCGCGTGGACCCCCGTGCCGAGCTTCAAGCGGCAACGGAGCGGAACGCGCGGGAGGAGCGGGAGGCGGAGGAGCTGAGGGCGGCCGCTGCCAAGGCGGCGCAGGAGATGGCGGAGGAGTCGGCGAAGGCACAAGCCGACGCGGCGGCCAAGGCTCAGGCGGAGGCTGCAGCCGCAGCGGCAGCGGCGGGGGCCTTGCTTGTCACCCCCTGCGCGTCGTGGCGCCCGAGATCCCGGAGCCCCCGCCGGAGGAAGCCGGTGGCGACCTGCCGGGGATGGAGAGGGAGGAGGACGACGTCGTCGTCCGGGAGAGGGAGGCGGCACCGCCATCGCCGACTGGGGCGGACCGAGGCAGCCGGCTTGACGCGCCGCCCGTGCGGCCGGCTGGAGGTGAGCCGGCTGCGAGGACGGACCTGGTGGTCCGGTCGCCATCACGCCAGCGCGCGGGGAAGGCGACTTCGGCGCCGGACCCGCAGAAGGCCGCGGGCTCTAGCTCGTCGACCCAGGATCTGGAGACAGCCAGCGCCAGCTCGGGGTGGACGCCGGGTGGTGGGACGGCCGTGGTGAACGTGGCGGCGCAAGAAGTCCGGAACCGGCTTCAGTCCCAGGCCGCCGTGCTGAGGCAGTACAATGAAGAGTTCCTCGCGACACGGGCGGCCATTCGGGTGAGTCTTCCCGCTTTTCTGTTTCTTGATCTTGATTTCTTCCGTGGGGGCGCGTCAGCGCACCCACTGGGTGTAGTCCCCGAGTTCCGAGTCGGCTGCTGAGCAGGCGGCTTGGAACTTCTTAGTAGACTTTGATTGCTTATCTTGCTCTTGTTCGCTTCTCTGTCCGACTTGCAGGACTACCATAACCTCCGCGCGGCTGCCTTCAACTCCCAGGCTCGGGAGCTGACCCAGAAGACCGCTGATCTAACTGAGAGCCGGAGTAAGTGCTTCATCTTTTATCTCACGTGGGGGCGCGTCAGCGCACCCACTGGGTGTAGTCCCCGAGATTCGGGCCGACTGCTGAGCAGTCGGGTCGGATCTTTCCTGGCGACTTCTTTCTTATTGCTTTTTTCTTCTTTGCCATATCTGCAGAGGCCAATGCCAGCCTGAGGGAGCAGCTGGGTGGGACCCAGACCGCCCTTCGCGCCAAGGAAGCCGAGTTCGACGCCTTGGTTCAGGAGCGTGACCGCTTGGTCAAGAGGCTGGCCGACCAGGAGGAGAGCCACAAGGCGGCCCTGAAGGCGGTGCAGGACAGCGAGGCCGCCCTCCAGGCCGAGTACGAGACCGAGGCGGCGAGCTGGGCTGAGGCAAGGCAGTCGCTGATCAGCGGCTACGGCCAGATCGAAGACTTGGTTGACGGTAGGCCGCCTTCTTCTTCGTTTCTTGCTTGCCGCTTGCCATTTGGTCCATTCTCTGACTTTGTGTTTTTTCTCTTCCTTTCTTTCTTGTGCAGAGTACTTCCCTGGTTACTCTACCGCCGCCAACCAGGTCGTCGAGGCCCACCGCGAGGCACGAAGGCAAGCCGGTGTGGAGATCGCGCCGAATGCTCGTCGGTCGCTTGAGGAGCAGCTTCTGGCGATCCAAGCCCGCCTCCAGCCGGCTCACCGCATGCTCCGCCGTCTTCAGCGCGTTGGGGCGCAAGTGCTGGCCGCCCTCTGGCCCGGCGAGGCGATTCCCCGTACCCCCAGTCGGACTGCCGACTGGCTGGAGGTAGCGGTTGGCCGCTTCGAGGCCTGGAAGGCTTCTGCAGCTCGGTCAGGCGCCAGGCGGGCGCTGGAGTTCGTCAAAGCCTGGTATCCCGAGTTGAGCTTGGACCAGCTGGCCACCTGGCGGCAGGAGGCCGACGAGGAGTTGGAGGCGGTGCGGCCGGCTATCATCCAGCGCACCTCGGCAATCGCCGATTACACCGACGCCAGCGCCTTTGCTCCTGAGGTGGATGATAACGGCATTGCTCAGCCGGAGGAGTGGTTTGGGCTGAACCCGGCGGATGGTGAGGACTCGGCGGAGGAGATCGACTCCAGCGACGAGGGCGAAGAGGAGGAGGGAGAGGATGGTGAAGACGCCGTGCCAGACGGTGGAGCAACCGGCCAGCCTCAACTTGATCGTGCCTCTAGCAACAAGGCGCGTGCGGGCGCGCCGCCTGCAGCCGGTGATGATCAAGACGAGACTCGCCAGCCGGCCACTCCTCCAGCCGGTACTGCCGTCTCCACCGACCAGCCTGGCTCGCCTGTTGCGCCCTTAGTCTGATCCGCCGCCTTTGCTATCCTGTTTATTGCTCTTCGAACAATATTTTGTTAAGTTTGCGCAGTTCCACCCACTGGGGGTGTATTCAAATTATGTTGACTGCCGGCCTGTTGAAGGCCTTTTGTGTAAATATAATCATGCATGTGTTTGGTTTCCCATTGTTCTTGCTTTTCATCCTTTGGCTGTTTCCTTTGCCACCCTCCCTTGGTCGCCGCCTTCCCAGCCGGACAGCTGCTCTGCAGTCGGTGGCTGGAGAAGTGCTTGGCCGGTTGGGAGGGCGAGTACTCTAGCTTTCTTGGATTGTAGCAAAGTGAATGGGAAGCCGGCCAGCCGGCTGTACTGTCAGCCGGTAGGCGTGGTGGGAGGCCGGCTTGTGTTATATAGGTTCGTTAGTCCTTAGCCATTTTTCGTGTGGGCATCCTTTCCTGCGTTTGGCTCTTGCCAGTCGGACAGTCGGTTCTTCGAGCTGTGACTTTCAATAAGAGAGGGCTCGGGTGCCGGCACACTACTTGTCTGACTGCAGGTAGAACTTTAATATAACTCACGGCGGCAAGACCCCGGGCCGACTGGTCGAACCCGGTGCCGGACAGAAAATCAAATGTAATAGTACATTCATAGGTATGACACTCGTCATTCATAGATAAAAGAGGGTAGTCCCCGAGTGCGCCTCGGGGGGCCCGTTGTCTTGTAGTTAATACAAAAGGTAGCATGGTACATACTGCTTTTAACTGTAAAATTTTCTCAGGAGATTGGCGTTCCATGGTCGTTCCGACTCCTTGCCGAAATCATCCCTCTTGCGTGCCTTCGGCTTCTGTGCATCGATCAGGTAGTAGGAGTCGTTGCCTAGGGCCTTGCTGATGACGAATGGGCCTTCCCAAGGGGCCGAGAGCTTGTGCTGGCCGGCTGTTCGCTGGATCAGCCGGAGCACAAGACCGCCTTCTTGGAAGGATCTTGGCTTGACCTTCCGGTTGTGGTATATCTACTTAATGAAACATAAGTCTGAAACATTTGAAAAGTTCAAAGAATTTCAGAGTGAAGTGGAAAATCATCGTAACAAGAAAATGAAGTTTCTACGATCTGATCATGGAGGAGAATATTTGAGTTACGAGTTTGGTCTATGTTTGAAACAATGCGGAATAGTTTCGCAACTCACGCCACCCGGAACACCACAACGTAATGGTGTGTCCGAATGGCGTAATCGTATTTTACTAGATATGGTGCGATCTATGATGTCTCTTACTGATTTATCGCTATCGTTTTGGGGTTATGCTTTTGAGACGGCTGTATTCATGTTAAATAGGGCACCATCAAAATCCGTTGAGACGACGCCTTATGAACTGTGGTTTGGCAAGAAACCAAAGTTGTCGTTTCTTAAAGTTTGGGGCTGCGATGCTTATGTGAAAAAGCTTCAACCTGATAAGCTCGAACCTAAATCGTAGAAGTCTGTCTTCGTAGGATACCCAAAGGAAACTGTTGGGTACACCTTCTATCACAGATCCGAAGGCAAGCCATTCGTTGCTAAGAATGGATCCTTTCTAGAGAAGGAGTTTCTCTCGAAAGAAGTGAGTGGGAGGAAAGTAGAACTTGATGAGGTTACTGTACCTGCTCCCTTATTGGAAAGTAGTTCATCACAGAAATCGGTTCCTGTGACACCTACACCAAATAGTGAGGAAGCTAATGATATCGATCATGAAACTTCAGATCAAGTTACTACAGAACCTCGTAGGTCAACCAGAGTAAGATCCGCACCAGAATGGTAGGGTAATCCTATTCTGGAGGTCATGTTACTTGACCAAGGTGAACCTACGAACTATGAAGAAGCGATGGTGAGCCCAGATTCCGCAAAATGGCTTGAGGCCATGAAATCTGAGATGGGATCCATGTATGAGAACAAAGTGTGGACTTTGGTTGACTTGCCCGATGATCGGCAGGCCATTGAGAATAAACGGATCTTCAAGAAGAAGACTGACGCTGACAGTAATGTTACTGTCTATAAAGCTCGACTTGTTGCAAAAGGTTTTCGACAAGTTTGAGGGATTGACTACGATGAGACTTTCTCACACGTAGCGATGCTTAAGTCTGTCCGAATCATGTTAGCAATTCCTGCATTTTATGATTATGAAATTTGGCAAATGGATGTCAAAACTGCATTCCTGAATGGATTTCTGGAAGAAGAGTTGTATATGATGCAACTAGAAGGTTTTGTCGATCCAAAGGAAGCTAACAAACTGTGCAAGCTCCAGCGATCCATTTATGGACTGGTGCAAGCCTCTCGGAGTTGGAATAAACGTTTTGATAGTGTGATCAAAGCATATGGTTTTATACAGACTTTTGGAGAAGCCTGTATTTACAAGAAAGTGAGTGGGAGCTATGTAGCATTTCTGATATTATATGTGGATGACATATTGCCGATTGGAAATGATGTAGAATTTCTGGATAGCATAAAAGGATACTTGAATAAAAGTTTTTCAATGAAAGACCTCGGTGAAGCTGCTTACATATTAGGCATCAAGATCTATAGAGATAGATCAAGACGCTTGATAGGACTTTCACAAAGCACATACCTTGACAAAGTTTTGAAGAAGTTCAAAATGGATCAAGCAAAGAAAGGGTTATTGCCTGTGTTACAAGGTGTGAAGTTGAGTCAGACTCAATGCCCGACCACTGCAGAAGATAGAGAGAAAATGAAAGATGTTCCCTATGCTTCAGCCATAGGCTCTATCATGTATGCAATGATGTGTACCAAACCTGATGTGTGTCTTGCTATTAGCCTAGCAGGGAGGTACCAAAGTAATCCAGGAGTGGATCACTTCACAGCGGTCAAGAACATCCTGAAATACCTGAAAAGGACTAAGGATATGTTTCTCGTTTATGGAGGTGACAAAGAGCTAGTCGTAAATGGTTACGTCGATGCAAGCTTTGACACTGATCCGGACAATTCTAAATCGCAAACCGGATACGTGTTTACATTGAACGGTGGAGCTGTCAGTTGGTGCAGTTCTAAACAAAGCGTCGTGGCGGGATCTACGTGTGAAGCGGAGTACATAGCTGCTTCGGAAGCAGCAAATGAAGGAGTCTGGATGAAGGAGTTCATATCCGATCTAGGTGTCATACCTAGTGCATCGGGTCCAATGAAAATCTTTTGTGACAATATGGTGCAATTGCCTTGGCAAAGGAATCCAGGTTTCACAAGAGGACCAAGCACATCAAGAGACGCTTCAATTCCATCTGGGACCAAGTCTAGGTGGGAGACATAGAGATTTGCAAGAAACATACGGATCTAAATGTTGCAGACCCGTTGACTAAGCCTCTTCCACGAGCAAAACATGATCAGCACCAAAACTCCATGGGTGTTAGAATCATTACTGTGTAATCTAGATTATTGACTCTAGTGCAAGTGGGAGACTGAAGGAAATATGCCCTAGAGGCAATAATAAAGTTATTATTTATTTCCTCATATCATGATAAATGTTTATTATTCATGCTAGAATTGTATTAACCGGAAACATAATACATGTGTGAATACATAGACAAACATAGTGTCACTAGTATGCCTCTACTTAACTAGCTCATTAATCGAAGAAGGTTAAGTTTCCTAGCCATGGACATGAGTTGTCATTTGATTAACGGGATCACATCATTAGGAGAATGATGTGATTGACCTGACCCATTCCGTTAGCTTAGCACTTGATCGTTTAGTATGTTGCTATTGCTTTCTTCATGACTTATACATGTTCCTATGACTATGAGATTATGCAACTCCCGTTTACCGGAGGAACACTTTGTGTGCTACCAAACGTCACAACATAACTGGGTGATTATAAAGGTACTCTACAGGTGTCTCCGAAGGTACTTGTTGGGTTGGCGTATTTCAAGATTAGGATTTGTCACTCCGATTCTCAGAGAGGTATCTCTGGGCCCTCTCGGTAATGCACATCACTATAAGCCTTGCGAGCATTGTGACTAATGAGTAAGTTGCGAGATGATGTATTACAGAACGAGTAAAGAGACTTGCCGGTAACGAGATTGAACTAGGTATTGAGATACCGATGATCGAATCTCGGGCAAGTAACATACCGATGACAAAGGGAACAGCGTATGTTGTTATGCGGTTTGACCGATTAGGATCTTCGTGGAATATGTAGGAGCCAATATGAGCATCCAGGTTCCGCTATTGGTTATTGACCGGAAACGTGTCTCGGTCATGTCTACATAGTTCTCGAACCCGTAGGGTCCGCACGCTTAAAGTTAGATGACGATCGATATTATGAGTTTTGTGTTTTGATGTACCGAAGGTATTTCGGAGTCCCGGATATGATCACGGACATGACGAGGAGTCTCGAAATGGTCGAGGCATAAAGATCGATATATTGAACGACAATGTTCGGACACCGGAATGGTTTCGGGGAGTTACGGACATATACCGGAGTACCTGGGGGTTACCAGAACCCCCGGGGAGTTTAATGGGCCAAGATGGGCCTTAGTGGAGAAGAGGAGGGGCGGCTAGGGCTGGCTGCACGCCCCTCCCCCTCTAGTACGAATTGGACAAGGAGGGGGGGGCGCCCCCTTTCCTTCTTCTTCTTCTCCTTCCCTTCCTTTCCCCCTCCTACTCCAACTAGGAAAAGAGGGAGTCCTACTCCCGGTGGGAGTAGGACTCCTCCCTGGAGTACCCTCCCCTGGCCGTCCGCCTCCTCCCCCCTGATCCTTTATATACGGGGCAGGGGGCACCTCTAGACATAACAATTGATCTCTTGATATCTTAGCCGTGTGCGGTGCCCCCCTCCACCATATTCCACCTCGATAATATCGTAGCGGTGCTTAGGCCAAGCCCTGCGTTGGTAGCATCATCATCACCATCACCACGCCGTCGTGCTGACGAAACTCTCCCTCAGAGCTCGGCTGGATCGGAGTTCGAGGGACGTCATCGAGCTGAACGTGTGCTGAACTTAGAGGTGCCGTACGTTTGGTACTCGGATCGGTCGGACCGTGAAGACGTACGACTACATCAACCGCGTTGTGCTAACGCTTCCGCTTTCGGTCTACGAGGGTACGTGGACGCACTCTCCCCTCTTGTTGCTATGCATCACCATGATCCTGTGTGTGCGTAGGAATTTTTTTGAAATTACTACGTTCCCCAACAGAGGATCCCCGAGGATTTCCACAGGTAAATTGTGTTTGAAAATAGGCCCTTGATTAAAGAATACTTTATCTATTTCCCTTCTTTCATTCATAAACATTTCATTTTTATGGTCTAGCAAATATTGTTCTAGAGGATCTGCAGGAGGCACGACAATAGAAGCAAGACCAATAATTTCATCCTGACTAGGCAATTCTTTATCATGGGTTGTCTACGAAATTTAGAGAAATTAAAATCATGAGACATATCCCCTAAACCAACAGTAATAATATCTTTCTTGCAGTCTATCTTAGCATTAACAATCTTCAAGAAAGGTCTGCCAAATATAATGGGACAAAAGTTATCTTGTGGGGAACCAAGAACAAGAAAATCAATAGGGTATTTAGTTTTTCCACACAAGACTTCAACATCTCTAACAATCCCAATTGGTGAAATAGTATCTCTATTGGCAAGCTTAATAGTTACATCTATATCTTCTATCTCAGCAGGTGCAATATCCTTCATAATTTCTTCATACAAGGTATAAGGAATTGCACTCACACTAGCACCCACATCACATAAGCCATGATAACAATGATCTCCTATTTTAACAGAAAAAACACGCATGCCAACAATAGGTCTATGTTTATCTTTCATACCAGGTTTAGCAATTCTAGCAGCTTCATCACAGAAATAAATAACATGCCCATCAATATTATCGACCAAGAGATCTTTAACCATAGCAATACTAGGTTCAACTTTTATTTGTTCAGAGGGTGTAGGTGTTCTAGTATAACTCTTATGAACCACAGTTGAAGCTTTAGCATGATACTTTATTGTAACAGGAAAAGGTGGTTTCTCAATATAAGTAGGAACAATAGGATCAACATTATAAGTGATAGTTTATTCTTCAACCTTAATAGGTTCTACTACTTTAACTTCAATGGGAGGATGGTATTTAAACCACCTCTCCTTAGGGACATCAACATGAGTAGCAAAAGATTCACAGAAAGAAGCTACTATCTCAGACTCAAGTCCATATTTAGTGCTAAAATCACGAAAAGCATCGATATCCATAAAAGATTTAACACAATCAAGCTTAAGGTTTATACCTGACTCTTTACCTTCGTCGAGTTCCCAATCTTCAGAGTTGCATTTAATTCTTTCCAATAAATCCCATTTGAATTCGATATCCTTCTTCATATAGGAACCAGTACAAGAAATATCTAGCATGGATCGATCATTATGAGAAAGCTGAGCATAAATTTTTTGAATAATAATTTTCTTGAGAGCTCATGATTGGGGTATGAATATAACATTGACTTAAGCCTCCCCCAAGCTTGAGCGATAATTTCTCCTTCATGAGGCCAAAAATTATATATGTAATTCCGATCACGATGAACCAGATGCATAGGATAAAACTTCTGATGAAATTCCAATTTCAATCGGTTGTAGTTCCATGATCCAATATCATCCAATAGTCTATACCATGTCAATGCCTTTCCCTTAAAAGATAAAGGGAAGACCTTCTTCCTGACAACATCCTCGGGCATAGTTGCAAGCTTAAATAATCCACAAACCTCATCCACATAGATTAGGTGCATATCGGGATGTAATGTTCCATCTCCTGCATAAGGATTAGCTAGCAGTTTCTCTATCATACCCGAAGGAATTTCATAATAAATATTTTCAGTAGGTGCAGTTGGTTGAGGAGAAAGTCTTTGCTCTTTCGGTCGAGGTGAAGATACCCCGAACAAGCCCCTCAAAGGATTATTTTCCATAGTTACAAGTGACAGTAAATTTCAGCATACTATATAAATGTTTCCTTTCCAAATTCCACTTACCAAAGGCGCTTCACTCCCCGGCAACGGTGCCAGAAAAGAGTCTTGATGACCCACAAGTATAGGGGATCTATCGTAGTCCTTTCGATAAGTAAGAGTGTCGAACCCAACAAGGAGCAGAAGGAAATGACAAGTGGTTTTCAGCAAGGTATTCTCTGCAAACACTGAAATTATCGGTAACAGATAGTTTTGTGATAAGATAATTCGTAATGGGTAACAAGTAACAAAAGTAATAAAGGTGAAGAAAGGTGACCCAATCCTTTTTGTAGCAAAGGACAAGCCTGGACGAACTCTTATATAAAGCAAAGTGCTCCCAAGGACACATGGGAATTGTTGTCAAGTTAGTTTTCATCATGCTCATATGATTCACGTTCGTTACTTTGATAATTTGATATGTGGGTGGATCGGTGCTGCCCTTCCTTGGACAAGCCTCCCACTTATGATTAACACCTCCCGCAAGCATCCGCAACTATGAAAGAAGAAATAAGGTAAACCCAACCATAGCATGAAACATATGGATCCAAATCAGCCCCTTACGAAGCAACGCATAAACTAGGGTTTAAGCTTCTATCACTCTAGAAACCCATCATCTACTTATTACTTCCCAATGCCTTCCCCTAGGCCCAAATAATGGTGAAGTGTCATGTAGTCGACGTTCACATAACACCACTAGAGGAGAGACAACATACATCTCATCAAAATATCGAACGAATACCAAATTCACATGATTACTTATAACAGGACTTCTCCCATGTCCTCAAAGGACAAACGTAACTACTGACGAAGCATATTCATGACCAAGATCAGAGGAGTATTAATTATCATTAAGGATCTGCAAATATAATCTTCCACCGGATAAACAACTAGCATCAACTACAAGGAGTAATCGACACTACTAGCAACCCACAGGTACCAATCTTAGGTTTTAAGACCAAGATCGAATACAAGAGATGAACTAGGGTTTGAGAGGAGATGGTGCTGGTGAAGATGTTGATGGAGATTGACCCCCTCTCGATGAGAGGATCGTTGGTGATGATGATGGCTTTGATTTCCCCATCCTGGAGGGATGTTTCCCCGGCAGAATAGCTCCGCCGGAGCCCTAGATTGGTTCTGCCCCATGTTCCGCCTCGAGATGGCGGCGTTTCGTCACGACAGCTTCCTTCTCATTTTTTCCAGGTCAAAACACACCATATAGCAGACGATGGGCTTCAGAGGCCTGCCAGGGGCCCACAAGGACGGAGGGCGCGCCCTCCACCCTTGTGACTGGCTGGTGGCCCCCTCTGGTATTTTCTTTGCCCAATATTTTTATATATTCCAAAAACATTCTTCGTGAAGTTTCAGGACTTCTGGAGTCGTGCAGAATAGGTCTCTAATATTTGCTCCTTTTCTAGTCCAGAATTCCAGCTGCCGGCATTCTCCCTCTTCATGTAAACCTTATAAAATAATAGAGAAAAGGCATAAGTATTATGATATAATGTGTAATAACAGACCATCATGCAATAAATATCAATATGAAAGCATGATCCAAAATGGACGTATCAGCTATCCTGCCGGTACCCTTCATTTTGCTGCCGCGGACTAAGCCTACTGGGCGAAAATTGTGATAAGGGACCAGCCCCCCGCCAATCTTTTTTCATCAAAGGCCACTGCGACCATCCTGACCGAAGCAACGTTCGTGTCAAGGAATGGGAGCACCTAAGTTTCAAAAAGCGGCGAGGTTTTCTTATGCACAAGTATTTGCTTATAGAACACGTATGGACAAGAGATAGAACTTATCTGTTTGGCTTGCCGGAGACCGCAACGCTAGTTCATCTTTCCAGCTTCCTGTAGAGGCCAAACCCACGGCGGGAACCTGCAGCTTTATGCAGATGGAAATGATGCAAGATGTGGTCTTATCTATATCCATATGCAATGCACTACAAAAAAAAGACACATCCGTGACATTTTGGGCCGAACGAATTTTTTTCTGTCATACTTATGACACTTCTATGATGATAATTGTGACAAAACCCGGTATCATCATAGATGTGGTGGGCTCCCACTTCTATGACAAAAAATCATGACAGAAAATGGGCTTTTCGTCCTGGGCAGGCCAGAGATGCAGCTGCATGACATTCATTGGGCCGTCCATGACAGAAAAAACCATGGTAGAAGCAAGGGCGAGGAAAGTATCGGGGAGTTCCCGGTTACGGTGGGTGGTCGGGGGCCGAGCGATGCGCGTTTCTCTCGTACGTACGCGTGCGTGTGTGAGGTGTTGCTCTAACTAAACCCGAGCGAGGCGTTGGGCTCTAACTGAACCCGAGCGATTGCACTGCAGGCTACGCGTTACTGAACCCGAGCGATCGATCGATCCCTTCTATTAACTGAACCCGAGTGATTCCTTCGCTACTGCTGCTAACTGAAGCCGATCGAACACTGCTACCTCCATTCCTTGATGAACAGTGAGCGTTGTTGAGGGGGTTTGGATGAACAGTTCCTGGTGGGGGGTTGGATGAACATGACCCCGTGGTAGTAGAGGCCGTTGCCGGTGGATGAACAAGACCCCGATCGATCGAGCCGGTGGATGAACAGGACCCCGTGGAGGGCTGGATGAACGGGATGACCCCGTGGAGGGCTGGTTGAATAGTAGCCGGTGGAGGGCTGGATGAACAGTAGCCCGTGGAGGGGTGGTTGAACATGACCCCGCGGAGAGGGCTGGTTGAACAGTAGCCGGTGGAGGAGCGCACGGTGTAGACTGGATGAACAGGAGCCCGTGGATGAACAGTCGCAGGTGGAGGCTGGAGGAGGTCGACGGTGGATGAACAGTAGCCCGTGGAGGCTGGAGGAGGTCGTCGGTGGAGATGAACAGTATCCCATGGAGTCCCGTTTTGCGGTACGCCACACCCCTCCTGATGAACAGGACCCCTGTTTCGACCATAGCGCTCCAACACAAGTCCGTTTCCTCTGTTTTGCGGTACGCCACACCCCTCCCGATCAACAGGACCCCGTTTCGACCGTAGGAGGTCCGTTTCCTCTGTTTTGCGGTACGCCAGACCCCTCTCGATGAATAGGATCCCGTTTCGACCGTGGCCGGCCGAACACAAGGCCGTTTCCTCCGTTCTGCGGTACACCATGCCTCGTTTCCATCGGCTGTTCCATCCAAGCCGGTTGGCTCCCGATGAACACGACGTATTCTGTTGCCTCCCGATGAACACGACGCATTCTGTTGCCTCCCCATGAACACGATGACGGCCCACCTTCTCCGTTCCGACCAAGCCATGTACATGAGCCCTGCGTACGTATGCGCGAGTAGGTGTTCGAGACCCCGCCCGTATGTACATACGTGGCCGTATTTACTTTCTTGCACCCTGGCCGCTGTACGTACGTGTACATGCTACGTGCGCGCCTCTACTACGCCACAGTTCATCGCTGCAGCCTGCAGACAGACCTATCGACCAGTATGTACGTACACGTTCGCCACCAGAATGACAATGCTACGTACGCTTCGACCAGGTGGGTCCCGACTATGAGGCACTTCCTTGCATGTGAAGATGTAGCTGGTGGGTCCCAGCAGTCAGAGGGTAAACATTTTTTTTGCGAAATATGGTGGCCCGTCCGGTGGGTCCCTGCTGTCAGTTGGAGGAATCATTATTTTCCGTGTAATAAGGAGGCACTTCCTTGCTGCGGTCGTGGACCCAGCTGTCAGCCTCTCCACGTAGAGTACTCTTCCGATGGAAGTCGGTCGTTGACCACATTGACCACGCCGCGCCGAGAGAACCAAGGCGGTGGACGACGGCGAGGCCTAGGAAGGGGACGACGCGGAGCCAAGGAAGACGCGGCAGTGGAAGCCCATGCGGACAGGAGTACGAGGGTTCACTGGTTCAGCTGCGGTGTGAGCCTGCCGTCGCCGCAGAATAACAGGGGGTGTGGGTGAGTAGAGGGATGGCCTGGCCAGCGGCGGGAGTAGTAGGGGGCGGTGAGGCCTCCGCGGCAGCACAACAGGCCATGGGAGGCAAGAGCACGCGGTGGTTTGGACGACTGGAGCAAGAAAATCAGAGGTTGAAGAAGCAGGACGACCGTTGGATGTTAACAATCCAACGGTCATTGGTGATAGGATCGTTTGTTTACTAAGTTGACAAAGCCCTCCATTCGCCTCAACTTAGTAGGCCCACAAGTCAGGCTCCCACTATGGTGGGTCCCATCTAGCAGGGGGAGTATTCATTTTTTTGTACGTAATAAGGAGGCACTTCCTTGCATGCGCAGATATAGTTGGTGGGTCCGAGCTGTCAGCGGGAGTATTCATTCTTTTTGGCGTAATAAGGAGGTACTTGCTTGCGTGCGGCCATGGACCATGTGGGTCCCAACTGTCAGCCTCTCCATGTACATCCCTCTTCTGATGTTGTCGTTTGTTGACGACGTTGACAACGCCGCGCCGAGAACACCAGCGCGATGGACGACGGCGAGACCTAGGAAGGGAATGACCCGGAGGCGGCGAAGCCACAACAGTGGAGGGATGTGGGTGAGTAGAGGGATGGCCTGGCCAGTGGTGGGAGTAGTAGGGGTGGTGTGAGGCCTGCGCGGCAGCACAGCCGGCCATGGGAGGCGGGAGTAGGCGGTCCCGCCGGTGCTGGATTTGGCGGTTGGAGCAAGAAGATCAGAGATTGAAGAAACACGACGGCCGTCCAACGGTTACGTCTGCTAGAATCATTTGTTGACGTATATAATAAGTAAAAAAATCTTGCATACACGTCAACTTACTAGACCCACAAGTCAGACCATTCCCTATTTTTTTAATAATTTATATATAGCTCATTACAACTTCTTATGCAATTTATTGCAGTCCGTTTTTTGTTGTTGGCCAGGGCCAGGGTTAAACATTAAAACAAAATTTCGCATATTTCTGTGGGTTCCAAACTATTTTTAATACCGAGATATCAAGCCAGATTTAAAGTACTTTGAAGATATTTTTAAATTAGGTTAAAGCCTAGTGAAATAGGAATCTGAAAAATGTGAAAAAATTCAGAAATTATAAAGTAATTGCCAATTTGTCATCTGTTTTTATATTTACAACCCTTTCATATTACTTTCAAGATTTTCAGGCGTCTTGAAAGAGTTGCAGCCCATCAGGGCATAGAAAAATAAGTAGGCTTGGATTGGGTATTCTTCAGAAAAAATAAACTGGGCTCATTTTCACAAAGAAAAAATAGCTGGGCTGGTCATATGGTGAACATAAAATATAAGCCCGGGCTAGACGGGCCACAGCCCAGTTGAAACCCTGCTCCGTCTCAACAATAACAAAAAAAGCTGCTCGAGCAGCTACGTCCCAGGTGTCAGCTGATCTTGTGGTGCTGTTCTCTTGTCTATTGACTATATACGCTGACAATGTCGCGGGTCCCAGATGTTAGGAAACCACTAGGAGGAAGCATTTTCTTTTTCCATATGCTGACTATGGAGTATATATAACAAAGAATGAGGAACTTCCTTGCGTCCGGCCATGGACATGGTGGGCCCCTACTGTCATCCTCTCCACGTACAGTCTGCCTATTCCTATTGTTTGTTGACCATGTTGACAATGCAAGAGGGCGGCGCCACGGCGAGCGCACCAAAGCGCGCGGAGGATGACGGCGAGGCCTCGGACATCGGCGTTAACGATTTAGGAGATGGTAGGGCAGCGATCATGCGCTGGTTTGGTTTTGGCGGCTGGAGGAAGACATGACCGAAGAAACACGACGGACTGTAAAAGCAGCAGGAGTACTTAACAACCTTAACTGAAACCAGCAGGGGCAATTAACAACCATTGCTGAAAGCAGTATGAGTAGTTATATAGGTTCAACCGTACAAAACACGCCTCGAACAGTGCTACTTTGCCTACAGTTAACCAAGGGTGAGGCCGCCAAGCCCAGGACAAGGCCCAGGCGCCACTCCGCGCATCCACAACCTTCTGAAAGCGGCTTCATCTCACAATGTGGTCAATAAACAGTATATTCGCTTTAGAGCCATGGAAAAGCAGGAACATAATCTTCTGTCCTATTCTCCAAGATGGACGGGCCTTCATTATTTGAGACCACCCATGAATAAGTATCTTTTCACCTCCAAGGGGAATGGAGTAGGTCGACATAAACATCATGTTGTGAGCAAGCGCAAGTCTGACCCGACCATGGTCAGGCATCTGTATAGGAACAACAGAACTGGGCAGTTTCTGTTTCAAGAAGATCACAGCTGTAAAACTGTGTATGAGAAAGAGTTTATGAACATCATATATAACAGAAAACAACTCGTACCATAAGTTTCTCGACACAGTTGGACCTGTTCAACGAGTGCAGCAGTGGCACACATATCCCACGTGGCCTTCCACCATTGAAACGCCCCACAAGGACCTCAAGACGATCAATAAAGTGTAAGAACTTGTGGATGTCGTCCCAGTCAACTTCAGTGGCATCAGTAACAGCCGAGTTCTTATAGAATAACAAACGAGTGGCCTACTTAACTCTGAAAAAACCTACACGTGCCACCAATTATAAGAAAATATTAGTTAGAAGTAGCATCTTCGTGAGAGATTCGTTGCTACTTCTAAAGTTAAATTGTGATTAGTTAGACAGAATAGGTGGATTAAGAAGTAATCGAGGCAACAATCAAGAACATGATACAAAACTAACATGGATGAATAATTGGAACGACGTCGGGGTGGAAGATCGCAGTGAAGATGAGACCAGGTTTTGCTATTTCCATTAACATTCGTGCGCCAACTTTCAGTCCGTAACACTTGAGAAAGTTTATCCAAGTTCGGCCATAAAAAAGCAGCGATCTTCTTGGTTCATGAACCCAACTCGGAACTTGTATCCATGGCTTGTCTTCACTGTGACCACTAAACTGGTGCATTCAGTTATGGCAAGGCCGAGCATCTTGAGTACATGTGTTCTGGCAGAGCAAGGAATGCACTGCAGGAAAAATAATATGAGAACACAATGTATTCCCTATCCAAATCTAGAAATAATTTCCTCCTTCACGTCAGTGTTGACCATGGTACTAGTACCTTTTATCCAAATATACCAATCCAAATTTCCAAATTAGTTGACAGCATGTTCAAAAAACACCACCCTCCCGGATAGAAAAGAGGATTCTAAGAACATACTATGCGTGTTTTAAAATCCTGTGTTAGGATGAGAAGGAACAAGTGTGGCGTCTCGCCGAGGGCTTAGAAACCTGTAGGGTCCTCGCACTTTGGGCACTGCAAATGAAACACACTAGATTCAGTAGGAAGAAAAATGCATCAACGGCGGCGGTTGCCATCCTAGGATTACCCGCGACCAAGGGACTTGGATTTATCGGGGATGGATGAAGAATTCGTACTAGGTTCTTTTTTTTGACCGTGAACAGTAGGAAAGACTCCTACTGTGTTAATATATTAATAGATATGGGTGACTGTACAAATGGATATTTACATGGGGCAGGTCTTAGCCACTTTGTGGCAAGAGAAGAAAACTACTTTAAAGAGCTATGTAAGAGAGTTTACAAAATTTAGAACTAAAGGCTTATGTGCCTCTTTAACCCTGTGCTGTAGAAGCCCAAAGGCTCTCTTAAATCTCCCAAGCCAAGACTGGAATGAGGGTGTTATAGCTCGGAAATGGTGATTATTCCTCTCCTTCCAGATGCTCCAGGCCACCACAATGAATTTTTCCACGAATAGAGGTAGCAGGTGGTTATTCCTCTGGTCTTGGATAGCTTGTAGTCTGCCAGGGAATGGATCCCAGGTGATGCCAAGTTTATTCCAACATTGCCTGCTGAAAACGCAGGTGAAAATCATGTGCTCAACAGTTTCTTCGATGCTATGATCACAAAGCAAGCAGTTATGGTCATCCTTGATGTTGTAATGCCTTCTTTTTAGCATATTGCGCGTGTTAAGTCGATCGTGGAACAGCAGCCAAGCAAACACCTTAAGTTTCATCGTGCATTTTGATTTCCAGATCCAGCCGAAGACTTGGTGGGAATGGAGATCTTTGAAGTAGAAACGGTAATAATCCGTTGACTTGAAGTTTGTTTTGCCCCACACGTAGTGCCACACATCTGAGGTCGTCGTTGATGGTTGCAGCTCAGCGGCAATCGCCTGTAGTTGTCTGATCTCATCATGCGCTTGAGGCGACAGCGGGAGGTGGAACGCTTCATGTAGAGACGTGATCCCCAAGAAGTCCCTGACCGATACGTCTTCGTTCAAAGAATGAGAGAAAGCACGTGGGTGTGAGTCATGCAGGATCTGATCAGCCCAGAGATGTTTCCAAAATAAAGCGGTGGTGCCACAAACAATTCGTACCAGGTTCTCCATGAGAAAACCCTATGCGATCACCGAGTGGGGGTTTTGTCTGAACAAGCAGACGAGGGAGAAGGGGATTCAGGCCCAGTGAAATATTGCCGCTTCGTCCGTCCAGCTTTCTGCTAAAGCTGGAAAGGTGGTGTTTTTTTGTGATTTGACGGCTCATTAGGCATTACTGCGGCGCTACGACCGAGGTGTGTCTACCGTGCAGTTGTGCACTCTAATTTGGTGCATATGGCACGTGGACCCCGTTGTCGGATGCCCCAGATATCAGCGAAAGGAAGTAGAAAGATAGGAGTAACTAGTTACACATAAATATATTTTTGACAGAGAGATACTCCCTCTGTAAAGAAATATAAAAATCGTTTATATCACAACTTTATACATAAGAAAAATCAAGGGGAATATATATAACATATATAATTATAAAAAATAGAGTTTTTTAACACAGTATAGACGAGTTGGTGATGATGGTGTGCCTGCCATCCTGCAATATAGGTCGTCCGATTTATATCTGACAGATAGGAAGGAAACTGTGGAAATTTTGCAAAAAGGTACCCACACACCTCTCCACACTTGCAAATAAGGCCTTCCCTCATTCATCCTTTTCTCTCACAAGATCAAATACTCATACCAATGCATCTTGATGTTACGTGCAACGCACGGGCATTATGGGGGTTCAGCTAAGAATATAATACTCAGACAGGCTCATGGTTCTGGACTTTGGGCCACAGGCCGGTGGGCCTGCATGTTTGGGGGCCCATGTGTTCTACCTTAACGCTTTTCTTATTGCAAGCGATCGGTACGGCACTGGTTTTAGATGCGGTCGCAAGGCGAATACACAAAATTGAGTAAAGCATGGCAGTTGTTAGAATGAAATCGAACGACAGTTCCTAACCAGCAATCAGAGTTGCAATTCTATCAACGATATACCATGTGATAAATAATACTGCCGTACTACTTATACACACAGGACACTTGTTTCACCATGCCAGATTATTACATGAAAATCTCTCGGAGGATAGATCAGCTCGACAGTTGCGTGCTGCTACTAGAGAATTTCAAAGTTGATTTGGACCAGCTCTCCTTGCCGAGAAAGTTTGATTTTGACATCATCCCCTATCGCAAGATATGATTTAGATTTAAACCTTGACCATCCTTTAGCATCAATCATCATGCAACCATCCTTTGTACTTACGGTATATTGAGCAGGTTCATTCACACCAAGGCTGCGCATAGTAAGAGAAACTTGGCCACGGTCGCCCAGATTGGTTAACGACTCCCTCGTTGCTCTAGGAATTCTCTGTTTGCAAACAAGAAGACATACACAAATAGTTAGATCAACACAGTGAATCATGTGAAACAACATGGAAAGAAAAATGAACGAAGCACTTGGGCGGCCAATGCTTACCAAGAAGGTGGACATGTCGGTTTTTGTAAGGACTTTGGTATATAAAGTGGGAACTGCAGCCCAGTCTGTTGCCAGTGCAACTGCTGGTGTCGTTGCCGCTGCACGGGCCGGAGCAGATGCAAGTGCAAGTGTTGGTGCAGGTGCCGAAGCCGTTGCTGGTGCCCGTGCCGGTGCGACTGGTAGTGCCGTTGCTGCTGCCGGAGATGGTGATCCTTGTAGAGATGGTGCCGGTGTCGGAGCAGGTGCCAGTGTCGATGCCCGATCCTCCAGTAGATCAGCCTGATCCGCTAACACAGTCGGTGCCCAATCCTCAGCTGGATCAGACTGAGCTGCTGCCGCTGTCAGTGCTAGAGCAACTGACGGTGCTCGATCCGTTGCTGAAGGTGGTACCGATGTGCGAGACAACGGTGATCGTGTCTGGTCTACTATGATCAGCTTTCTAACTTGAGTAGGCTCCGTGACCATGATCCAGTCTTTTTCTTCATTTCTTTTAAACGCGAGAAGGACTAATTGTGGTGTGTTTGTTAAACCAAACTGTAGTTCATCATAGGGATTCAGCTTGTACTCAGACAACAGACAGATCCAATTTTTTCAGTAATATAAGTGATGGACAGTGCCTTCGTTACGAACACGACATAAGAAGTGAAACCTGCAAAAATATCCATCGTAGAGCAAACCAAACGGTTTATTCTGTGCATCGTAAAATTGCAGCAAAAGAAAGAAAACATGACACTAAATCAATAAGATTTAGACAGTAAATCAATAAGATTTACTTGATGCGACACGAGTGAATCCTTACCAGGAAATCACTATGTTGAAGTACTAAACGGAAGATTGATCGTCCAACTACGCGTGGCATGCAGGCCCCGCACCTACTCCCACAAGCAGGACAGTTCAAAGATCGTGACAAATCGTATGGACCGAACATCCATGGGACTGGAAATCCTGGTGGGTGCGATAAACCCTGCAATGCATACAGATATTGGAGAGTAACCATAATTGATAAACCGTCCTCACAAAAAAGATGATCTGGATACTTCAAAATATACAGACTGAATTGAGTGGACAGACATTAACATAGACTGTTCTCAGGACTCAGCACACACCAAAAGTGGCAGTACTAAACAATACAGGGTTCACAAACACAAATCAAGTACTGAAGAATAGTACTTACTACAGACAAGCAAAGTTGCACTAGTTAAACTCTGCAGACTATTTCTTGCCACCGATCTACGGGATGAACCCCGCATAACTGACTAGGCCATGGACTTTGTGAGAGATGTCTACCGGCACCATCACCATCTCATCAACCTTGGAGAACCTAACAGAGTGGTCTTTCAACTCATAAACATGACGATGAAGACATGCCACATCAGATTTGTCGGGAAGCTTTACAAGAACCACACCCTTCGTAATCGAAGGCACAACCAGGAAATTGTTGTGGTCAAGTACAGCCTCAAGAACATGGCTGACAACAATGCTACAGGAAAACACTAGTTCAAGACACGTGGCGACAAGGACACAACAGCTGGATAGTTTAGCAGTAGAACTCATCCTCAGGTCTTCCAGTTCACACGGCATGACTTTGAGAACTTCATCACCACCGTGGACCTGGTTCTAATTCAAACAGAAACCAGATATTTATTACTACCTCCGTTCAGAAATATAAGATGATTTTCTATATTTTACTCCATATATGACTACATATACGCACATAAATGAGTGAACAAAGACACTAGAACATGTCTTCAAAGGCATGAGAGCAGAGGGATTACTTGCAATATCCATGACACAAGTTACTGAGGCAAATATACCCTCTTCAAAGGTAGCATTGATGTTCATAAAGTAGTTGAAAGTAATCTATAAGAAATCAGTGTCAACCTCTCGCATGTTTTGGTCAAAAGAGGAATTTAGAACCGTCATTTGGCACACAAAAATCACATGCAAGATCACCCAGAAAGTTGTACTACTAGTACTAGTACGACGCGTTAGATGAAAAAACACGTTCAAGATCGAGAAAAAGATCGTCAAGAAGAGATATTACCTGGACTTGCTTAATGAGGGATCCAGGAGAGGGGGGCTTGGACAGGGCGATGGCTTTGAGCTTGTCTGCGGTAGTCTCGGCGGGTGTCGGTGTCAAAACCGGCGGATCTCGGGTATGGGGTCCCGAACTGTGCGTCTAAGGTCGATGGTAACAGGAGATAGGGGACACAATGTTTACCCAGGTTTGGGCCCTCTCTATGGAGGTAATACCCTACATCCTGCTTGATTGATCTTGATGAATATGAGTATTACAAGAGTTGATCTACCACGAGATCGTAATGGCTAAAACCCTAGAAGTCTAGCCTGTATGACTATGGTAATGAATATCTCTCCTTTCTTGACTAAGTCCTCCGGTTTATATAGACATCGGGGAGATCTAGGGTTACACCAGGTCAGTTACAGAGAAAGGAATCTACATATCCGGTCGCCAAGCTTGCCTTCCACGCCAAGGAGAGTCCCATCCGGACACAGGTGCGGTCTTCGGTCTTCGTACCTTCACAGCCCATCAGTCCGGCCCATGGCTAACAGGCCGGACGCCGGAGGACCCCTTAGTCCAGGACTCTCTTAGTAGCCCCTGAACCTAGCTTCAATGACGAGGAGTCCGGCGCGCAGATTTGTCTTCGGCATTGCAAGGGGTTCCCCTCTTTCCGAACTCCAAGATAGTCTTCAGACGCGATGATTGTGTCCGGTCCTGTAACACACGCCCCACACAACCGTAGAGAGAATATAATACTTTCACAAGTCCAATCCGCTGACAACTTTTACAACATGACATCACGGCTGCCCGGTCATAATTACGAACCGTTTTTCATCTGCTGCCCCATGTTTTGAGATGCGGTTGCCATTGGCACATCTTGTCAAAGCAGAGATCGTGTCCCCTTTATCACAGGATTCTCATCAATACCGGCGTGGGTAACCCAACCGTGCCATTTACACAGCCCTTGGGAATAGGCGAGTTTTAGGGCGAGTGGGGAGGCGTTTGACATTTGCGGCCTTTATAAGGGGATAAGGGTTCGCCCTCATTCACCTACGCCTTCTTCTTCCTCTGCCCATCCATTCTCGAGCTCTAGCGCCCAAGCTCTAGCCTTCCCTGTCCGAGAAAGCGCTCCAACCATGTCCGGATCCGGAGCTGGAGGCAAGTGGATGGCCTCCTCCGTCAAGAAGAGAGATATCAAGGAACTCCGAGAGGCCGGATACCTGGACAAGGAGATCGTTCATCGACTCCCGGCCAAAGGGCAGATCATCCCCACCCCCGAGCCTCATGAGAGGGTGGTGTTCCTTGCGCATTTCATCCGCGGGCTGGGATTCCCTCTCCACCCGTTTGTTTGCGGACTGATGTTTTACTATGGGCTAGACTTCCATGATCTAGCCCCCAACTTTATCCTCAACATCTCGGCATTTATAGTCGTGTGCGAGGCCTTTCTCCGCATCCCACCTCACTTCGGCCTGTGGCTGAAGACCTTCAATGTGAAGCCGAAGGTGGTGAGCGGTCAACAAGCAGAGTGCAGAGGTGCCATGGTGGGCAAGATGCCCAATGTCACCTGGCTCGAAGGCTCCTTTGTGGAGACAGTGAAGGGGTGGCAGTCGGGGTGGTTCTACATCACTGAGCCACACGACACCAACTGGGCGGCGGCCCCCGAATTCTGATCCGGAGTTCCGATGCGGCTCACCTCCTGGCAAGAGAAGGGCCTAACCTGGGGTTCCGCGAATGAGCTAACTGGGCTCCAGACGTGCATCCAGAACATGATAACTAAGAAGATCAAACTTGTCAACGTGATTCAGGTCATGCTCATTCACTGGATCCTTCCATGCCAACGACGGAGCTGCTATTTGTGGGAGTTCGACCCGGCCAAGCACCAGATGCTGCTAGAGCTCTTCGGCACGATGCACGAAGACATCTGGAAAGTACTGTTCAAAGCCGGCGAGACACCATCGCCTATGACCGAGGATCGTGGGCTTAGCTTAAAGCGCCAGGCTAATTCGGTAAGTTCTCACATGTTTTCAAGCTATAACCTTTACGGGCATATCTTTAGGAAGGAGTCTAAGCCTCCCTATCAATTTCTTTTAGGCCTAGACCGACGTAGCGGGGCAGATTAATTGTCCAGCTCCGCTACCCGAAGATGAAGAAACCCCACTCCTGACGAAGATGCTGTTTTTGGCGCCTTATGACATGCAGGAGAAGAAGGCCAAGAAGACGGCCAAAGGGACCAGGAGTGGCCTTCGCCGAAAGGGCGCTTCGGACATGTCATCCGAAGACGAGACGGACTCTTCATCCGCCGAAGACGACGGCAAGGAGGAGGAAGAAAGTAGCTCCCCCTGAGGGGGGGAGGAAGAAAAGGGGGGCCGCCGCAAATTTGGAGGCGAAGGCGCCCAAGAAGAGGAAGGACTCCCTTGCGGATAACTCCGCGTGGGATGTCGATAGCAGTCCGGAGCGAATGCCCTGGACCAAGCCTCGGGCTGCCTCGTAAGTACCCCCAAATCTTATGCACATCAGATGCTCAGCCCTTCCGCTTTGTAATATTAATATGTTTAATCCGTGCCATTGTAGTCCGGCCCGTGATAGCTCCCCGCGATCCTCAACAAAGGGTTCGCTAGACTCAAATGAGATGGCTAGCATGTCACCGCCGCCCGCTCACTCTGTCTCACCCAAGGGTGATGACGAGGTGGTGTCCCAAAGGATCGTCACAGGCCGGGGGGAGGTTCCAGAGATCGTCAGGGTGGCGCCCAAGGATGAATCCTCGGTCGCCGGACACATGGGGGAAAAGCCCCCTTGGGGACTGGTGATGGGGGCCAAGTTCCATTCGGCCCTCAGCCGGATGCCGTTCCGGAGACCTACACGGTTTCAGAGTTCAGCGAACGGCCTTCCCCGAAAGGAGGAGGTGTGCCTGTTCCGCCGGTGACCTCTGTCCAACCAGAGGCACCGGATAATCTGCTGGAAGCGCTGCGAGGCGCCTCCATTGTGGATGAACACCGTGCTCTTATGGGTACGGTGATAGAAAAGGTTCAGTCCGCCAAAAGCGGACTGGCGGAGGCCTGCGCTAGCCTTTTAACAGGCTTTGAGGTAATAATCGTAGAAAGAATATCACAGTGTAGACAGTAACCCTGATGCTCTGTTTGGTGTTCGGAAAGAAAAAGCCGAACAGAGGATCAAAACAATTTTTGCAGGAGTCTAACATAATATGTCTATGAAATAAGCAGGCATCGCTACTGGCTGCTACCGCTCATACTGCGGAGGTCTCCGGCCTGAAGCAGAGCCTGGAGCGGGCCAATGAAGAGCTTGGCCTCGTAAAGAAGTAGCTTGAGCACAGCCAAGGTATGCAGTAACCTGCACGTATATTTTAGGAAGAATGAATGTTTCGTGCGGACTAAAGCGTCATGATCTTTGTTAGGGGCCACGACCGAGGTGGCAGCCCTCAAGAAGGTGTTAGCCAAGGCCGAGGACAAAGTGGCCAAGGAGCGCGCCGCACGCGAGAAGCACGAGGCCCGGGTTGGCGAGGTCCAGCAAGAGCTCCAGGATGCCGTCAAAAAGTACGAGTCATTGGAGCGTGATTCTAAGACGCAAGCGTTCGAACTTGCGAAGGCCCGCCAGAGCACACAAGATGCCCAAGCCGAAGTCCAGAGCGCCCTCTAGGAAATCCAGGCGGCCAAGAAGATCGCAGCGGGTAAGGCTTTCATTATGTAAAGCAAGTCTGTTAAGGAAACGTTCCTTTTACTTACCCGAATTTGGAGCTCTCCAGGGGTGTTCACGGATTTACCGCGCAGCATATCGGATGCTGCCAAGTTCTATCGAGCCGAAGAAGGGAGCTCTTCGAAGAAACTGTTCTGGTCCCAATACTTCGGACCAGAACATCCGGTGCCCTTCAGCGACCAGCTGAAACAGCTGGTCGAGCTGCACAAGGCGGCCGAGCTAGCCATGAAGGACCTAATAGTCTGGTTGTGGCCTGCCGAGCCCATGCCCAGCAGCTACTTCAGACTTGTGAAGCGGCTTGTTAGTGTCTGCCCGCGACTTGAAGTCATAAAGCGGTCGGTCTGCATTGAAGGTGCACGGATGGCCTTCGCCCGCGTCAAGATGCACTGGGTGAAGATGGATACCAAGAAGCTGATGACCGAAGGACCGCCTGAGGGCAAGGAGCATCGCTGACCCGAGCTGTATTTTGATGGTGTCTTGGAGGGATCCCGCCTTGTGGCGGAGCAATGTGCGAGGGATGTTATATTCCCCTGATAACATTCATGTTATCCTGTCTTGTAACATGAAACAAGTCGTTATGCTTGTGACTCTTAAAATTTGACCTCCTGTGCGGCCGTTTATGTAATCTGAGGGTTAACCAGTCGTCGGCTTCTGCCCCCACGTAGATACTATGGGGGTGTTCGGGATAAATCTAAACACTCTTTACTCCACATTCTGGTCCTTAAAGGAGGTGTTTAGCGCAACGAACAAGGCAATCGGACTATACGGCTTTTATCGCCCTCACGTAGCCATATGGGTTTGACAATAAGAATCTTGGCGAAGCCCCTGGTATTCGGAAGACCGAGCTAGGGGCGCTATACACGCCTGATCGAATAAAAATCGATTCCTCGCATAAAGCGGAAAAAAATCTCTAAGGATTTGAAACCTCTCGAACAGCTGACCAGCTCTCGCTGCATCATGACAGTCAGCTTTCGGCTTTCTCTACTGAGGTGCTCGTCCGGAAGAACCGGGACACAATCACAGTAGTTCTCCCTTTACTACCCTAGCTGATATAGCGGAATGTAAGGTTGTAAGCACAGGAGCCGGGCAACCCAACTATTGACCAAAGACATGATTCGGAGCCGATGCATATAATGCTATAAGTTCGGGGTGCCGAACCGTACTATAAAAAGTGTTCGGACTTTATTGCCGTACTACGGGGCGTGATGAAGCCCCTGGCGAAGTGATACGTACCAGAGTGTACGGGTTCGATGAGTAATAAGTACAAAGTCCAGGAGAAAATCAGGTAATAAGCTGATGTTACCATTGTAATGTGATGAATACGTTGAGGCGTACTTATACAAGAAATGCGATAAGCAAATAAGGCTATTTTAATATGCCATGACCAAGAGCGAGCTGCATGCGGGTATGTAAAACAGGTATAGCAATCGTTAGCAGAGACCACCTGGGGATTCCCTTGTACACCATAGCTCCTTGCCTCCTTGGTCTTTGTATCCTTTAACAGGATCGATGGTCGGGCCGTTTGAAAAAGGCCTAAGTAAACCTGGAAAAGGAAAAAAGAAAAAATTTGACAGTATATGTGTGTCCGGGATCGGTCAAGCCGAACTATGGACTGCAAGTTAGTTGTGCCTCCACCGATGCCCATGGGATTTCTAGTGCGTAATTATGTACGCGTTGTACAAATGCCACTACCTGATCGGGGCTGGGACAGAAGCCAAA
The DNA here is from genome assembly GCF_018294505.1 of Triticum aestivum. Classification (NCBI taxonomy): domain Eukaryota; kingdom Viridiplantae; phylum Streptophyta; class Magnoliopsida; order Poales; family Poaceae; genus Triticum; species Triticum aestivum. The sequence goes on along the minus strand of NC_057814.1, from coordinate 374,802,750 downwards.
TTGCTAATCGATCTCTTGACGAGCCAAGCTGTCCTGCTGCAGCGTAATTCGGACCTTCTTAACGGTGTCCAGTGGCTCGGCAGCCGGATTACGGTTCTGCTTGAGAAGGCCATTCTGTACTTCTGCTGCTAGGGCGGCGGTGTGCTCCTCTATACGGAGGGAGCGTTCCGTATTTCTGTTGACCGTGATGACGCCGCGTGGACCAGGCATTTTGAGCTTAAGATAGGCATAGTGTGGCACTGCATTGAATCGAGCGAATGCGGTTCGTCCGAGTAGTGCGTGATAGCTGCTGCGAAAGGGGACGATGTCGAAGATTAATTCCTCGCTTCGAAAATTGTCCGGAGACCCGAAGACAACTTCTAGCGTGATTATGCCCGTGCAGCGGGCCTCGACACCTGGTATGATTCCCTTGAAGGTAGTCTCTGTGGGCTTGATCCGTGATGGATTGATGCCCATTTTTCGCGCTGTATCCTGGTAAGGCAGGTTAAGGCTGCTGCCTCCGTCCATAAGGACGCGTGTCAGGTGAAATCCAGAACTAGTGCGGCTGAACCGCCGTGCCGGATACTGGTCGGATGATCCCGATGATCAAAAGTGATCGGGCATGATGACCATGGGTTGAATTTTGGGGCGACTGGCTCTATCGCATAAACGTCCCTTAGTGCGCGCTTGCGCTCCCTTTTGGGGATGTGTGTAGCGTATATCATGTTCACCATTTTGACTTGAGGGGGAAACTTCTTCTGTCCCCCTGTGATTGGCTGCAGGGGCTCCTCGTCATCGTCCTCACTTTGCGATCCCTTTTCCTTATTCTCGGCGTTTAACTTGCCGGCTTGCTTAAAAACCCAACAGTCTCTGTTGGTATGATTGGCTGGTTTGTGCGGGGTGCCGTGAATTTGGCACGGACGGTCGAGTATGCGGTCCATGCTAGATGGTCCCTGATTGTTTCTTTGATACGGCTTTTTCCGCTGACCGGACTTGGAGCCGCTGAATCCGGCGTTTACAGCAGTTTCATCGGTGCTATCGCCATTGCTTCGGCGTTTGTGTCTGCTGCGTCGGAGCTTGCTGTTGCTGTTTTTGGCCTCGGAGGGGCTGCCTCGCTGGCCGTATTTTTACTACGAGCCAGCCAGCTGTCCTCAGCCGCACAAAAGAGGGTCATGAGGGCTGTGAGGGCGGCCATAGATTTCGACTTTTCCTGGCCGAGGTGGCGGGCGGGCCATTCGTCGTGGATGCTATGTTTAAAGACCGCTAGGGCTTCTGCATCCGGACAATCGACTATCTATTTTTTTAGTTAGGAACATAGTCCAGAATTTCCTGGCTGACTCCCCGGGCTGTTGAACTATGTGGCTTAAGTCATCGGCGTCCGGCGGCCGAACATATGTACCTTGGAAGTTGTCGAGAAAGGCTTCTTCCAAGTCCTCCCAGCTGCCAATAGAATTTTCAGGCAGGCTATTTAACCAGTGCCGAGCTGGCCCTTTGAGTTTTAGTGGGAGGTATTTGATAGCATGGAGGTCATCTCCGCGGGCCATGTGAATGTGGAGAATAAAATCCTCGATCCATACCGCGGGATCGGTTGTTCCGTCGTATGATTCAATATTGACGGGCTTGAACCCTTCGGGGAATTTATGGTCCATTACTTCATCAGTGAAGCAAAGAGGGTGTCCGGCGCCTCTATAGCGGGCCGCATCATGACGTAGCTCCGGTGGAGTCCGTCTATTGTTATAGGCTCGAGCGTGATTAGGTTTGTCATGTCCGAATAGATAGCCGTCGTCATGTGTCAAGGCACGTCCTCTCGATCCGTAGATCGATCTTGTATGTCCTGCTCTACTGCCCAGGGTTTGCCGGAGGTCGTATGTATGACCCGAACTGTTTTGTCTCTATTTTTCCGTGGTGGCGGGGCGGACTATTCGGCTTGAATTGCCGCTCTATCCCGACCACGAGGTGGTCGATCCGCCGCACTGTCATAACCGCGTAGTGTTCGGTCGGCCGCGTTACGCGAGGGAGGTATAGGCTCCGGCGCCTCTTCATCAAACTGAGTTAGCAACCTTCGCTTTGGGTAGCTCTTGGCTGGGCGTCTGAGGCCGTATTCTTCTGCTGCCAGGACATCAGTCCATCTGTCGACGAGTAGATCTTGGTCAGCTTGAAGCTGCTGCTGTTTCTTTTTCAAGCTCCTTGCGGTGGCTATTAGCTGGCGCTTGAAGCGGTCCTGCTCGAGGGGTTCCTCAGGCACGATAAAATCTTCGTTGCCGAGGCTTTCCTCATCCTCGGAGGGCGGATGGTAACTACCATCCTCCGAGTCTTCCTTTATGGCCTGTTTGTCAGGGCTGGCGTGCCCTGATTCTCGATTGTCTCATTCAGCAGTTTGTTCATCAGGTTCTTCTGTGTCTTCGGCACCATCCGGAGTGTTGTCGTCTCCTGTGCCGGTGTTGCTATCCCTGCTGCGGCGGGATTTAGAGCGGCGCCACTGACGCTGGCGCTTTGGTTGTATTTTGGGAGGGTCCTCCTTTGCTGGGTTTTCCTTGTCATCGCCGCTATTATTCTTTGGCGTATGTGCCATGTAGACGTCATATGACGAGGTGGCCGTCCATCGTCCACTGAACGACGGGTTTTGGATCTCCTAGTCTCCGGCATCGTCGTCCATACCATCGATGTCTTCGGAGTCATAGTCAAGTGCGCCGGTTAAGTCTTGGACAGTGGCTACGAAGTGGGTGGTGGGTGGGAAGCGAAATTCTCCTTCGTCATCAGCCTCCAGTTCGAACCGGACATAATTCGGCTGTGAGTCCCCTGCCAAGGACAGATTTCTTAACGAGTTTAGCGCATCGCCTAAGGGTGAATGCTGGAAGATGTCTGCGGCGCTAAACCCAAAGATCGATAAGCGATCCAGTTCGGCGTCCGCGGATGCACATGGCTCGGAATTTATGACCAGAGACGAGTCCGGAGTTCCGGTGAGAAAGACGCCGTGCGACTTTAGGTCTATGTTCGGCTCCAACACCGTGGAATCTGCGGCCTCGGCGGTGGGGTTGCGTCTCCCATCCTCGGGCGGCGCAATATGCTCCGGATCTACGGCCGGAGCAGTTATAGGAGCAATCTCCTGGATGCGGCCCGACGACAGATTTAGGTCATGTTCATTGGGGTGACTAGGAGCGGTTGCCGCGGTCTCGAATCCGGTGAAGATTAAATCTCCACGGATGTCCGCGATGTAATTCGAGCTCCGAAATCTGACCTGATGGCCAGGGCGTAGCTGTCGATCTGCTCCATGTGTCCAAGCGAGTTGGCCCGCAGTACGAAGCCACTGAACACAAAGATCTGTCCGGGGAGGAAGGTTTCCCCTTGGACAGCGTTGTTATTGACGATTGAAGGAGCCATCGAACCTTTTGGGGACGGCGCAGTGGAACTCTCAATGAAAGCACCAATGTCGGTGTGAAACTGGCGGATCTTGGGTAGGGGGTCCCGAACTGTGCGTCTAAGGTCGATGGTAACAGGAGACAGGGGACACAATGTTTACCTAGGTTCGGGCCCTCTGTCGGATCACGGGTTCCGGCAAAACCCTCAAGGTTCGAACACTGGGGTGCGCACGAGGATTTCCTCCCTACCGATCTACGCCCTAGCTCGCTAAGATCTCGCGGACGAACTCGACGAACTCACAACACAAAGACACAAGATTTATATTGGTTCGGGCCATCGTTGTGGTGTAATACCCTACTCCAGTGTGGTGGTGGTGGATTGCCTCTTGGGCTCATGATGCATAGTACAAGGGAAGAACAGCCTCCTGAGGTTGAGGTGTTCTTGTGCTCGGTGTGTGGCTAAGGATGAAGCGAGATGCCCCTGGATTAGATGCCTCTACTGTGGTGGCTAGTTCTACTTATATAGGCCCTGGTCCTCTCCCCAAATATTGAGCGGGAAGGGAGCCAACAATAGCCAATTTGAAAGGGGACAACTAGTACAGCTTATCCTGACAAAAGCGGTCTTCGCCTACGAAAGGCTTTGGTGGTGACTCCGTCTTGGGCTCCATGGTGACCTCCGTCCTGCCATCCTGCTGGTCTTGGTCTCGCTGCACTGATATGGAAACCTTTGCTTGATGCCTCGGTACTCTGCGCCTGCGCTCGCCTCCTTAGCACCAAAGGGGATACAAGGACGCTGCGCGCGCTGGCGCCCGCCTGATCTTCGTCATGGCTCACGTCACGAGTGCCTCGTGAGGTTTACCCTGCCTTGATTTCTCCGCTCCTCACGAGGCAGCCTGGTGAGGCCGCTCCCGAGGAGGTCTTGCGTCGTCCGCCCCGCGAGGCTTGGCCCCTCGCGAGGGTCTTGAATGTCTCGTTGATGAAGATGGGCCGTACAGGCCTGCTAGCATAGCCACGCCTTGGGCCGCAGGCAGGCAAGTTTGGGGACCCCCGTTCCCAGAACGCCGACACCCTCTCTATGGAGGTAATACCCTACTTCCTCCTTGATTGATCTTGATGAATATGAGTATTACAAGAGTTGATCTACCACGATATCGTAATGGCTAAAACCCTAGAAGTCTAGCCTGTATGACTATGGTAATGAATATCTCTCCTTTCCGGACTATGTCCTCCGGTTTATATAGACACTGGGGAGATCTAGGGTTACACCAGTTCGGTTAGAGAGAAAGGAATCTACATATCCGGTCGCCAAGCTTGCCTTCCAGGCCAAGGAGAGTCCTGTCCGGACACGGGTGCGCTCTTCGGTCTTCGTACCTTCACATCCCATCAGTCCGGCCCATGGCTAACAGGCCGGACGCCCGAGGACCCCTTAGTCCAGGACTCCCTCAGCGGGGTGCTTGTGCTTCTTCGTACCATGAGCCTCGACGGTTTTGGCCAGAGCCATAGGCATCACTTCGGCCGGTGCTCCAGCGTCCATCAAGAAACTGTCAAATAGAAATAAAAGAAAAGAAACCATAATCACAAACCCAAAAGAAAAACAGAGAGGGGGTTATAGGATCAGCCTCGGGGTTGCAAGACCGGACCTTGGCCAGAATCAACACCATTGATGCGCTCACCTTTCCTTCTTTGGGAGAGAAGAACAATGGTAGAAGCAGGTCGGGGTTTTCTTGAAGAAATGAGGAATAAGATGAGGGAGAAGCGAGTGGGAGTTTTCTTCAAGAGAGGAAGCTGAAAGAGAAGAGTGAAAAGATGGTTGCTTCGTCCATCCAACTTACTGCTGGAAAGGAGGGGGTTTTGTGATTTGACGGCTCATTGGGCATTTCTGCGGCACTTTGATCGGGGCAGTCTACCGTGCAGTTGGGCACTCTACTATGGAGTAATTTAGTGCATGGTTGGTGGACCCCGATGTTGGCTGTCCCACACGTTGGCAAAAGTGAGTAGCAAGGTTCCCGACGACCGTCGAGGAGGATCCGCACGGTAGAGCGTGTCCACTGTTTTCCTGAAGAAAAAAAATGATTACAGCAAGCGTTTCCACTCTTACGACAGAGGAGTGCGAAACACGACAGCCACTTGAACATACACAGTGCTCCTACTACTAGTCATGTGGAGTGGTTCATACGTCAGTACTACATAGCCTTGTTGCTAGCGTAGTAAGATATGACGACAACAAATGATGTTGTGCGTATGTCAACTATATGAACAGTAATGTAACATAGTACCGCTTTTTGGACTGTTCGGTCGAGAATGAACAGTGAGATCAATGTTAATAGAACTAGGTCTACAGCGCATGGAGAGTACGGTGCTACAGTACTCCACGAAACATGAACCATATGAAGCACGAATCGCTGTTAGGCAGGTTGTATGAATGGTGCACGGGATGGGAGCAAAAGTTCCCTTCTCGACCCACTTTTGGGTGTTTGGCAGAGTGCATGAAGGTGCATGAGTCCACACTAGTAGGATAACACAATACATGAAGAGGGAACAACTATATTGAGATGAGAATGCAACCAAACACACCCACACGCTTTGTGCTATAGTGACCGATCTGCACTGTCTGAGTTTGATCCAACGGTCATGTTGCGCCGAGACATGCACATGCCCATGCAGAGGACGCCTAAACACCACCGAAGTCCCTCTGCTTCTCGAGGCGCACGATGTTGGTGATGCAGGGTGAAACCGCCCACAGAGCCCGCTCCCGGTCGACGGGAGCCAGCTCGTCAAAGACAGCTTCCAATGGCACGAATGGATTCCGGTGACGAAGCGCTGAGAGGATTCGCCCGGCAATGGCGACGGGAGCCCGCAACCCCTCCTTGTCCAACTCCGCCCCCACCATCGCGCGGAGACGGCTCATCTCCTCGGAGATATAGGTGAAGAAGGAGACCAGGTCAGGAAGTCGCAGCTCGTTGAAGTCGACAGGGTGGTCGAACTGGTTTAGCCCGACGGCCGGCATGGTCGCGCTGGTGAGGGAGTCCTGGATTAAGGGGTCCTCGGACAGCCGGACTATATACTTTGACCGGACTGTTGGACTATGAAGATACAAGATTGAAGACTTCGTCTCGTGTCCGGGTGGGACTCTCCTTTGCGTGGAAGGCAAGCTTGGCGATCCGGATATGTAGATCTCCTTCTCTGTAACCGACTCTGTGTAACCCTAGCCCCCTCCGGTGTCTATATAAACCGGAGGGTTTGGTCCGTAGGACAAGAACACCAATCATAATCATAGGCTAGCTTCTAGGGTTTAGCCTCTACGATCTCGTGGTAGATCAACTCTTGTAATACTCATATCATCAAGATCAATCAAGCACGAAGTAGGGTATTACCTCCATCGAGAGGGCCCGAACCTGGGTAAACATTGTATCCCCCGCCTCCTGTTACCTTTAGCCTTAGACGCACAGTTCGGGACCCCCTACCCGAGATCCGCCGGTTTTGACACTGACATTGGTGCTTTCATTGAGAGTTCCACTATGCCGTCATGATAAAGGCTTGATGGCTCCTTCGATCATCGGCAACGATGCGATCCAGGGTGAGGTTTTTCTCCCCGGACAGATCTTCATATTCGGCGGCTTCGCACTGCGGGCCAACTCGCTTGGCCATCTGGAGTAGATCGATAGCTACGCCCCTGTCCATCAGGTCAGGTTTGGAAGCTTGAAATATACTGCCGACATCCGCGGAGACTTGATCTTCGAGGATTCGAGCCCATATCATGTGCGCCGCATAGTCACGATAAGCATGACTTAGCTCTGCCGTCAGACGGTGTTTGGGAGGTCGCACCTGCGGCTACTTCGACCCTCAATCCGGAGCAGATCGTGCCATCCGAGGACGGGTGGATGGACCCCGCCACGGAGGCCGCACACCCAGCGGCGATAGAGCCGAATACTGACTTCACCTCCTATGAGACCTGTGTCATCGGACCCTTGGATTCGTCCCCGGCCACAGGCTCCGAACCGCTTGCGTCCGTGCCTACCGAATCTGATTGGGCACCGATCATGGAGTTTACCTCCGCGGATATTTTTCAGGACTCGCCCTTGGGCGACGTGCTAGATTCATTGAGGTCTCTCTCCTTGTCAGGAGACCCTCGGCCAAACTATGTCCGGCTCGAGTGGGAAGCGGACGACAAAGAAATTCGTTCCCCACCCACCACCCGCTTAATAGCCACTGTCGATGATTTAACCGACATGCTTGATTTCGATTCCGAAGACATCAACGGTATGGACGATGATGCAGGAGAGGAACAGGAACCACCGCCCATAGGGCGCTGGACAACCACTTCATCATATGATATATACATGGTGGATACACCCAAAGAAAACAATGACGAGGAACAGAAGGATGCAACGAAGGATAATCCCCTCAAGAAGCAACCAAAGTGACGACGTAGGCGCCGCTCCAAATCCCACCTCAGCAAAAACAGCGATAACAACGCAAGAAAGAATAATACCACGGCCGACTCCAAAGGAAACGACGACCACATGGACCCAACGATGGAGCAGGATGAGCCAGCGGACGGAGAACATAGTACGGAGCCGCTGTCCGATCACGGTGACGCCGAGGGTAAAGCTCATCAACCTGTCTCCGAAGAGGAGAACAGTCCGGACGATGATGCACACATCATCCCAGAAAGGCACTTGGAGCAAGAGAACCTCCATAGAAGGCTTATTGCCACCGCGAGGAGCCTGAAGAAGCAGAAGCAAAGGCTTAAGGCCGCGCAGAATACACTGAACAGCAGATGGAACAAAGTGCTCGACACTGAAGAAAAGTACGGTGGCAGTCGCCACACAAAGAGCTATCCAAAGAGCAAGCTGCTGCTTGAATTCGACGACGAGGCTTTAGATGCCATTCAGCCGAAAAATAAAACGGCCGATCAGCCGGATCGACCACCCTGTGGCCGCGACAGGACGGCTAACGACGTCGCACACAAGTCTGCGCACGATTTACGTGAGGACCTGCCCAAAAAAGCCGGTATGGCCAGGTCCATCTTCGGATCTAGGAAGCGCCCTCCGGCACAGAATCATGGCCGCCCAAACGACTATACTGACCGAATCACAGCTTGGAATCAAAACCGAACACTACAGCTGTCAGAAGAATGCCATGAGTCATCCAAATACAGGGGAGGCGTGCACCCCCTATGCTTCACCGATGAGGTGCTGGATCATGAATTTCCAGAGGAATTCAAACCCGTGAACATAGAGGCATACGACGGAACGACAGACCCTGGGGTCTGGATTGAGGACTTTATCCTTCACATCCACATGGCTCGCAGAGATGATCTCCACGCCATCAAATACCTGCCCCTCAAGTTGAAGGGGCCAGCTCGGCACTGGCTGAAAAGCCTCCCCGAAAACTCAATTGGAAGTTGGGAAGAGCTTGAGGATGCTTTTAGGGATAATTTTCAAGGGACCTATGTCCGACCTCTGGATGCAGACGATTTAAGTCACATAATTCAACAACCCGGAGAGTCAGCCCGAAAGCTTTGGAACAGATTTCTCACGAAGAAGAACCAAATCATCGACTGCCCGGATGACGAAGCCTCAGCGGCTTTCAAACACAGTGTCCGGGACGAATAGCTCGCCAGACACCTCGGCCAGGAAAAACCGAGGACAATGACAGCCCTAACAAGTCGTATGACCCGCTTTTGCGCGGGCGAAGACAGTTGGCTGGCCCGTAGCGGCACCAGCAACCCAGGCACATCCGAAGTCAGGGATGGCAATGGGAAACCGTGATACAATAAAAGCAAGCGTCAAAACAATGAAGACAGCCCAGACAACACGGCGGTAAACACCGGATTCAGGGGATCTCGACCCAGTCAACGGAAAAAGCCATTTAAAGGCAGCAGAGATGGACCGTCTAGCCTAAACAAGATTCTAGACAGATTATGTCCGATTCATGGCACCTCCGAGAAACCTGCAAATCACACCAACAGAGAATGCTAGGTGTTCAAGCAGTCCGGCAAGCTAAACACCGAACACAAGGGGAGGGAGACACCAAGTGAAGACGAGGATGAGCCTCGCCAGCCGAACACTGGGGGACAGAAAAAATTCCCACGAGAGGTTAAAACAGTGAACATGATTTACGCAACTCACATACCGAAGAGGAGGCGCAAACACGCACTCCGAGACGTATACGTCGTGGAGCCCGTCACCCCCAAGTTCAATCCTTGGTCGGCCTGCCCGATCACTTTTGATCGCAGGGATCACCCGACTAGTATCCGGCACGAAGGATCGGCTGCCTTGGTGCTAGACCCAATAATCGACGGATACCATCTCACCCGAGTCCTTTTGGACGGCGGCAGTAGTCTTAACCTGATACATCAGGACACCGTCCGCCAAATGGGGATAGACCCGAAAAGAAGCAGCCAAAGCAATACTACCTTTAAAGGAGTAATACCAGGCCCAGAGGCTCGCTGCACGGGCTCTCTAGTACTAGAGGTTGTATTCGGTTCTCCCGACAACTTCCAAAGCGAAGAATTAACCTTCGACATCGCTCCATTCTGAAGCGGCTATCACGCACTACTTGGAAGAACGGCCTTCGCCCGTTTTAATGCAGTACCGCATTACACTTATCTTAAGCTTAGGATGCCCGGTCCATGTGGCATCATCATAGTTAGCAGAAACACAAAGCGTTCCTTGCGTGCGGAGGAATATGTGGCGGCTCTAGCAGCCGAACACTGAACCACCTCTCCAACCAGAATAAATGATCGGTCGTCAAGACAGCGGACACGGTTAGACGAGTCCGGCGCACCACTAGCTATAACAGCTCAGATAAACCTGAGATTGGGTCGATGGATATACCTCCATAGGTGGTGCTAGGGGCTTCCCGCATGTAAAAAAGGGCTAAAGTTCGGCTTTACCCTATTTAAATTGCATTTTAATGGTTCATTAAGAATAACCAATTTTTCGCACGAAGACTTTCACCTGGGTTTTTCTCTTTTACAGATGATCATCGTGCTACACCCTTCCAGGATACAGCACAACGGAGACACAGGCGCAGACATGCAACAGGGCCCCGCTCAAAGGTTTCTTTTTAGATTAAGACCCTGTGTAAACCTTTTTTACTATCTCTTGTTGCTTCAAACCCACCGGATACTCAACACAACCGAGAGGGATGCTGGCGTTATTGGCATTTCGTCACGTCAGACTAATGCACGTACCTGGAAATTAAGGGCTCATTATCAAGGGCGTTACTCAGCCCAATATATGTTGTAAAGTCCGAATACCTTAGGGAGTGTTCGGCGTCGCGAGTTTGGCCTTGTATGCTGTAACACCCCGGATGTAACTTTCCATATTTGTAACTCCAACTCTTGCCATTTTCGGCTATGTGTTATGATATTCCCTTCGTGGTCGGGTTTTGTCTGTCGTTTTGCATTTTGTCCATGTCATGCATTTCATACCATGTCATCATGTGCATTGCATTTGCATACGTGTTCGTCTCATGCATCCGAGCATTTTCCCCGTTGTCCATTTTGCAATCCGGCGCTCCCATCTCCTCCGGTGCACCCCTCTTGTTTTCTTTCGTGAGCGGGTGTCAAACGTTCTCGGAATGGACCGAGGCTTGTCAAGTGGCCTTGGTATACCACCGGTCAAGTTTCGTTCCATTTGGAGGTCGTTTGGTACTCCAACAGTTAACCGGGTAACCGCAGATGCCTTCTGTGTGTTCCAGCAAAACCCCCCTCTCTAAACAGCCCAAAACCTACCAAACTCTCTTCCATGCTGTAGGTCGTTCGATTACGATCGTGTGGGCAAAAACCGCACCTCATTTGGACTCTCCTAGCTCCCTCTAGCTATATAAGTGCATCCCCTCCCGAAAACGTTCGCAGCCCAAACCCTACCCTTCTTCCATCTCGCGCCCGGACAAAACCACCGCCGCCGGACACGTCCACCCGCCACCTCACCTCGGCCAATAGGGCGCCGCCACGTCGCTCCGCCGCCGCCTCCAACCAACAGGAGCCCGCCACCACATCCCGCGCGCCGCGCCCTCTCTCTCCTCCCCGCGCCACCGGCCCGCCGGGACCAGCCGGGGCCCGCCCGGCCCGTACAGCCGTCGCCGCCCGAGGCGCTCGCCCCGCGCCAGGATCCGGCCGCCCGCGTCGCGCCTCCACCGCCGGTGCGCCCCCCCGCCGCTGCCCTTCGTCGCCGGCTGCGCCGCCCGGCCCGAGCGCCCCGGCCTCGCCCGCTCGCCGGCCTCCTCCTCGCCGGCCGGAGCCCGAGCTCCTCCACGCCCGGCGTCCTCTCCCTCCAAGTCTGGCGTCCTCTCCCTCCCAACTCCGGCGAGTGGCCCGGCCAACCTCGGGAACCGCGCCCCGATCCAGATCCAGTAACCCTAAGGTTGACGCCGAGTTTCCCCGAAAATTTCCTAAGTCGGAGATTTTCTACATTTTGTTGCATATTTCCTGATGTCATAACTCTCTGCATATAGCTCCGTTTCACGCGTGTAATATATAAAATTGTTCGCCTCATGATGCTCTACGTTTCGTTCAACTGCACCATGTTCATTACAGGCCATCTTGATGCCCAAATCTCTGGTGCAAGAGTGCTAGTTGCTGTTATCTGCTGTTACTTAGCAGAACTTGAGGATTTGTCATTTTTGTATCATTTAATCTGTGCATCTTATGGGCATGAGCTCTACATGTGTTTTGTTGTATGCCATGCCATCTTTCCAGTGGTGTATGCCATATATTTTTGTGATCTCTGTGGTGACTAGCACAAGCATGCAAACTAGGCTCCGTAATGTTTCTGATTTCAGGGTCTTAGTAATTTCTCTAAGTCTTTGTCTGCTGTTATTTTGTTGCCATGTAAACTTGATGCTACAGGGAGATCCATGCATATTTTGGAGATGTTCAGTAAGGATATTTTGTAGACATTGTCGTAATTGATCTATTCCTGCCTTGCTTGAAATTATGGAGTGCCATAGCATGACTCAATCTTGCTCTACTTTTGCTATAAAATATTTCTGGCAGATTGTTTACATGTTATTCAATTTTGCCAAGCTTGTTGTAGTTGTTACATACATGCTATGTACTTGCTCTTGCCATGGATAGCTTCATAAACTTGCCATCTTGCTGTAGGTATGCTTATTTTGTCATGCATTGCTTTGTGGTGAGTGCATCAAGCTCACCAAGATGCCTTCATATTATTGTTTCTGCCATGCTCTGTTTTCTGCCAAGTCTGAAACCTGTTAAGGAAACTTGCTATGTTTACATGGTTGCCTTCATATTTCTGGTCCTTTTTGGCTTATGGTCAGTAAGGAACTTTTGTCATATGCATTTAGTAGAATACTGTCATGGCTTGTTTTGCCATGTTCAGTTCATTTAGCATGTTGATTTCGTGCTATGAACATTGCTACTTGATGCTGTTTTCTGCCATGTCCAGTAATTTCACTAAGTCTGTGAACCTGTTATCTTTTGCACTTTCGCTATGCTTGTTTGAGCTTGTTATGTTGTGATGTAGCCGTAGCTCAGTGTTCATCTTTTGTCAAGCATCTCCTGTAGATTACTGCAATATGCTTTGTTGCTATGTTGAAGTGATGTAGCATTGTTACTTGTTGCATTCTAAGTGCTATCATGCTGTTAATCGTAGATTCGTGTCATTCTTGTTTTGCTTGCCATTTGCAAACCGTGCATCCGTTTCCGGTGATCTTTATATCGATTTCGACCGAAATCATCTCACCTTTCCAGTGGCATGCTTGGTTTCCAAGTTACTGCCTTGTTCCTCATTTTCCCTTCCGGAGCACGCATATGCATTGCATATCATATCTCGCATATCATACATGTTTTGCATCATGTTGCTTGTGCATTTCCCGTGATTGATTGTGGTTCCTTTGCTTGTGTTCTTGTCTTGGGTAGATCTGGGAGATGAGTTCATGAACAAGGAACCTGTTTTGAGTACGCTTACGACGATCAAGCTTTCGACAACTCTGAGAACCTTGCAGGCAAGATGACCACCCCTCGAAATCACTTCTATCTTTGCTTTGCTAGTTGTTCGCTCTATTGCCATGCTGCGCTACCTACCACTTGCTATATCATGCCTCCCATATTGCCATGTCAGCCACTAACCATCCTTTCCTAGCAAACCGTTGTTTGGCTAAGTTACCGCTTTTGCTCAGCCCTTCTTATAGCGTTGCTAGTTGCAGGTGAAGTTTAAGTTTGTTCCATGTTGGAACATGGATATGTTGGGATATCACAATATCTCTTATTTAATTAATGCATCTATATATTTTGGGTAAAGGGTGGAAGGCTCGGCCTTATGCCTGGTGTTTTGTTCCACTCTTGCCGCCCTAGTTTCTGTCATACCGGTATTATGTTCCTTGAGTTTGCGTTCCTTACGCGGTTGGGTGATTTATGGGACCCCCTTGACAGTTCGCCTTGAATAAAACTCCTCCAGCAAGGCCCAACCTTGGTTTTACCATTTGCCACCTAAGCCTTTTCCCTCGGGTTTTCGCGAGGCCGAGGGTCATCTTTATTTTTACCCCCGGACCAGTGCTCCTTCGAGTGCTGGCCCAAACCGAGCGATGTCCGGCGCCCCCTGGGCAACCAGGGTCTATGCCAACCCGACGTCTGGCTCATCCGTTGTGCCCTGAGAACGAGATATGTGCAGCTCCTATCGGGATTTGTCGGCACATTCGGGTGGCTTTGCTGGTCTTGTTTTACCAATGTCGAAATGTCTTGTAAACCGGGATTCCGAGACTGATCGGGTCTTTCTGGGAGAAGGTTTATCCTTCGTTGACCGTGAGAGCTTATTATGGGCTAAGTTGGGACACCCCTGCAGGGTATTATCTTTCAAAAGCCGTGCCCGCAGTTATGAGGCAGATGGGAATTTGTTAATGTCCGGTTGTAGAGAACTTGTCACTTGACCCAGCTAAAATACACCAATTTGCGTGTGTAGTCGTGATGATCTCTTCTCGGCGGAGTCCGGGAAGTGAACACGGTTTGAGTTATGAATGACGTAAGTAGGAGTTCAGGATCACTTCTTGGTCATTACTAGATGACGACCGGTCCGTTGCTTCTCTTCTCGCTCTCTTTTGCGTATGTTAGCCATCATATATGCTTATCGCCTGCTGCAGCTCCACCTCATTACACCATCCTTTCCTATAAGCTTAAATAGTCTTGATCTCGCGGGTGTGAGATTGCTGAGTCCTCGTGGCTCACAGATTCTACCAAAACAGTTGCAGGTGCCGACGATGCCAGTGCAGATGATGGGATCGACCTCAAGTGGGAGTTCGATGAGGAACGTGGTCGTTACTATGTGTCTTTTCCTGATGATCAGTAGTGGAGCCCAGTTGGGACGATCGGGGATCTAGCATTTGGGGTTATCTTATTTTCATTTGGATCTTGACCGTAGTCGGTCTATGTGTGTATTTTGGATGATGTACGATTTATATTTATGTATTGTGTGAAGTGGCGATTGTAAGCCAACTCTTTATCCCATTCTTGTTCATTACATTGGATTGTGTGAAGATGACCCTTCTTGCGACAAAACCACAATGCGGTTATGCCTCTAAGTCGTGCCTCGACACGTGGGAGATATAGCCGCATCGTGGGCGTTACATATGCATCAGCTCCGAATCATGTCTTTGGTCAATTGTTGGGTTTGCCCGGCTCCCGTGTTTTGCTACCTTACGTTCCGCTCTATCGGCTAAGGTGGCACCGGGAGAACTACTGCGATTGTGCCCTGGTTCATCTGGATGAGCACCTCAGTAGAGAAAGCCGAAAACTGACTGTCATGATAAAGTGCGAGACTGGTCAACCACTCGATGACTCAGCGGAATCTTCGCAATTCCTCCACATTAACGAAGGACCGGTTTCTCGGTCATGTATGTACGCGCACCGTATTCGGATGAGCGCGGAAGTACCAGGGGCTATATAGTAGCCCCACCGTCAAACTCCTATGGCTAAGTGAAAGTGTTAAAGCTATATAGTCTGATCGCCTTGTTCGCCGCGCTATCACCTCCTTAATGGACCAAGACGTTGGATCAAGTGTGAATACGCACTTTTCTGAACACCCCCGCATTATATGCGTGGGGGCTGAAGCCGACGACTTCAAACTTTCAGGTTATATACATACATAAACGGCCGCACAGGAGGCATCATAATACTTTCGGGCAAAAGTATAAACACAGCCTTTATAATCCAAATAGCATTGTTTTTACAATTGGGATACAACTCACTCGAACATGATACTCTTCAAGCACTAAGCATCTATTAAACGAGCGCCTTCTAGGACTTCTTAAAAATAGTGCTCGGCCGAGACCTGGCCTATGGCCGGACCCCGGGTTGCAATAGCGGTGGCCTCCATCTCTGCCCAGTATGTCTTAACACGGGCAAGAGCCATCCGCGCACCATCTATGCATGCCGACCTCTTTACATCGTCGATATGCGGCACAACACCAAGGAATCGTTGCACTAAACCAAAATAACTATTCGGCCTTGGTCCCTTCGGCCAAAGATGATCCACGGCAGACCTCATGGCAACTCCGGACAACCTATGGAGCACGGCCCACTCGGCCATTTGTTCATTTAACAGCAGCGGACGCGTTGGAGCACTAAACTGCGACCAGAACAACCTTTCCACTTCATGATCTTTCTGATATTTGAAAAACTCAGTCGCATCAGCAGCACTCATTGCCAAGTCCAAGTACGCGTCTGCAGCACTCCATACTTGATCTAGAGGGGCATACTTCGGATCTCCGAACTTCGTCTGCAACAAAAAGGGCTTCCCAGCCGTGATATCTCCGGCTTGACGGAGCTCCTCCTTTGCCGCTCTGATTTTAGAGCGGGTTTCCTTGGCTGCTTCCATGGCTTTTTTCAGGTCAGCCGATTTCGCTTGGCTTTCCTTTTCAAGAAGCTCATATCGGCCGGCGGCATCTTTCAGCTCAATAGCCATCTTGGCTATTTTATCTTCGCTCTGGTGATGAGCAGCCTTTAGGGCGGCCGCGTCACTTCTCCTGGCTTGTTCCTTGGCTCGGGCAAGTTCCGCCCGAAGGGTCTCCACGGCGGTAGCTCCATCTGCAGTCACAACATATTATAGATACTAGCATTTGAGTTATCCTGACACCAATCAGATCTGAATCTCGGTCAGATATGATGGTTGGAACATATTTCCAAGAGTTATAACATTGGTCTATTTATGACCCGTTAAGGTGATGTCATGCCTAACACACCTGGCCGGAGGACCTATTGTTATAAGTTTTCCTTTTTAGCAAGGTTGGCTATTCTTCCATGAGGAAATTGTAAGACTTACTCTATAAGTTGTTCCTGATGGATCCTTTGTGTATCCATAGCCTGATCTTACCTAATGACCATTTGAATAAAAACATTTGAAGCACAATGCTAAATTTTCGTTATCAATTATTCAAACATCGTTGTTTGGGTAATGTCATGAACTTCCTCTTCCCTAACCTAAATGGTTCTCTTCTAACCATTGTCCTTGGGAAGGTCTTTGCTTATTATGGCACCTCCGCATTCTGCGTGTCGCCCATCAATCGTCTTCGGCTTCACATTGAAGGTCTTGAGCCATAAGCCAAAGTGTGGGGTGATGCGGAGGAAGGCCTCACACACGACGATAAACGACGAGATGTGAAGGATGGAATCTGGAGCTAGATCATGGAAATCGAGCCCGTAATAGAACATAAGCCCTCAAACAAAGGGATCAAGACTAAAGCCTAGCCCTCGGAGGAAGTGGGAAACAAATACGACGCTCACGTTGGGTTCGGGAGTGGGGATGACCTGCCATTGAGCGGGCAGCCTGTGCGGGATTTCGGCAGTCAGATACCTGGCTTCCCTTAGCTTCTTGATGTCCTCCTCTGTGACAGAGGAGGCCATCCACCGACCTTGAAGGTTGGATCCAGACATGGTTGAAGGTCCGAAGCGCTTAGCCTGAGCCTTGGGTGTTGGAACTCGAGGTGGGGGAAGGGAAGGATCGAGCGTGAGAAGAAAAGGACAGGCCTTGGCCCCTTTATAAAGAGGGTGAATACCAAGCGTCCTCCGCGTGGCCATTTGGAACTTGCCTAAAATCGAGGAGTCATACTAACAAGCACGATTGGGTTACCCACACCCGTATTGATGAGAATCCCGTGATAAGGGGAACACGATCTCTGCTTCAACAAGACGTGCCAATAAAACCGCCTCGCAACACGTGCAGTGGCAGGCTGGGAAAAATGGTTCGTAACGACCGGACCATGGTAGGATGTCGTGTTATGAAAAGTTGTCAGCGGATTAGATTTGTGGAATATTGTACTCTACGGTGGTATGTGGAATTTGTTTTGCAGAGCCGGACACGATCCTTGTGTTCAAAATCTTCTATGAAGTATTCAGAGAAGGAACCCGCCTTGCAATGCCGAAGACAATATGCGCGCCGGACTCATCGTCATTGAAGCCTGGTTCAGGGGCTACTGAGGGAGTCCTGGATTAAGGGGTCCTCGGACAGCCGGACTATATACTTTGGCCGGACTGTGGGACTATGAAGATACAAGATTGAAGACTTCGTCTCCTGTCCGGGTGGGACTCTCCTTTGCGTGGAAGGCAAGCTTGGCGATCCGGATATGTAGATCTCCTTCTCTGTAACCGACTCTATGTAACCCTAGCCCCCTCTGGTGTCTATATAAACCGGAGGGTTTAGTCCGTAGGACAAGAACAACAATCATAATCATAGGCTAGCTTCTAGGGTTTAGCCTCTACGATCTCGTGGTAGATCAACTCTTGTAATACTCATATCATCAAGATCAATCAAGCAGGAAGTAGGGTATTACCTCCATCGAGAGGGCCCGAACCTAGGTAAACATTGTGTCCCCCGCCTCCTGTTACCATTAGCCTTAGACGCACAGTTCGGGACCCCCTACCCGAGATCCGTCGGTTTTGACACCGACAGCTGGCACGACGGTAGGCATCGCGCAGCCGCAACACGTGCGTGGCAACTTGGTCCACCAAGTGGCTGAGGCGATCCCGGACCTCGTCATGATCGGCCCGCTCGCGCTCCAGCCGGCTCCCCTGACGGCATATCGTATCTCCCGCTTTTTGCAGCAACACCGCCGATGCCTCGAGCATCTTTGTGGTGGACGCCTGTCGGTTTTGAAGCTTCGTGAACTCCCGCACATAACGGAGGAGCATGGCACTTCTCTCCTCCTTGAGCTCACGGAGCTCCACGTCCTTGGCCCTGAGCTCCGCATCCTTGGCCTGGAGGTCCTGTGTCAGGCGCCTCACCTCAGACTCCATGATCTGCTGCGCCGCCATGGCACCAGGTAGAAGCAATGGGGAGAGGAAGCAAAGGGTCGAAATGGCTGAAAGGCAATGCAATCTACGGGAAGGCGGAGGGAGCCAGCCGAGGAGCGGGGTGAATCTTTTGGTTTTCACCATGGGAAAACACTAGTCGACGACTTTTCACATCAGCGAGCAGTGGGTTTTACAGGCGGAGTCATCATGACTAATTGTTGCCGCGCCTACTCCCGTCAATAAAAAAATAAAAATCCTGCCGCGCCTACTCCCGTCAATTAAAAAATTAAAAATCCTACCGCGCCTGCCGCACCCAAAGACTTGAGCAACGCCGCGGTGGATATTTAAATTTGCCTGCTGGCAAGGAGATAAAAAAGGGGTGAAAAACAAATGTGGCGGCGGCCTAGCTAATTGGCCGCACTAGCCGAACTAGCTAGCCACCGTGCTTCACTGATGTACTCGGCGGGAAAGGTGGTCTTTCATGATTTGACGACTCATTTAGTTGCTTCGGCGCTATGATCGAGGAGGACCCAGAAAACGCGCGGTAGGGCATCCCATGTCTTGGCAAGGAAGAATATATGCGTGCACCACCAGGGAGGACCCTGAAACCACGCGGTAGGGTGTGCCACGTCTCGGCACGGAGGAAAAATGTGCGTGTAAAATTATACTTTATCAAACGTACTACCTATGGTTCAACCTCGGGACCCAGCCAGTCGGTCGAAAACACCCCACTAGCCACACAAATTCATTGTGCTCACGTCGCACGGAGGATAGGTGTGGTTAGCTCCGTCTCGACCAGCCACAACGTCTCTTGTTCGAGGCGTTTCTTCCATTTTCCAAGCTTTTTTTATTTATAATAACACGACGGCAAGCTAGCGCTACTCTGCGTGTGTGCCCGTGCGTCTAAAGGTTAGACGATGGACATGAGAGAGAGATCGCAGACTTGGGACCCACTAGTAAGTGAGTCAATGGCCGTGCACGTGTTGACGAGCCACTCCCTCTACTTTACTCAATGTAATACTGTATAAAATCAAGTTATGGGACAAAGCCAACAACCGTTGTTGTTTTAGGCTATCGACTTATGCTTTGTAGTCCAGGTTGCCAGTTCGAATCTCGTCTTTCAGAGTTGTTAGTTTTAGGTCCAAATTTGATCAATGACAAGTGGGACCCCCGTGTGTTGTTCCGATATTTCAGTGTAGGATGGTTTTTTTGAACAAACATTTTGCGCGGTTAGACAAGTAACGACACGAGTTACACGTATTTTGCAAGTTTACGAACAAAAATGACAGCAACATAGAATATCACATCCACCCCGCAGCTTAGATGCTATGGTGATACGAGTTTTTACATCGTTGGAACTGAGATCCAATGGCTTGGGAGTAGCCTTTGTAATTATGCACAATTTCCAAACTCTCCAAGGTTTTTTTTGCAAATAAAACATTCATGCCTTGTGTGTGCCGCTGCATCTTAGATCCAAGGGCTCCCCATTGCTCATATTAGGTGCTCCCCGTAGCTTAATTAGCCGATACGGTGATACGAGCATGTAGGTCGTATGATCTGTGATCAGATGCCACATGCGTAGTACTTGTACTTTCTATGCAATTCCCAAACTCTCTCAGGCGTATATTGCAAAAACATTCAAACCTGCTACTGTGAGCCGTTAGATGTCCGTGAACTCGTATCACCATAGGATCTATGGTGCGGGGGCACCTCATATTCTCCTGTGCGAGAAAACATCAGGTGCTCTCGTAGCTTGGACGCTACGGTGATACGAGCTTCGAGGTCGTTTGATCTAAGATCCAATGGCATCTGAGCAGTCTTTGTGCTTGTAAGCAGTGGCCGAACTCTTTGGGGGCTTTTATGCAAAAAAATATTCGAACCACCGAGGAGTTGTTGGGTCACAAATCCAACGGCTCCAAAGAGCTTGTATCACCAAAGCATCTAAGGTGTGATAGCACATGATATTCTTACATACAGGAGAATATGATGTCCTCCTTCATCTTAGATGCTATGGTGATACGAGCTTCGAGGTCGTTGGATATGGGATCCAAGGGCATCTAAGTAGTTTTTGTACAAATTGTGTGCAATTCTCAAACTCATCAAGTTTTCCTGTAAAAATATTAAGACATCCTGTGAGCTGCTACATCTCAGATCTATAAGCTCCAAGGAACTTGTATCAGTATAGCATCTAAGGTGTGGGAGCACATGATATTCTCCCGGGGAGGAGGGGGGTGCAGAACCAATCGGTGTTTGGGAGGGTGGGGACAAATATAATCTAAACAATCCTAAACACAACTTCACAATTTTATCTAAGGTCGAGGGGTTAACCCCCGACAATCTACATAGCTCTGCCTAAACACAACATTTGCTTGTACTGTAGCACTAGACTTAATATTCATGTTTCAGTTTCCTGTTCATTTTAAATATTGAATTGAGGACCATGCATGTCTTACATTTTACTCCCTTCGTTCCTAAATATTAGTCTTTTTAGAGATTTCAAATGGGCTACCACATACAGATGTATATAGACATATTTTAGAGTGTAGATTCACTCATTTTGCTTCGTATGTAGTCACTTGTTGAAATCTCTAAAAGACAAATATTTAGGAACATAAGGAGTATTTTTGAATTCGTGTCATACATGCATGGTTTGGAAAAATAGATGCACTATACTTATTGGATTGTTGTTGTGTTCGTGTGTGTGTGTGTGTGTGTGGTCATATGCTTGATACATACAAAGTTTTCTCACCACCATACCGTTCATCTTTTAAATTTGAATTTGCAATGAAAAACTTACTAGGGATACCATGAAATGTGAAATCCACATTGAGATCACTATATCACAGACTCACTCTAATTCAAGAACTCGTCATAAATCAATTACCACATTGACATTACTATTTGCAAGGAAAATACGGGCATTGTAATACACATAGATTCGTTCGACAATTTAAAAGATTCATTTTTTATACTCGAATGGTAGGACCCAACGGCGTACCATCCAGACCTTGGCTCGTGTTGATCCTCAAAAAATACCGGGCTCGTGTCCTTCTGGTGGCGTGCGTGGTACGCACATTAGCCAACCCCAACCAGTCGAGCCTCCGCATTTTGAGTCGAAATATCTCGCGGCCAGAATTCCACCCCTAGGAAATTCCCCTCATGTCCCCAGTCCATAGTGACTACCGATGAACAATGGAGGGATGCTTTAGTAACTAGACAACCTTACATACCGTGCGGAGCACAGTTCAATTCCCTCGGTCGCTGCTACCCAAGGTCACCCGTCAACTGCATTGCCTAGTACTAATAGGAGTAATACACCAGGATGAGCACAGAATTGAGCCCGTTTGTTCGTGCCTAGTACTTGACTTAATATATCAGGCAATGCACTGGTACGGAGGGATTATCCTTTTACTCTGCATATATAACTTGTCTGAAGTCTAACTAAGCAAAATGTTTGACCAAATCCTTCCTTAGGAAATACAAGAGGAAAGATGTATCACTTGAAAATTTATTGCATGATGCAGGTTATGATATTCTTTCGAATCCTGGATTTTAAATTTCAGAAAATCAAAAATTGACCAGAAATTCATGAAACTGAGCATGGTCATGTGATATGGCACAAATATTCCTACGTAATTTTTTTTCTTGAATTTGAGACAGGCTGCTTATGTGAAGTTGCACAAATGAAGAGCCAAGGTATTTTAGAACAAAGACTTGTCACGTTAAGGCGAACGTTTTCACTATTGAAATCTTGGGCGTTTACGTGCCGCCACGAGTCCCGCTTCTCATCGGCAGGTGTCGTCCGAGCAAGCGTGTGAGTCGACGGGAGGCGTGCGAGCAGACCGCTGCGCCAGCTGACAGGAGGCGTGCGAGCAGACCGCTACTCAGGCTCACCGGGAGGCGAGCCCTTTGACCAGGCTCCGCCGCCCACCTTCGTCCCAACTGCTCCCACTTTTAATGTCGCCGGCGCCGCAGTTTAAAATCAACCCCGCACTACCCGGTATCGTGCTACCTCTTGAGCACTGCGTTGGTTTTCCGTTGAAGAGGAAAGGGTGATGCAGTAAAGTAGCGTAAGTATTTCCCTCAGTTTTTGAGAACCAAGGTATCAATCCAGTAGGAGACCACGTACAAGTCCCTCGCACCTACACAAACAAATAAGAACCTCGCAACCAACGCAATAAAGAGAGTGAGATCTGATAGATATGATAAGATAATATTTTTGGTACTTTTATGATAAAGATGCAAAGTAAAATAAACGGCAATAGAAATAGCTAAGTGATGAAAGATTAATATGATGGAAAATAGACCCGGGGGCCATAGGTTTCACTAGTGGCTTCTCTCAAGATAGCATAAGTATTACGGTGGGTGAACAAATTACTATCGAGCAATTGATAGAATTGAGCATAGTTATGAGAATATCTAGGTATGATCATGTATATAGGCATCACGTCCATGACAAGTAGACCGAAATGATTCTGCATCTACTACTATTACTCCACACATCGACCGCTGTCCAGCATGCATCTAGAGTATTAAGTTCATAAGAACAGAGTAATGCTTTAAGTAAGATGACATGATGTAGAGGGATAAACTCATGCAATATGATATAAACCCCATCTTGTTATCCTCGATGGCAGAAATACAATACGTGCCTTGCTGCCCCTGCTGTCACTGGGAAAGGACACCGCTAGATTGAACCAAAGCTAAGCACTTCTCCCATTGCAAGAAAGATCTATCTAGTAGGCCAAACCAAACTGATAATTCGAAGAGACTTGCAAAGATAACCAATCATACATAAAAGAATTCGTAGAAGATTCGAATATTGTTCATAGATAATCTTGATCATAAACCCACAATTCACCGGTCTCGACAAACACACCGCAAAAAGAAGAGTTACATCAAATAGATCCCCAAGAAAATCGAGGAGAACTTTGTATTGAGATCCAAAGAGAGAAAATAAGCCATCTAGCTAATAACTATGGACCCGAAGGTCTGAGGTAAATTACTCACACATCATCGGAGAGGCTATGGTGTTGATGTAGAAGCCCTCCGCGATCAATGCCCCCTCCGATAGGACGTCGGAAAAGGCCCCAAGATGGGATCTCACGGGTACAGAAGGTTGCGGCGGTGGAATTAGGTTTTCGTGGATGCCTCTGATGGTTTGGGGGTACGTACGTATATATAGGAGGAAGAAGTAGGTCGGTGGAGCCACGAGGGGCCCACGAGGGTGGAGGGCGCGCCTGGGGGGTGGGCGCGCCCCCCTACCTCCTGGCCGCCTCGTCTGTTGCTTGACGTCCACTCCAAGTCCCCTGGATCACGTTTGTTCCACAAATCACGTTCCCGAAGGTTTCATTCCGTTTGGACTCCGTTTGATATTCTTTTTCTGCGAAACATTGAAATAGGCAAAAAACAGCAATTTGGGCTGGGCCTCCGGTTAATAGGTTAGTCCCAAAAATAATATAAAAGTGTATAACGAAGCCCATTAATCATCCAAAACAGAATATAATATAGCATGGAACAATGAAATATTATAGATACGTTGGAGACGTATCATATCGCTACAATCTTCTCTCTTCCTCTCCGATTCTCCTGTCGTCTACCTCCAACCAGCCTGACCTAACCGTACGCCACGCCGCATCACGATGGTCTGCCCTTAGTCTTCCAGTTTCCTCAGGAAGACACCCAGCCACAGTCTCAAGAACATAAGGCGCTTTGGGACGAGCTTGAACCGGCCTTGCGGGAAGACGCCGCGCCTGTCCCCGCTCCCGTTGCCCCAACCGCGCCAGCGCCCATCCCCGTGGAATTGATGGGCTGGGAGCCGCACATTGTCCCCGAGCTTGATGCCACGGGGTTCCACGAGGTCCCCGCCAACTTTCACGCGCCCGTGCACCAGCCAGCGCATGCGCCTGCGCGTGCACTGACATGCGCGCCCGTGCCGGTGCCCGTGCACACGAATGTCTCCGCCGCGCCATTGCCGGCGCCTGTCCCCGCGCGGGTGCTAGTGCCCCCCTCAGCGGCATGGATGGCCGCCGTCGACCGCTTCCTTGCACCAACGCCAGTCGCCTCCTCCCGCCAGTTGACTCGACCCTGGAGACCGAAGTCTAGAACATTGTGGCCTTCCATGAAGCTAGCGCCAACGTCCAGGAGTACGCCAACAACGGCGCAAGACGCCACCGTCGCTGTCAGGAGCCGCTTCCCACCGCAAGACGCCGCTGCCACGTAATCTAAATTTGCCATGAAAAACGTTCGGATTGCCATGCTTAAAATCCGAACATTTATCATTTCCGTGTATTTTAGATCGATCATCGTATGAATGTAAAGTCGGAGTCAGACTGAATGAAATCTATGGTTTCATCGATTGAATGTTCTGCTAGAGCCATATCAAATTAAATATAAAACGTCATTGTAACACCCCGGATGTAACTTTCCATATTTGTAACTCCAACTCTTGCCATTTTCGGCTATGTGTTATGATATTCCCTCCGTGGTTGGGTTTTGTTTTCGTTTTGAATTTTGTTCATGTCATGCATCTCTTATCATGTCATCATGTGAATCTCATTTGCATACGTGTTCGTCACATGCATCCGAGCATTTTCCCCGTTGTCCGTTTTGCAATCCGGCACTCCCACCTCCTCCGGCGCACCCCTCTTGTTTCTTTTCGTGAGTGGGTGTTGAACGTTCTCGGAATGGACCGAGTCTTGACAAGTGGCCTTGGTATACCACCGGTAAGCCACCTGTCAAGTTTCGTTCCATTTGGAGGTCGTTTGGTGCTCCAACGGTTAACCGGGTAACCGCAAGTTCCTTTTGTGTGTTGCAGCAAAACCCCCTCCAAACAGCCCAAAACCCCTCTAAGTCTCTTCCATGCTCTAGGCCGTTCGATCACGATCGTGTGGGGGAAAACCGTGCTCCATTTGGAGTCTCCTAGCTCCCTCTAGCTATTTAAACACCTCCCCCTCCGAAATCTCGGGAAAAAACCACCCTAACCCTAGCAAAAAT
Organism: Triticum aestivum; assembly: GCF_018294505.1. Lineage (NCBI taxonomy): Eukaryota > Viridiplantae > Streptophyta > Magnoliopsida > Poales > Poaceae > Triticum > Triticum aestivum. The sequence goes on along the minus strand of NC_057814.1, from coordinate 374,777,163 downwards.
CGCCCACGCGCCGCCGGACACGTCCGCCGCCGGCCGGACGCCACCGCGCCCGGCCAACCAGGCGCCGCCACGTCAGCGCCCATACCCGCGCCGCCCGCGGCCCGTCGAGCCCGTGGCCGGCCCCCGCGGCCCCTCCTCCCGCCCCACGCCGCCGCCTCCTCCCGAGCGCCTCAGCGGCTGCCAGCCCCGCCGCGTCGCCATCCTCCCGCGCCGCCGCCGGGGGCGACGCCGTGCCCCGTCACCGGCCGCCTCCGCCAGCGCCGCGCCCCGCCGTCCTCCTGCTCCGGTCGCCGCCCGCGCCGCCGACACCTTCTCCCTCCTCTCCACACCAGCGCCCTCCCTCCGGCGAACTCCGGCCGTCCCCGAGCTCAAGCGCCGCGCCCGATCCAGATCCCGTCCAGTCGGTTGACTTTCTTCCCCCCGATTTTTCTCCATGTCTTGATATATTTACAATACATGCTCATGTTCATCGCATCATAACTCTCTGCATATAGCTCCGTTTCGTGCATGTAATATATCGAAATGTTCGCCTCGAGATGCTCTTCATTTTGTTCCATTGTGCCATGTTCGCCTCGAGATGCTCTTCATTTTGTTCCATTGAGCGGGTGTTGAACGTTCTCGGAATGGACCGAGTCTTGCCAAGTGGCCTTGGTATACCACCGGTAAGCCACCTATCAAGTTTCGTTCCATTTGGAGGTCGTTTGCTGCTCCAACGGTTAACCGGGTAACCGCAAGTTCCTTTTGTGTGTTCTAGCAAAACCCCCCTCTAAACAGACCAAAACCCCTCTAAGTCTCTTCCATGCTCTAGGTCGTTCGATCACGATCGTGTGGGCCAAAACCGTGCTCCATTTGGAGTCTCCTAGCTCCCTCTAGCTATTTAAACACCTCCTCCGAAATCTCAGGCAAAAACCACCCTAACCCTAGCAAAAATCGCCCCCGCGCCGCCGGACACGTCCGCCGCCGCGCCCGGCCAACCAAGCGCCGCCACGTCAGCGCCCGTACCCGCGCCGCCCGCGGCCCGGCGAGCCCGTGGCCGGCCCCCGCGGCCCACGGCACCTCCTCCCGCCGCACGCCGCCGCCACCTCCCGAGCGCCTCCGCGGCTGCCAGCCCCGCCGCGTCGCCGTCCTCCCACACCGCCGCCGCCGGTGACGCCGTGCCCCGTCACCGGCCGCCGCCGCCAGCGCCGCACCCCGCCGTCCTCCTGCTCCGGTCGCCGCCGCCTCCTGCTCCGGTCGCTACCCGCGCCGCCGACCCCTTCTCCCTCCTCTCCACGCCGGCGCCCTCACTCCGGCGAACTCCGGCCGTCCCCGAGCTCAAGCGCCGCGCCCGATCCAGATCCCGTCCAGTCGGTTGACATTCTTCCCCCTGATTTTTCTCCAAGTCTTGATATATTTACAATACATGCTCATGTTCATCGCATCATAACTCTCTGCATATAGCTCCGTTTCGTGCATGTAATATATCGAAATGTTCGTCTCGAGATGCTCTTCATTTTGTACCATTGTACCATGTTCATTTGAGTCCATCTTGATGCTCAAATCTCTGGTGCAAGAGTGCTACTTGCTGTTAACTGCTGTTACTTATCAGAACTTGGTGATTTGTTATTTTTGTTGCATTTAATGTGTGCATCTTATGGGCATGAGCTCTACATGTGTTTTGATGTATGCCATGCCATCGTTACAGAGGTGTATGCCATGTATTTTTGTGATCTCTGTGGTGACTAGCACAAGCATGCAAACTAGGCTTCGTGATGTTTCTGATTTCAGAGAGTAATTTAACTAAGTCTGTGTCTGCTATTATTTTATTGCCATGTATCCATGTGTCTACATAGAGATCCATGCTTATTTTGGTGATGTTCAGTAAGGATGTTTTGTAGATATAGTTGTCCTCTATCCATTCATTCCCTTGTTTGTAATTATGGAGTGCCATAGCATGACTCAATCTTGCTCTAGTTTTTCTATAAAATGTTCCTGGCAGATTGTTTACGTGTTATTCAATTTTGCCAAGGTTGTTGTAGTTGTTTCATACATGCTATGAACTTGCTCTTGCCATGGATAACTTCATAAACATGCCATCTTGCTGTAGGTATGCTTGTTTTGTCATGCATTGCTTTGTGGTGAGTGCATCAAGCTCACAAAGATGCCCTCATAATGTCTCAGAGGTGACTTGCAACAAGTGTCAGCAGAAAGGTCACTATGCTAACAAGTGCTTCAACCAAAGGCGCCTTCCGCCTCCTCCTCCTGTCAGATCTTCCAGCAATGCAGTGGTCAAGCATAATCCCAAGGCTGCAAAGGTGAACATGATGAATGCAGCTCAAGCGGAGGAATCTACTGATGTGATAATGGCTAATCTCTCAGTTAATGATATTCCTGCAAAAGTTCTTTTTGATACTGGTGCATCGCTTTGTTTCATGTCAAGATCGTTCTTCGCAAAGAATGATTTTACTTGGTCTTATCTGGATAAACCTTTGGGTGTTGTTTCTCCGGGGAAGTCAATGAGAGCCAACTCGATAGTTCCTGATGTTTCTATCAAGATGGGCGACTATAAATTTCTGTCTTCTCCAATTGTTCTTGGTGACTCGGCACTGAACCCGTTTGCAAGCGTCCATACAAGCTTGGTCCCAAGGAGCTGAAGGAATTGAAGAAACAGCTCGATGAACAAGAGCGTCTGGGTTTGATCAGACCGAGTTCTTCTCCATGGGGTTGTGGTGTTCTTTTTGTCCAGAAGAAGGATGACACGGGATGACTTTGTGTCGACTACCGTCCATTGAACAAGAAGACAATCAAGAACAAGTATCCATTTCCCAACATCAATGAGCTATTCGAGCAACTTAAGGGTGCTAAAGTATTCTCCAAGCTTGACCTTCGTATGGGTTATCATCAGATTCGCATTCGTGAAGAAGATATTCCCAAGACAGAATTCAGAACAAGCTTTGGTTCTTATGAATATACTGTCATGTCTTTCGGCCTTGTCAATGCTCCTCCAACATTCTCTCGGATGATGAATTTCATCTTCAACACCTATACCAATGAATTCGTCCTGGTGTATCTCGATGATATCTTGGTCTTCTCCAAGAATAAGAAGGATCATGCCAAACATTTGCGATTGGTGCTCGACAAGCTCAGAGAGTATCAATTTTATGCGAAGTTTTCAAAATGTGAGTTTTGGCTCGATGAAGTTCTTTACCTTGGTCATATCATCTCTGCCAAGGGCATCGCTGTTAATCCCGAGAAGGTGTCTGCAATTGTGAATTGGGTACCTCCTCAGAATGTCAAGCAGCTCCGCAGTTTTCTTGGTCTTGCAAGCTATTGCTGAAGATTCGTTGGGAATTTCTCTAATATTGCAAAGACTCTTTCCAACCTCCTCCAGAAGCATGTGAAGTATGTCTGGTCTCCTGAGTGTGACGTTGCTTTCAACACTCTCAAAGAGAAACTCGTCACAGCTCCTGTCTTAACTCCTCCTGACGAATCCAAGCCTTTCGAAGTTTTCTGTGATGCTTCTCTCCAAGGTCTCGGTGCTGTATTAATGCAAGAGAAGAAAGTTGTGGCCTATACCTCTCGTCAGTTGAAGCCCAACGAAAAGAACTACCCCACTCACGATCTTGAGTTGGCGGCAGTTGTCCATGCATTAATAACCTGGAGACATCTCTTGTTGGGAAGAAAAGTGGGCATATTCACCGATCACAAGAGTCTCAAGTACATCTTCACTCAGCCCAACCTCAACCTCAGACAAACTCGATGGGTCGAAATGATTCAAGAGTACAATCCGAGTATTGAATATACTCCAGACAAAGCCAATGTCACTGCAGATACTTTGAGCAGGAAGGCTTATTGCAACAGCTTAATTCTCAAGCCATTCCAACCGGATCTTTGTGAAGCTTTCCACAAGTTGAATCTCCAAGTTGTTCCTCAAGGCTTTCTTGCCAACCTCATAGTCTCTCCTACTTTGGAAGATCAAATTTGTGAGGCACAACTCCTGGATACCATGGTGAAGAAGGTGAAACGTGGTATCGACAAGGGTCTTTCCAAATACAAGTCCTGTAGCATTGATGACAGAGACACTTTATTCTTCGAGGACCGGATTGTGGTTCCTAGAGGTGATCTAAGGAAAGTCATAATGAACGAGGCGCACAATTCTCTTCTTTCCATTCATCCTGGAAGTACGAAGATGTACCATGACCTCAAGCAGTCGTATTGGTGGACTCGAATGAAGCGAGAAATCACTCAATTCGTGAATGAATGTGATGTCTGTAGAAGGGTGAAAGCAGAACACCAACGACCAGCTGGTCTCCTCCAACCTCTTGCCATACCAGAATGGAAGTTTGATCATATCGAAATGGACTTGGTGACTGGATTTCCCAAGTCCAAGCGTGGAAATGATGCTATCTTCGTTGTCATCAACAAGCTCACTAAAGTGGCTCATTTTCTTCCAATCAAAGAGTCGATCACAGCAGCTCAGTTGGCAGAGCTATACACCTCTAGGATTGTCTCCTTGCACGGCATTCCACAATTGATTTCTTCAGATCGTGGAAGCATCTTCACTTCTAAGTTCTGGGACTCCTTCCAGAAGGCCATGGGCATCAACATTCGCTTCAGCACAGCTTTCCATCCTCAAACTAGTGGCCAAGTCGAGCGAGTCAATCAAATTCTTGAAGATATGCTCAGGGCTTGTGTCATTTCATTTGGCATGAAATGGGAAGATTGTCTTCCATATGACGAATTCTCCTACAACAACAACTTCCAAGCGAGTTCGGGCAAGGCCCCATTCGAGATTCTCTATGGCAGAAAGTGCCGTACTCCTCTCATTTGGTCAGAGACTGGTGAACGCCAACTTCTTGGCAATGACTTAATCACGGAGGCTGAAGAAATGTGTAAAGTCATCCGTGAAAATCTCAAAGCCGCGCAATCGCGCCAAAAGAGTTACTATGATAGTAAGCACCGTGATTTGGCTTTCGAGGTCGGAGACCATGTCTACCTCCGCGTCTCTCCAATGAAAGGCACTCGTCGTTTCGGTATCAAAGGGAAGCTTGCCTCTAGATACGTGGGTCCTTTCAAGGTCATTGGCAAAAGAGGCGACCTCGACTATCAACTTGAGCTTCCTTCCAACTTCGCGAACGTGCACGATGTGTTCCACGTGTCACAGCTTCGCAAGTGCTTCAAGATACCTGAGCGCACCATCAACTTCGAAGAGATTGACCTCCAAGAAGATCTGTCTTATCATGAGCACCCCATTGCTATTCTTGAAGAAACTGAGCGCAAGACTCGCAACAAGTCAATCAAATTCCTGAAAGTGAAGTGGTCGCACCATTCCGATCGAGAAGCCACCTGGGAACGCGAGAACCATCTCCGTTCCGAATATCCGGAGTTCTTCCAGTCCTAGATCTCGGGACGAGATCCTCTCGTAGTGGTGGAGTGTTGTAACACCCCGGATGTAACTTTCCATATTTGTAACTCCAACTCTTGCCATTTTCGGCTATGTGTTATGATATTCCCTCCGTGGTTGGGTTTCGTTTTCGTTTTGCATTTTGTTCATGTCATGCATATCTTATCATGTCATCATGTGCATCTCATTTGCATACGTGTTCGTCTCATGCATCCGAGCATTTTCCTCGTTGTCCGTTTTGCAATCCGGCACTCCCACCTCCTCCGGCGCACCCCTCTTGTTTCTTTTCGTGAGTGGGTGTTGAACGTTCTCGGAATGGACCGAGTCTTGACAAGTGGCCTTGGTATACCACCGGTAAGCCACCTGTCAAGTTTCGTTCCATTTGGAGGTCGTTTGGTGCTCCAACGGTTAACCGGGTAACCGCAAGTTCCTTTTGTGTGTTGCAGCAAAACCCCCTCCAAACAGCCCAAAACTCCTCTAAGTCTCTTCCATGCTCTAGGTCATTCGATCACGATCGTGTGGGGGAAAACCGTGCTCCATTTGGAGTCTCCTAGCTCCCTCTAGCTATTTAAACACCTCCCCCTCCGAAATCTCGGGAAAAAACCACCCTAACCCTAGCAAAAATCGCCCACGCGCCGCCGGACACGTCCGCCGCCGGCCGGACGCCTCCCCGCCACCGCGCCCGGCCAACCAGGCGCCGCCACGTCAGCGCCCATACCCGCGCCGCCCGTGGCCCGTCGAGCCCGTGGCCGGCCCCTGCGGCCCCTCCTCCCGCCCCACGCCGCCGCCTCCTCCCGAGCGCCTCCGCGGCTGCCAGCCCCGCCGCGTCGCCATCCTCCCGCGCCGCCGCCGGGGGCGACGCCGTGCCCCATCACCGGCCGCCTCCGCCAGCGCCGCGCCCCGCCGTCCTCCTGCTCCGGTCGCCGCCCACGCCGCCGACCCCTTCTCCCTCCTCTCCACACCGGCGCCCTCCCTCCGGTGAACTCCGGCCGTCCCCGAGCTCAAGCGCCGCGCCCGATCCAGATCCCGTCCAGTCGGTTGACTTTCTTCCCCCCGATTTTTCTCCATGTCTTGATATATTTACAATACATGCTCATGTTCATCGCATCATAACTCTCTGGATATAGCTCCGTTTCGTGCATGTAATATATCGAAATGTTCGCCTCGAGATGCTCTTCATTTTGTTCCATTGTGCCATGTTAATTTGAGTCCATCTTGATTCTCAAATCTCTGGTGCAAGAGTGCTACTTGCTGTTAACTGCTGTTACTTATCAGAACTTGGTGATTTGTTATTTTTGTTGCATTTAATGTGTGCATCTTATGGGCATGAGCTCTACATGTGTTTTGATGTATGCCATGCCGTCTTTACAGTGGTGTATGCCATGTATTTTTGTGATCTCTGTGGTGACTAGAACAAGCATGCAAACTAGGCTTCGTGATGTTTCTGATTTCAGGGACAGTAATTTTACTGTCTGTGCCTGCTGTTATTTTATTGCCACGTATCCATGTGTCTACATAGAGATCCATGCTTATTTTGGTGATGTTCAGTAAGGATGTTTTGTAGATATAGTTGTGATCTATCCATTAATGCTCTTGTTTGCAATTATGGAGTGCATAGAATGACTCAATCTTTGCTCTACTTTTGCTATAAAATGTTCCTAGCAGATTGTTTACGTGTTATTCAATTTTTCCAAGGTTGTTGTAGTTGTTTCATACATGCTATGAACTTTCTCTTGCCATGGATAGCTTCATAAACATGCCATCTTGCTGTAGGTATGCTTGTTTTGTCATGCATTGATTTGTGGTGAGTGCATCAAACTCACAAAGATGCCCTCATAATGTCTGTTTCTGCCATGCTCTGTTTTCTGCTAAGTCTGAAACCTGTTAATGAAACTTGCTATGTTTACCTGGTTGCCATCACATCTTCTGGTCCTTTTTGGATTATGGTCAGTTAGGGACTTTTGTTTTATGAATTTAGTAGATTCATGTCGTGCTTTGTTTTGCTATGTTAAGTTCCTGTAGCATGTTGATTTCGTGCTCTGAACATGGCTACCTGATGCTGTTTCAGGCATGTCCAGTAATTTCAGTGTCTGTGAACCTGTTATCTTTTGCACTTTTGCCATGCTTGTTTGAACCTGCTGTGGTGTGATCTAGCCGTAGCTCAGTGTTCATCTTTTGTCAAGCATCTCCTGTAGATTACTGGCATATGTTTTGTTGCTATGTTGGAGTGCTGTAGCATAGTTACTTGATGTATTCTAAGTGCTATCATGTTGTTAATCACAGATTCGTGTCATTCTTGTTTTGCTTGCCATTTGCAAACCGTGCATCCGTTTCCGGTGATCTTTATATCGATTTCGACCGAAATCATCTCATCTTTCCAGTGGCATGCTTGGTTTGCCAAGTTACTGCCTTGTTCATCATTTTTCTTCCGGAGCACGAATATGCATCGCATATCATATCTTGCATATCATTCATGTTTTGCATCGTGTTGCTTGTGCATTTCCCGTGATTGATTGCGGTTCCGTTGCTTGTGTTCTTGTTTTGGGTAGAGCCGAGAGAAGGGTTCGTGAACGAGGAACCTGTTGAGTACGCTTACGAGGATCAAGCTTTCGACAACTCTGAGAACCTTGCAGGCAAGATGACCATACCCTCGAAACCACTTCTATCTTTGCTTTGCTAGTTGTTCGCTATATTGCCATGCTGCGCTACCTATCACTTGCTATATCATTCCTCCCATATTGCCATGTCAAGCCTCTAACCATCCTTTCCTAGCAAACCGTTGTTTGGCTAAGTTACCGCTTTTGCTCAGCCCTTCTTATAGCGTTGCTAGTTGCAGGTGAAGTTGAAGTTGGTTCCATGTTGGAACATGGATATTTTGGGATATCACAATATATCTTTTATTTAGTTAATGCATCTATATATTTGGTAAAGGGTGGAAGGCTCGGCCTTATGCCTGGTGTTTTGTTCCACTCCTGCCGCCCTAGTTTCTGTCATACCGGGATTATGTTCCTTGAGTTTGCGTTCCTTATGCGGTTGGGTGATTTATGGGACCCCCTTGACAGTTCGCCTTGAATACAACTCCTCCAGCAAGGCCCAACCTTGGTTTTACCATTGGCCACCTAAGCCTTTTTCCCCTGGGTTTTCGCGAGCCCGAGGGTCATCTTTATTTAAACCCCCGGGCCAGTGTTCCTCTGAGTGCTGGTCCAAACTAGAGCACCGTGCGGGACCGTCCCTTAGCAACTTGGGTTATGTTGGTACCTGTACGCTTCGCTTATCCGGTGTTCCCTGAGAACGAGATATGTGCAGCTCCTATCGGGATTTGTCGGCACATTCGGGTGGCTTTGCTGGTCTTGTTTTACCATTGTCGAAATGTCTTGTAAACCGGGATTCCGAGACTGATCGGGTCTTCCTGGGAGAAGGTTTATCCTTCGTTGACCGTGAGAGCTTATAATGGGCTAAGTTGGGACACCCCTGCAGGGTATTATCTTTAGAAAGCCGCGCCCGCGATTATGAGGCAGATGGGAATTTGTTAATGTCCGGTTGTAGAGAACTTGTCACCTGACTTAATTAAAATACATCAACCGTGTGTGTAGCCGTGATGGTCTCTTCTCGGCGGAGTCCGGGAAGTGAACACGGTTTGAGTTATGCATGAACGTAAGTAGATTCAGGATCACTTCTTGATCATTTCTAGCTTCGCGACCGTTGCGTTGCCTCTCTTCTCGCTCTCATTTGCGTATGTTAGCCACCATATATGCTTAGTGCCTGCTGCAGCTCCACCTCATTACACCATCCTTTCCTATAAGCTTATATAGTCTTGATCTCGCGGGTGTGAGATTGCTGAGTCCTCGTGACTCACAGATTCTACCAAAACAGTTGCAGGTGCCGACGACGCCAGTGCAGATGACGCAACCGAGCTCAAGTGGGAGTTCGATGAGGAACGTGGTCGTTACTATGTGTCTTTTCCTGATGATCAGTAGTGGAGCCCAGTTGGGACGATTGGGGATCTAGCATTTGGGGTTATCTTATTTTCATTTGGATTTTGACCGTAGTCGGTCTATGTGTGGATTTTGGATGATGTATGAATTATAATTATGTATTGTGTGAAGTGGCGATTGTAAGCCAAGTCTCGTTATCCCATTCTTGTTCATTACATGGGATTGTGTGAAGATGACCCTTCTTGCGACAAAACCACAATGCGGTTATGCCTCTAAGTCGTGCCTCGACACGTGGGAGATATAGCCGCATCGTGGGTGTTACAGTCATCAAGCCACATGTATTCCTTCTCATCCAACGACCTAGACTGCTTCAATGTCGAGCGCTCAACACGTTTAGCGTGCAGTTAATTTCATGCCAAAAATAGTGCTAATCACACAATAACACACAAATAATATCCTACTTAATATCCGCATGCACTTAATATACTTCCAAATTAACGTGCATTGCACGTACACATTGACTAGTACTACTAGTACGTGAAACTGGTGCCGTAACTTGTGAACGCGTCCAGATATGGTCAACGGCAATATCGCCTGCGTGTTCTTTGTGTTTGCACGTGCGTCTAAACACGGAAGGGGAGGAGAGAGAGAGAGCACACATGGAACCCACCAGTAAGTGAAGGCGAATAGTACTACGTGCTAACGGGCCGGTCCCACTAATGTACTAAAAATAATATTACATGTTATCCATTAAATAGGCTGTGGTAATATAAAAACATTATATCAACAAAGGGGGGTACAACAAACATTGTTGTTCTATGTATGTTGCCTATTGACGTGTGGCTTGAAGGCCCTGGTCGCATGTTCGATCCTCGTCCTTTATTTTTTTAATTTGTATATGGGTCCAAATTTGTATCATGACAGGTGGGCCCCTCGGTGTGTAGTTTGTAGCACTTTAATTTGTGGGTCGAAATTTGTTCCATTCCAGGTGGACTATCGGTGTGTAGTTTCGTAGCTTATTTATAATAATTAACCAGAACAACAGAGTTTTTTGCAATAATACCATGGTGCAACGTTGAAGGAAAGAAAGGATGTGCGAGAGAGCGATGACCGAGCTAGAGGGAAATCAATTGGGGGAGGTGCGGGGGTTGCAACGGTGTTCGGAGTAGTTGTGGGCCGACTGCTATGAAAATATAATCTAAACCCACCGGAATAAATGCCTACACAAATTAATCCAAGGTTGGAGTCCCCCTCGCAATGTAAATAGCTCCGGCTTTGCGAGGGATGGAGAGGTAGCTTCAATGTGTGGAAGATACGGCGTGAGATAGCGAGGTCAATCGAGAGACATATAGATAGAGAGACAAAGTGAGTGTGGTCCAACATTCATTGAAAAGATATATATGCTCTGGAGAGATATTGTCAGATTGAGCTTTTAGGAAGGGTGAGGGCTGTAAGATAGAGCTTGAGAGATGATCCAGCCACAGTCATGTAGATATATTTTGTGCGTTGGAGGAAGCAAGGTCAATCGATTACATATATAAAGGGATAGAGATTGAGCGAGTGTGGGTCGTAGTGCGATCGAAAGAGTGAGACGGGTTGGAGAGAGTGACCTAGATAGACAATGTGCATGAGAGAGTATACAATATGAATATGTCGATTTGGGCTCAAACATGGAGATATATGATAACCCACAAGTATAGGGGATCAATTGTAGCCTCTTTCGATAAGTAAGAGTGTCGAACCCAACGAGGAGCTAAAGGTAGAACAAATATTCCCTCAAGATCTATCGACCACCGATACAACTCTATGCACGCTTGACGTTTGCTTTAGCTAGAACAAGTATGAAATGAGAAGTACTTTGTAGGTGTTGTTGGATAGGTTTGCAAGATAATAAAGAGCACGTAAATAAAAACTAGGGGCTGTTTAGATAAAGACACAATAAAGTAAATATAGGGAGTGTGGAAAAGTGGTGATAGGAGTTGCGAAAACTAGGGGCTGTAATTAAGATTCACAAAGTTTCTGTGAGCATGAACAAAGTTCAAGGAGCTCTCCCACTTCAACAATGCTTGTCTCTCTCACTTTCACTTTCCTTTTTGAAAAGTTTTGGGTTCCTGTCGGGGATATACCCCGCGGAATGACCCGGCCGGAAGTATGACCCGGCCGGACTTGGCGCTTCACCGTGACCCGCCGGAGGACTGGCGACTCACGGGTCTGGCGGCTCACAGCCAGACGAGCTCATGAACCAGACGACTCATAGATGGCCCCGACGGCGGGTCAGATAGAAGACTAGGCCCAAGGCCCAGAAGGCCGGCTCACGTTTATGATGGGCCAGCTCAAGAGGAAAGGGATGACGAATATTTCCTTTATGAGGAAGCAAGACCCGGACTTGTAATCAACTTGTAAGAGAAGATAGACTAGTCGTAGTCCTACTGGGACTCTACATGTAACCCGCCCCTCTAACTTATATAAGGAGGGGCAGGGCTCCCTAAGAGGGACAAGCAACAAGAAATAATCTCTAGGGCTAAACACCGAGAGCCGGGGCCGGCGATTCTCCCGTGATCATAATGAGACCTAGCCTCAAACAGCACGTAGGGTTGTTACCGGATGATGTTTCCCGGGGGCCGAAGCTGTCTAAACCCTTGTCTTGTGTTGCGTCTCTCATCCCAATCAACCCCTCTCAAGCTACTGTATAGGTGCGCTGGCCTCACGGCTAAGTCCTTACATCTAGGACATCTGACGTGTTAATTCCACGACAGTTGGCGCCCACCGTGGGGCCTGGGCACGGCAGTGTTGAGTTCTTGGAGGGATCTTCCACAGGGATCGAGAAGCTCGCAACTGACCGTTTGAAGAAGAGCCGGCACAAAAATATCTATATCAACTTCAAGTTCCTCGGTCCAGATCGGAAAAAGTTTCAACAACAGCGTGCAGGGTTTATCTATGCTCCGCTATGGCTGTTACTTGGATCCGTCTGCACAAGGTGACAACCAGTCGGAAAAGCAGATACGAGATTGAGATCGAGAGGACTAGGGTTGCGAGTTGTGCGGCGCCGCGGCTGGCGATCCGTCGAAATTCGATTTCTGCTGCTGTTGCCGCACGCCACCGAGCCAGACAGGAGTTCACGTTCTTGTCATCGAAGAGTGCAGCACTACTATTACACGTACGAGCGTTATCCGGCTCATGAGATGTCACATCCCGACGAGTTAGGGTTGCAGCGGATCCGACCAAGATCAATAGAAAATTCTATTGGGCGCCGTCACAGAGATCGGCTAAATCTGTGTCCGAGATGGATGGACACAAGGGTCGCCCCGAAGCGAATCCGTAAACTAGTCTGTTAAAGCCTGCAGCTACTATTGATGAGTAGTAGTGCTACTACTAGTGTTGCACGCGCATATACGGCCAGCAAGAAACCTGATAAAAAAATAGATTGATCAACGACCAGGACAAGGACAGGGACGGGGAGATGGATTTGGACACTGCTGCCTCGCCGCCTGTGAGCCGGCCGCCGCGAGCTGCCACTTACGCGGGCTCGACAAAGCCGCTCCCGCCTCTACGGCTAGGGGCCTTATCTTCAAGCCAGAGCCGCCAAGATGCCGCGAGATGCCTTCACCGGCCTCGCCAGGTCTGCCTCAAACCGGCGCTGCAAACCTCGCTTCGCCGGAACTGCTTCCGCGGCCATGAGCCACCCGCCCCGGCGCGTCCTCGTCACTGCTGCCTTCCCGCTTTGTCCCGGGCTCCTGTTTGCTGGTCCGCTCCATTGCCGCAAACCGTCGTACTGGCCCGCTTCGGAAGCCTCCTCTACCTACTACGCGTCGGCCGTGTCCGTTGACCCGCCAAAGTCTGTCTGCAACAGGAGACACGGGAGACGAACGTGTAGCTTAAAGTGTTTTGTTGCAAGGCACCACCCGATGGATGTGCGCGCCGCTCGCCGCTCGCCGCCCTATTATTATATCTACCCTGAAGATCCATTAGCAAAATTGGTGTGGGGTTTTGAAAACGTCAAGGGAAGGGTCCACGTGAAGATGTGATAGCTCGTTCCCAAGACAGTGCTAGCACTACTAATCCGCGTACGGATCAAGACTACTGAGTGCTAGCGGAACATCAGATCAGACGTATATATATGGAATAAAAAAAGAGGAGGGCAATGAATCATCATGGCAGTCATGAATGCCACATGGGGTGCTACTGCTCCATCAGTTAGACGTACATATAGGCGGGGTGTTTTTTGTCAGACTACATCCAGCATTTGCGGTGCCTCGTTTCGCTGATGAGCCGCCGTGAGTGCTGTTTCTGCTGCATTGAGCCGCCTCTGCTATGACTACGCGGCCAGGACCGCGTTGAGCCGCTTCTGCTGTGTCAAGTTGCACCTGCTATGTTGAGCCGCTTCTGTCGCGTTGAACGGATCATCAGTCGTCCGAACAAAATCAGATGAGGCGTTATACTGCGGGTATAGAGCGCACTGGCAATGTTCTTGTACCGGCGTTTCGTCCGCGCCATACTGCCCGCTGAACGAACGTGGACAAGTCGCCGTCCTTATGACCCGGTTACATCAACTAACCGGGACCATGCCCGCGATTGACTCGCCGTCCGCATGGCTTACTGTGCTTATGATTGATTTTTTCGTCTGCACCGTTTGCAATGTCGCGGCTGACTGTACCTACCGGGTGATTTTTATGGTCGGCTTGTTATCACAACTGGATCAACCTCCGACAAAAACCAGGTGCCATTCACCTTATTTTTAAGCACATATTAATTCATCTGAGCAGAGCTACTTTGCCCTGTTGTCTTTTATATGCAGGAAAATTATCCATCACAAAGTGGTATTATACCGCGGAGATGGAGACACGCCAAACATTATTTGGCACAGGTGGTTGTCCTTACTCAACGGATTCCCGCACCGGCTTACAACGCCGTGGCCGTCTCTCGCGACCGCGCCGGCTTACAACGCCGTGGCCGACTCGCTGTCCGCGCCGGCTTACAACGTCGTGGCCGACTCGCTGTCCGCGCCGGCTTACAATGTCGTGGCCGTCTCTCGCGACTGCACCGGCTTACAACGTCGTGGCCGACTCGCTGTCCGCGCCGGCTTACAACGCCACGGTCGACTCACCCGTCGGCACCGGTTTACCACGCCGCGGCCGGCTCACCCGTGAGCGACTTCAACTTCACCTAGCAATCATTAATTTCATGGCGGATTATTTCCGGCCTGGCACATCAGGTGATTTCCATCTAAAAAATATTTTATTGGTACATATTATTTTTTATCAAAAGAGCAGTTTATCTTTGTCTTGGTCTGCAATATTGTTGATGCAGGACAATTGTTCACTACATCAAAACGACGTGGTTAACTCGCCCGACTGCGCCGGTTTACAACACCGCGGCCGGTTCATCTGTCTGAGCCGCCTCTGATGCTAAGGTCGTCTTTTCCGTCCGCCTCTCGCGGCCTGGTCTACATCGACACACCAGGACTGCATTTGTCTGCATGAGCGGATTATTGAATATGAGCAGGTCACTACTTGGGAAGCCCGGTTTTCTTCCAACAGCTTGGAGGAAAATTGTCATGTGTTATCAGCCGTCGTCGGCACTGGACGGCTCAATGGGCATGCACACAAGTCGCCGTCACTATAGTTTGGTTAACTTCAAAACATCCAGTTGGAAGGAACCATTGGCGGAGTTGCTGACACGGCTCATACGGGGTCATTTATAACCCACCGCAGTCACCTCAATTTTCTGTGGATTCACATCGCGCTATCAACACTAATGATATACACCTTATGTTATGGTCAATATGAAGAATCTCAAAACCAACTCCTCGAGTCGTCTTGAGACTCGGGGGCTACAATGATATGACTCGGCATCATTGGTTGATTTCAATGCATTCAAGAACTCCGGGTCATTGGAGGGAAAAATAACCCGGTCCCGGAGGCTGTCGCCATATTGGTGAAAGTTTAAAGGCCGTCAGAAAATTTCCGGCTTAAAAAGAAGGATTCCGGTTTAGATCCGGCTCAAGAGACTTGACATCTCCCACGAAGCGCCGAAGCTCTTAAATATCCGGTTTAAAATCCAGTTCAAGGGAAATTTATCTGCCACAAAGTTTTGAAGCTCTCAAATCTGGTTCAAAATCCGGTTTAAGGTAAATTTGTTTATCACAAAGCTTTGAAACTTTCAATATCCGGGTTTTTTTTCCGGTTCAAAAAGAATTTATCTCTCGCAAAGTTCAAGTTCTCAGGAAAAATTAAAGGGACCAAAGAGAGTCTGTTTCAAGGCACAACTCAAATATAGGTACCCTCCTTTAATGACCACTGGGAGCTGATCGTATTCGAATTTAGCTTAACCCTTTGGGTGTGACCCTGATCGTATTCGAATCAGAGTCGTTAAATATTATCATGATCACTAGGGGGCTTCCTGTTCAAACATAGGTCGTATTCGAACCAAAGAGAACATAGCTGTCGATACCCTTTTGATCGGCACACTGCCGAGCTCATTGGTGAGTTTCTTGGTCATATTTGAACCATAGCTCAACCCCCTTTGGGAACCGACATGGATCGTATTCGAATCAGCGTCGTTAAACAACTCTCAAGGTCATTTGGGGGCTTCCTGTTCAAACATAGGTCGTATTCGAACCAAAGAGAACATAGCTGTCGATACCCTCTTGATCGGCAACGCCAAAGCCACTGGGGGCTATATGATTGTATTCGAATCTTAGCTTAACCCCTTTGGGATGGTTTTCTGATCGTATTCGAATCAGAAGCCTCAAAATTTTTCGAAGTCTCTTTTTGCAAACAATTTTTGGATTTCATTTGAAGCTCTTTTTTCATATCTAAGGTGTATATGAGTGGTTGCTATTTAACCCAGCTTGATTTTCGATGATAAATCGCCAGCTTATGACAATCATCCTCTATGTGGAAGCATTGGCTTCTAAGGATCGGATTATCACCCTTACTGCACAGGTCATGTAAACCGGCAGTACAAAATCAATATCACAGTGGTTATATGTGAGATATTATGACCTGCCCTGCGGTAAACCGCCAAGGGATCTTGTGATCTACTTGTGTGCAGGATAAGACTACATTTGGGTGGTTACCCGCCCTGGCTTTTAACGTTAAGTCGCCAGGGCATATGTTGTTTAAACTCTGTGCAGGATTTACAGGGCTATGACTTACATAAATGATTAAAGTTCAAGCCCATCATCAAAGATTGAAATTGGTGTCTCAAAAGGGTTATCAATTCTTGGTTTTCTCAAAGGGTATAAGCCGCCGGGTTACAAAAATTTCGGCTTACAATGAAGGCGCATTAAGTCGTCATTGGCCAAGAGCCGCCAGGTATTTAAACTCCGGATTTACTTGTCAACCGATGAGGTATTCAAATCTTGAATAGCCAACATGGCTGGATTTCTATTGTGATTATCAATAACCAGTGTTATGATTGAGGTTTTCAAAGTCGCTTCAGCGCAACGGCTATTATTGTTATCAATGGGCATGATTTATTTTACAATGGAGGAAATAGTCCCGAGTCGCTGCAGGCTTACGACCCGGCACTTGGGGGCTACATTGTTCAAATCGAGATTACAACGAATATACAAGTCCCATGTCACTGCCAGCATGCACCATGGCACTTGGGGGCTAATGTCGGGGATATACCCCGCGGAATGACCCGGCCGGAAGTATTACCCGGCCGGAAGTATGACCCGGCAGGACTTGGCGCTTCACCGTGACCCGCCGGAGGACTGGCGACTCACGGGTCTGGCGGCTCACAGCCAGACGAGCTCATGAACCAGACGACTCATAGATGGCCCCGACGGCGGGTCAGATAGAAGACTAGGCCCAAGGCCCAGAAGGCCGGCTCACGTTTATGATGGGCCGGCTCAAGAGGAAAGGGATGACGAATATTTCCTTTATGAGGAAGCAAGACCCGGACTTGTAATCAACTTGTAAGAGAAGATAGACTAGTCGTAGTCCTACTGGGACTCTACATGTAACCCGCCCCTCTAACTTATATAAGGAGGGGCAGGGCTCCCTAAGAGGGACAGGCAACAAGAAATAATCTCTAGGGCTAAACACCGAGAGCCAGGGCCGGCGATTCTCCCGTGATCATAATGAGACCTAGCCTCAAACAACACGTAGGGTTGTTACCGGATGATGTTTCCCGTGGCCCGAAGCTGTCTAAATCCTTGTCTTGTGTTGCGTCTCTCATCCCAATCAACCCCTCTCAAGCTACTGCATAGATGCGCTGGCCTCACGACTAAGTCCTTACATCTAGGACATCTGACGTGTTAATTCCACGACAGTTCCCCTCTTTATTTTTGGTTTTTAAACTATATAAAAGCACACAACAGAAACAAATGACTCTCTAAAACTTCCGGGTTGTCTCCCTGGCAGCGCTTTCTTTAAAGCCATTAAGCTAGGCATATAGTGCTCAAGTGATGGATCCACCCGGATCCCAAGGTATATCAAAGCCAATTTTAATTAACAATGATTTGTAATTTAGTAGTGAGCACAAGGTAGCATATATCATGTAATGACGAAGTCTAACTCTCTTCTTATGCATCGGCATGTCAAAAAAGAACAGTTCATGCACACATAGTAAAGACCAATGCAGAGTATAAACAGTTTCTTGCAATTTTATCATGTTGGAAACATAGAGAGGTGGAAATATAGTTCCTCTCTCATAATAATTGCAAGTGGGAGCAGCAAGCACATGCATATTATATTCATCAAAATCATCATGTGCAACGGTAAAATGCAACCCATCAATATAATCCTTAATAAGCACAAACTTCTCCGATATAGTGTAGTCGGGAGAATTCAAAAAGATAATAGGACTATCATGCGTGGGTGCAAGAGCAACAATTTCATGTTTAACATAAGGAACTATAGCAAGTTCATCTCCATAAGCATAATTCATATTGGCATCTTGGCCACAAGCATAGCAAGCATCATCAAAAAGGGATATTTCAAGAGAATCAACGGGATCATAACAATCATCCTTCGGTAAGCACGAAGGGAAATTAAACAATGTATGAGTTGAAGAGTTACTCTCATTAGAAGGTGGGCACGGGTGAACAATCCGCTCTTCCTCCTTTTGTTCTTCGCTCCCCTCCTCATCTTTTTCATCCAATGAGCTCATAATGTCATTGATTTCTTCTTCCATAGGCTCCCGCAAAATATTAGTCTCTTCTTGGACAGCGGAGACTTTCTCAATAAACGCATCAATATCGGCATTGTATTCATAATTCTCATAGCAATATTTAAGGATAGCTAAATTTTCAGGTCAATAAACTGAATCATCAAAATCTTCAAACTCTTTAAACAAAGATTCAATTTCACATGCACCCTTAAAAGCAACAAATTCTTCTATTCATTCCACATCATAGTAATCATATATACCTGTAGCATAAGAAGCCAAGGTTTCATTACCATTAAATTTGCATGAAAAGGGAAGGTGTGGAGCCTTCATCCTAGAGCAACAAGTATAATTATATCTCAAGCATAGTTGCCGAGCATACCACTTCAACATATAAATTTGATCCCATAATAGTTTCCCTTTTTGAGTCAAGCAATAATCCCT
This sequence comes from Triticum aestivum, assembly GCF_018294505.1. Classification (NCBI taxonomy): domain Eukaryota; kingdom Viridiplantae; phylum Streptophyta; class Magnoliopsida; order Poales; family Poaceae; genus Triticum; species Triticum aestivum. The sequence continues at coordinate 374,758,284 of NC_057814.1, read as the reverse complement.
AAAGTATTCACGTTGATCCAACGTGTCTCCCATTACCAAATTGAATGGGGTTTTCTCAGGATTATCAATACATAATATCTATCACATAACGAGCATCGAGGGTTTTAGGAGGTTCCCCATCTCCATGAGTAGAAAGTAAACCTAAATTTCTTGGTATTTCGTGTTCCATATCCATAACTAAAGATAGAAAACAACTTAGAACAGCAAATAAAAATTACTTAGTGATAAAGCAAACAAGCACACACGAGAATATTCACCCACGCTATGACTCCCCGGCAACGGCGCCAGAAAAAGGTCTTGATAACCCACAAGTATAGGGGATCAATTGTAGCCTCTTTCGATAAGTAAGAGTGTCGAACCCAACGAGGAGCTAAAGGTAGAACAAATATTCCCTCAAGTTCTATCGACCACCAATACAACTCTACGCACGCTTGACGTTCGCTTTACCTAGAACAAGTATGAAACTAGAAGTACTTTGTAGGTGTTGTTGGATACGTTTGCAAGATAATTAAGAGCACGTAAATAAAAACTAGGGGCTGTTTAGATAAAGACACAATAAAGTAAATATAGTGAGTGTGGAAAGGTGGTGATAGGAGTTGCGAAATTGTCCCTAAACAATTGACTACTTTACTAGACCGATAGCAAGTTTTATGTGGGAGAGGCCACTGCTAGCATGTCATCCCTGACTTGGAATTCTATGCACTTATGATTGGAATATTAGCAAGCATCCGCAACTACTAACGTTCATTAAGGTAAAATCCAACCATAGCATTAAGATATATAGGTCCCCCTTCAATCTCATATGCATCAATTTCTATGCTAGGTAGAAGCTTCTGTCACTCTTGCCCTCCAATACATAGTCCTATCAACATACAACTAACCCTATGGTGTGATCCGCGCGCGCGCTCATATGATGGGCACCAAAGGACAGCAACATAACCACAAGCAAATTAAATCAATCATAGCAATTCATCAACCACCGATAGGACAATGGAAATCTACTCAGACATCATAGGATGGCAACACATCATTGGATACTAATATGAAGCATAAAGCACCATGTTCAAGTAGAGGGTACAACAGGTTGCGGGAGAGTGGACCGCTGTAGATAGAGGGGGGAAGGTGATGGAGATGTTGGTGAAGATGGCGGAGGTGTTGGTGAAGATCGCGGTGATGATGATGATGGCCACGGCGGTGTTCCGGCGCCACCGGAAGAGAGGGGGAGAAGGGCCCCCTTCTTCTTCTTCTTCCTTGACCTCCTCCCTAAATGGGAGAAGGGTTTCCCCTCTGGTCCTTGGCCTCCATGGCATGGGAGGGGCGAGAGCCCCTCCGAGATTGGATCTGTCTCTCTGTCTCTCTCCGTTTCTACGTTCTGGTATTCTGCCCTTTCGCCGTTTCTTATATATCCGGAGATCCGTAACTCCGATTGGATTGAAACCTTCGCCTAGATTTTTCTCCGAAAATTAGCTTTCTTGCGGCCAAAGAAGAGCAACAACCGCCTTATGGGGGGCCCACGAGGGTCAGGGGCGCGCCCAGGGGGCAGGCGCGCCCCCTGCCTCGTGGCCACCTCGGGCACCATCTCACGTTGATTCTTCTTCCCATATTTTCCAAATATTCCAAAAATATTCTCCGTCCGTTTTTATTCCGTTTGGAATCCGTTTGATATGGGGTTTCTGCGAAACATAAAACATGCAACAAACAGGAACTGGCACTGGATCAATATGTTAGTCCCAAAAATAGTATAAAAAGTTGCCAAAAGTATATGGAAGTTGTATAATATTGGCACGGAACAATCAAAAATTATAGATACGACGGAGACGTATGAATATATCATTTGTGTCCGAGAAAGAGCGAGGTCAATCGAGACATACAGAGAGAGAGAGAGAGAGGGAGAGAGCGAGAGAGAGAGAGAGAGCGTAGCCCGCCATGAGGTCGAAAGAGTGGGGGCGGCTTGGATGGACTGACCTAGATAGGCAATCTGCGTGAGAGAGTATAGAGTGTGTCGATCGAGGCCCGAACAGGGAGATATATCATTTGTGTGTGAAAGAAAACGAGGTTAATCGAGACTCAGATAAAGAGAGCGAGATTGAGCGAGTGTGGTCCGCCGTGCGGAAGAAAGAGTGAGACAGTCTCGAGGCAGTGACCTATATAGACAACGTGCGTGCGTGCGCACGAGGGGTTGGGGGCTAGATAGGCAATGCATGTATCTAGCGAGAGAGGGTGGGAGGGAGAGAGAGAGGGAGAGCTCGGCATGGGGTGCAATGGCGGGTTTGTGAGGTAAATACATTTGGTAACAGAGTGGAAAAAGGGAGTTGTGTTGTTGAGAGAGTTAGAGGTCGAAGCATGGAGAGAAAGAATGAATGTGTGTCAGAAACCTATAGCCTCCTAAGGTGGTTGGAGAGGAAGATTGACCGATACAGGAAGTATGTAGCGTGTGCGCCAAGGGGGGGTGGGGCTAAAAACAACATTTGAATGTAGATAGTACGAGACTTAATATCGATGTTTCAATTCCGTGTACATTGTAAGATTTGAACTGAGGACCATGCATATGGGTAATTATTTCAAATTTGTGCCATATTAGGTTTGGAAAAGTTGACATTGACTCGATTGTTGTGCTTTTTTGTATGTCATATGTTTGAATCCATCCAAAGTTTTCTCACTACCATGGTGTTCATTATATATATATGAATTTGTATTAAAAAAAGTAGCATGGATACCGTGAAATGCGAAATCCACGTTAGAATTGGAGACTGCTATGTGACACACACTCTAATTCAAATAACTAATTATGTGACACACACTCTAATCCACGTTAGCATGGATACCGTTTCGATTTTTTTTTCAAATAACACCTCATTAATTAATTTATAGTATCTCATTTCAAATGACTAATTATTTGCAAGGAAAACACGGTCATGGTAATACATACAGATTCGTTTGCAAATGAAAGAAGATTCGTTTGCATTCTCAAATGTAGGCGCACCAGGCAGACCAGGGTCATGTCGTGGTGGTCGCGTGTGTCGTACGGACGCTTAGCACCCAGCCACCCACCCCCTCCCTCCCTCCCCCCCCCCAAAAAAAAGAACGACGACAAAATAAGTTCGCGCTTCCAGGTTTCGGATTGAAATATCTGGCGGCCCCAATCCCAGACCTGCAAAATCTCCCTTCTCCGCCGTCCCCTTCCGCGCCCAGATTGCTCAAATCCCTAATTCGCCGCCAACCCAAGCAAAGTTCGAATCGCCCCTCGTCTCGTCTCATTCCCTACCTCTGTGCCGGACGACAACGATGAAGACGACGGTCGCGCTTCACCACCACACCGGAGCTACCTCATCTACGCACTCGTCCACCACACCGGGTGGTCCACTGACAACGTCGGCCGCCACAACCGATGTGCCTCACAGACACCGACTTCCACCGCATCAGGTGCGCTTCACCGACGCCGTCTCCCAACTCACCAGGGCTACTTCACCAAGCACATCGTCGCACCTGCACCCCTCGAGGCCGTTGGGGCTTCACCAACGGTCTCGTCCACCACATCGTAGTGCTCCGCTGCCACTCTAGATCTGCATCCGTGTGCGGCCAGCCAACGCCAGCGCATCACCCTCAACAGCTTTGAAGTGACCCGCATGTCGGCGTCCTAGGAACGGGGGTCCCCAGACTTGCCTGCCTGCGGCCCCCGGCGTGGCTCCACCAGCGGCCCTATACGGCCCATCTTCACCAGCAAACACTCAAGACCCTCCCGAGGGGCCAAGCCTCGCGAGGTGGATGACACAAGACCCCCTCGGGACGGCCTCACTAGGCTGGCTCGCGAGGGGCGGAGAGATCAAGGCAAGGGATACCTCGCGAGGTTCCTATGACGCAAGCCATGACGACTGGAGCCAGGCGGGTGCCAGGCGGGCGCCAGCGCGCACAGTGTCCTCGTTTCCTCTTTGGTGCTAAAGAGGCAAGCGCAGGCGAGGAGTCCCGAGGCATCAGGCAAAGGTCTCCATATCGGTGCAACGAGACCAAGACCAGCAGGACGACAGGACGGAGGTCACCGTGGAGCCCAAGACGGCGTCACCACCAGAGCCTTTGGCAGGCGAAGACCACCTTTAATGAGGATAACATGTACTAGTTGTCTCCCTTCGAATTTGGCCGTTGTTGGATCCCATCCCGCTCAATATTTGGGGCGAGGACCAGGGCCTCTATAAATAGGACTAGCCACCACCATAGATGAAGACGAATGATTGAGATCTCCCTCAACCACACAAGTTCACCAAGCACAAGAGCACCTCTCCTCAGGAGGCTGTTCTTCCCTTTTAACTGTTCATCCTCAGCCCAAGAGGCAGTCCACCACACCACACTGGAGTAGAGTATTACACCACATCGGTGGCTCGAACCAGTATAAACTCTTGTGTCTCTCGTTCTTTGGGTTCGTCGACCTAGGCCTTGCGATTAGGAGAGAGCAATCTAGGGAGGGAGAGATCTTCGTGCGCACCCCAATGTTCGAACCTCAAGGGTTTTGCCGGAACCCAAAATCCGACATTTGGCGCGCCAGGTAGGGGTGCGCCAGAGCTTCTCTTCCGCTAGTTGATCCGCCGACTCTCCGCGGTTCCGATGTCCGGCGACCCGAGGACCAACACCGACCGCTGGGCAGCTTGGCCAGCCCGGGCGGCGTCGTCCACCCAAGAAGACCTCAACCCCGCGCCCCAGGCAGCAAGCGCGCCGCCAAACACTGCGGGGCACGGGCGGTGCGGTCAAACGCTATCCACCCTAACTCCATGACAAGCGCAGGCAGCCGCGAGGGCCTCAAGTTACGCTGCGGCCGCGGCGCCGCACGCCCGACGGGAACAAGCAAACATGAGGGCCGCTCTCATGGTGTATCGGGAGCTACGGTGATGCCGGCTGATGGATAGTGGCCGGGATGCATTGTTGGAGCGCGTCACAGAGCTACTGGACGCCGCGGCCTCGGGAGCACCGCCCTGCTGCTCCCTGCTTACGCTTCAGGCTGCAGCTGGATCACATGGCGGGCCTCGCCGTGCCCGCGTGCCCCCGGGCGCGCCAGAAGGTTTCGTCGACACCGGCGTGACCAGTAGCACCGGACGCCCAATCGCACCCGCGCCACCTCAGATGAGCGCGGGCACGAGCGTTGCCACCCGTGGCCCCAGTGGGGTGCCACCCTACCATCCTCAGGGCGGCGCGCTGGGCCGGGCAACGTGTAGCGTGGGGCACTTCGGCGAGGTCTTTGGGGCGGCGGCCTCAGAGGCCTACGTGCCCCGCATGATGGACCAGGAGTACACGCTGGAAGACGACCCTGGCTCGTTCCTCGAGCCAGGCTAGGAGGAGGAGGCGCTAGAAGCCGGGGCCTTCCAGGAGCCTCCCGTGAGCCTCACCAACCATGCCGGCGACAACACCTATAGGGTACCACTAATCCCTCAGGAGCAAGCTTACCCTAACCATGGGTCGCAGGAGGATCAGGTCACAGCGGCGGACGGCGGCCCCAGCTTGACAGCCCCCTTCCACCAAGAGTGTCGGGGGTTTGGTGCGACATATGCCAAAGGATGGCTTATCATGGTGGGAGCGAGTAGAACGTCGCCGGTGCCCGGAAGCGGGATGAGGCGTAGACACGAACCCCGGCGTACTTTACCCAGGTCCGGGGCTCTCCTAGGAGATACCACCCCTAGTCCTGCTCTGCGGGGTCTCCGCATGATCACTAAGGCACTAGTGGATACAATGGTGCTCCTCGAGCTGTATGCTAGAGGTAGAAGAAGGCAGGCACGCTCTCTCCTTCCTCTAGGTATGAGTCTAGTTCTAACAGGTTGGGAACCCTTTTGCATGGGTGCCCTGGGGGGTTTATATAGGCCTACCCCCAGGGGTACAATAGTAATCTAGCCGGGTGAAGGACCCGACTGTCAGTGTCTCTGGTCGCCGGCTTCTCTGCCGGCTGCTGGGGCCCGCCGCTTGGTGGGCCCCGGCGACTAGTCCGGTACGGAGCCGACCGGCAGTTTCCGCCGCTCGCGGGTCTTGCCGCCTGCTGGTTACTTTAGTCGTGATGCTAATGATGTGTACTTGGTCAGGGAAGCGTGGCTACAGTCCCGCCGACTGGTGGGAGATCACTATAGCCAGTCCCTGTCTCATCTGGTTAATGGCGCATGGACCTCGAGGGAGGAGAGGGCCGCCTGCTAGAGGCCGGCCTCCCCCGGGTCCGACTGGTCAGGCCTTCGCCGCCCTCCGGGCTCTCGCTACCCGGTAGGGCCCGCCGCCTGCAGGCCGTACCGACAGGTCGTCGTGGGAACAGGGCTCCGCCTGCTAGCAGTGACGTCAGGGGTGGAGTGGCGACAGTGCCGCGCCGGGCGGAGATCTCCGCCTGTACGGAGCACTATGGCCACGCCCGGCCCTGGATACGGGGGTGATGGGCTACACCGTAGCCTCACCCTGTCTTGTCTTCTTAATGGGGGCGCAGACTCCAAGGGCGCCGTGGGCCGCCTGCTAGGAGCCGGCCTCTCTGGAGGCCGCCTGCCAGGAGTTGGCCCGTCTTGGTGCCGCCTTCTGGCAGCCGGGCGCTTGGGACAGCCGGCCACCAGAAGGCGGCACTTCATCTTGATGTCTTGAGGGGCGCAGGTGGCCCCGATGTCTTGAAAGGTTCAGGGACTCGGTTTAGGCTACCCGTGGCCCATTACTCCGATAGTAGTCCCCGAAGCTGGTGAGGCGTCGCGGCGGAGGAGCCAAGGAGCCTCAACAGTTTCCTTCTCCGGGTGCTCTGGGCGGAAGCTTCATCCGACTCTCGGCATGCCGCCTAGAGGGAGTCGGCCACGTCCAGACAGATTTGTCTGAAACTTCGAACGCAACGGCGGGAACTAGGTGGCGTACTAGCTAAGCCTCCAGGCCTGCCGCCCGTCGTGGGCACGCCATGTGGCGTGAGCCAGCCAGGCCAGCCTGCTAGCCCACGGGCGCGATGGGACGCGACAACAGGCTTGGCCCGCCACTACCGGGCCTCGGCATGCAAGCGGATCCGCTGCGGTCGAGGCGGTCGGTTGAGCTTCTCCGCGCAGTTACTGCGCGCAGTAACTCACGCGATAAACGTGGGGACGTGGAGTTGTGGGCACAGTTAATCCCACGATCCCACGCCCCGCCCCCTCGGCTTCATAGCCCACTGGCTATAAGTAGGGGGAGGAGGGGGAGCGGCGGAGCACGCGCGCCCTCTCGCCCCATTCTCGTCTCCTTCTTCCTCCTCTCGCCGCACCGCCCCCGAGCCACGCCAGAATGCCACCGCTGCTCGTCTCCGTCGAGCTCTTCCGCTCCGAGCCCTCTTGGAACCCGCACCAGTTCTCACCTCCCCCGCCGCACCATTTGCCTCATCGATCTCTTCATGGCGCGCGAGCGGGGAGGAGATTGGGACGGGTCGAACGTCAACGAAGACCACATCGCCTTCCTCCGCGACACGCGGCGCCTTCCCGGCGCGGGCTACGTGAAGGCGCGCTTGCCTCCTGTGGGGGAGATTTCACCGGCGCTGGGGGAGGGCGAGCGGGTCGTCTTCCACTCGCACTTCATCCGCGGCTTCGGCCTGCCGGCGAGCGGCTTTCTCCGCTCGTTCCTCGAGTTCTACCATCTCCAACCTCATCACATCACGCCCAACACCGTGATGTTGCTGTCCGCCTTCGTCACGATGTGCGAAGGCTACCTCGGCATCCTCCCCACCATCGAGTTGTGGGGAGCGTTCTTTTACACCAAATTAGGCACCTCCGCCAGGGAGAAGGCGGCCCAGTGTGGTGCCTTCATCACGGTGCGTCAGCCGTCGCCGAAGAATGTCTTCCCCGCCATCAACCTGCCACAGTCGGTCAAGATGTGGCTGCAATCTTACTTCTACATGGAGAATGTCGACCCGGCAGTCGACTTCATCAACCTACCGGCCTACAAAGCCGGCCCACCGGCTGAGCCTCGGGCCAACTGGGGCTACAAGCCGAAGCGTGTGTCAGAAGACGGCGCCGCCGCCATCAACCGACTCCGGGTGCTGACCGAAGCCGAAGGCCTCAAGGCATCTGACTTGCTGGTCGCCTTCCTCACGCGCCGGGTTCTCCCGCTCCAAGGCCGGCCTCACTTGATCAGCCGGATGAGCGGGCACCGCGACCCGTGTCGGCTGAGTACCAAGGAGATGTCGGCTTCCAAGGTGGCAAACTTGGTGAACGAGATCTCCGACCTCAAGCTGGAGGGGTCCTAGCGGTTCGGCAAGCAGCCGTACTCCCGCGCAGACCTGCCGCCTGCCGTAAGCTCTTCAGTCTTTTTCCCTCTTCAGTACCTCATCTTGATTCCGCCTTGTTGTATCGACCAGTCGGCCTCTTACTTTTTGAAACAGATCTACATGTCTGTGGCGACGGCCGCCATCGTGGGGGCGGGTGGAAACTACCAGCCGGACCGGGAGGTGAGCGACGTGGACGACCCCGACCTGGGGGCGGCCGCCTTGGAGGACGATGCCACAGGCGGCGTCTATGGAGCCGGCGGCTCCGAGGAAGGGGGCGGCATCGAGACGTGGCCGGACGACTTCGAGGAGGAGGAGGACGAGCCGCGCCCTTCACGGGGCACCGACAAGGCGGACACGGGCCCCTCCGCCGAGCCGACTGCTCGAGGTGGCATGCGAAAGCGTAAACAGGGTGCCACCTTGTTTGGCAGCGCGCCGAAGAAGGCCAAGAAGCCGACCGCTGCGACCAGGCGGAAGTAGGCCGCCGCGAAGGCGGCCAAGAAGCCGACCGCTGCGACCAGGCGGAAGTAGGCCGCCACGAAGGCGGCCAAATTCAGAAGCTCCCGAAGGCGCCTCCCATGGTGTCGGCGTAAGTATCTTTTTCTCGTGCTTTCCTTTCTTGTTGATTCTATCTGAGCTTCCTCTCCTCGTCTACTTGACTTAGGGCTCCCCTCTCACTTGAGAAGTCGGCCGCCGCCTCCGTTATCGGGTCGGCGGAGACCTCCACCACTAGCCGGCGAATCGATCCTGCGGCCGACCTCCGGGAGGCGCAGGAATGAAACGCGCGTGAGGCGCGCGAGGTGCAGGAGGCCGCCCGCCTGGAGAAGGCAGAGGCAGACAAGGCGGAGGCCGCCGCGCTAAAGAAGCTGGCGGAGGCAGAGGCCAATGCCGCCGCGAAGAAGCGGCTTGAAGAAGCCATGTGCCGCCAGGAGCTGCTATTCGTCGTTCCTTTGAATTCGGCACCGCCTCCACCAGAGTTCATGGCGCCGACTGGAGGAGCCGGTGATGAGCACCCGATCATGGAGAGGGAGGGCATCGATGTTGTCATCCCGGACATGTTTGTGCCGCTGCCGCCGCCATCTGGAGGGGTGCGGGACAAGCAGCCGGCTGACCCGCCGGTGCCACCAGCCGGAGACGAGATGGTGACGGGCCCGATTCATGGGGCCCTCACACCAACGCGCCATCGCTTTGCAAAGGCGGCCTCAGCGCCACGGCTGCTGGAAGCCAGTGCCGCAAGCTCATCAATCCCCGATGCCGAAGCGACCAGCGCCGTGCCCGCTGACTGGGTGCGGGGAGGTGGGACGGGCCCTTTGAATCAGGCGATCCTGGACATCCAAGGCAAACTCCATGCCGAGGCCGACGCTCTGAAGCGGTGCAATAAGGCCTTCTTGGAATCGCGTGCAGCCATCCGGGTATGCTTCTCACTTCTTCATCTTTGATTTTTTGTACTTCTCTGTGGGGGCGCGCCAGCGCACCCACTGGGTGTAGTCCCCTAGTTTCGGGCCGGCTGCTGAGCAGAAGGCTCGGAACTTTAACTGTCAAGCTCCGAGTACTAGCATTATCTGATATATTCATTACAGGACTATCATAACCTCCGCGCGGTCACCTTCAACTCTAATGTCCGAGATCTTCACAAACGAAGCGCCGACCTATCGAAGAGCCGGAGTAAGTCCTTGTTGTCTTTCTCTGCGCGGGCGCGCTAGCGCACCCGCGGGCTGTAGTCCCCGAGATTCGGGCCGACTGCTAAGTAGTCGGGCCGGATCTCCCCGGCAACTGTTCTTCTTCTTTGTTGATATTGATAACTTCTTTCTCTGCAAGGGCGCGCTGGCGCACCCGCGGGCTGTAGTCCCCGAGATTCGGGCCGACTGCTGAGCAGTCGGGCCGGATCTCCCCGGCGACTGTACTTCTTCTCTGTTGGTTGCGGACGTCTTTTTCGTTCTCCCTCCTTGTAGAGGACAACGCTGCCCTGCAGCAGCAGCTGGGTGAAGCCAACACCGCCTTGCGCGCCAAGGAGGTGGAGCGCAACGAGCTGGCCCAGGAGTGGACCGGCTGACCACGCAACTGGCGGAGCAGGCGGAGCTTCTCAAGAAAGCCCAGAAGGAGGGGGAGGCGAAGGAGTCCAGTCTCCTTGCTGAGTTCGAGACCGAACGCTCCACCTGGATCGATAAGGAGGCATCGCTGACTGCCTGCTTCAGCAGGATTGAAGACATGGTTGACGGTAAGCTTCCCTCTTTATTCTTTCTTCAAGCCATTGGCTGCTGATCGAGCCAGCTTCTTGTTTCTAATTTTGGCTCTTTTGCTTTCTGTTTGAGCAGACTCCTTCCCTGGTCGCTCTGGCGCTGCCAATCAGGCCATCGAGGCTGATCGCGAAGGGCAGATGGCGGAAGGTGCGCAAATTGCTGCCAACGCCCCCCGGATCCTTAGCGAACAACTTCTCAGCATCCAGGCCCATCTTTGGCCGGCTCATCGGATGCTGCGCCGTCTTCAGCGTGTTGGCGCCCAGGCGATCTTCGCCCTGTGGCCAGACATGCCGGCTCCGCGCACTCCCAGTCGGACTGCCGACTAGCTGGAAGTGGCAGCCGACCGTCTTGAGGCTTGGAAGGGTTCCTCGGCCCGGGCTGGAGCACGCTGGGCCTTGGAGTTCGTCAAGGCGTGGTACCCTGGGCTAAATCTAGCCCAGTTGACCACATTTCGACGGGAGGCCCAGGAGGAGCTGGTGGTGGTGGAGCGTGATCTTATCAAGCGGGCGGCGACGATCGCCGAGTACACCAACACTAGCATCTTCGTCCCGGAGCTGGCTGAGAATGGTGCCGAGGCGCCACCAGAGTGGTTCGGGCTGAACTCGGAGGATGGCGAGGAATCGGCCGAAGTGATCGACTCCAGCGACGAGGGAGAAGACGAGGCGGACGAGGAAGGTGAAGAGGAAGCGCCAGGGGTTGAAGCAGACGGCCAGCCTTAGCTCGACCGCGCCTCCAGCAACGAGCCACACCCGAGCGAGCTGACTGCTGCTGAAGGCGACCAAGCGGAGACTGACCAGCCGGCCGCTCCACCAACCGGCACCACCGACTGCACCGTTCCGCCGAACCCGTCTACTGCTCCCTAGGTTGCCAATTTATCTTTTGTTTTTACCTGCTTATCAGTCTCGAGAAACTTTGTTAACTTCGCACAATTCCACCCGTGGGGTGTATTTCAAACTTCTGTTGAATGTTGGCCAAGGGCCTTTTGATATGTAAATATGCTTGCCGAGTTCTATCTTTCCTTGCTTTCTACTCCTTGGCTTTTTTCCTTTGCCGCCCTCCCTGGGTTGTCGTCTGGCCAGCCAAACAGCCGCTCTGCGGACTGCGGCTGGGTCCAGTACTTGGCTGCTTTGGGAGGGTAAGTACTTAGCCGATTAGAGCGTTTAGCAATTTAAGTAGAAGCCGGCCGGCCGGCTGCTCAGCAGCCGGTCGGTGAGGCGGGGAGCCGGCTTTGAACTATGTACATGCTTTTGGGTCCTTAGCCATTTTTCATGTGGGCACCCTTTCCTGCCTTTGACTCCTGCCTACCGGACAGCCGCTCTGCGAGCCGCGACTTTGGCAGGAGAAGGCTTAAATGCCAACACATTACTTGTCCGGCTGCAGGAAACACTACATAGTGCAAGGCGGCGAGCCCCCGGGCCGACTGGTCGAACCCGGTGCCAGGCGGACTGATGAAATACCACATTCATAGGCATAATACTTATCATATAGATAAAAGAGGGCAGTCCCCGAGCTCTTCTCCGGGGACCCGGAGTCTTCGTACTTAATACAAAAGTTAGCGTGGTACATAATACATCAACTGTAAAACCTTCGAAGGAGATTTGCATTCCATGGCCGCTCTGTCTCCTTGCCGGAGTCGTCTCTTTTGCGTGCTCGAGGCTTCTGAGCATTGGTCAGGTAGTAGGAGTCATTGCCCAACACCTTGCTGATGATGAAGGGGCCTTCCCAAGGTGCCGAGAGCTTGTGTTGGCCGTCTGTTCGCTGGATCAGCCGGAGCACAAGGTCCCTCTTGGAAGGATCTTGGCTTGACCTTCCGATTGTAGTGTCGGCGCAGGCTCTGCTGGTAGATGGTAGACCGACTGAGTGCCAACAGCCGGCCCTCTTCTAGCAGATCGACGCTGTCTTCTCGTGCTTCTTTTGCCTCCTCTTCGGTGTACATGGTGACTCGAGGGGAGTCGAATTCTATGTCCGTCGGGATGACGGCTTCGGCACCGTAGACGAGGAAGAAGGGCGTGAAGCCGGTTGACTTGTTCGGAGTTGTGTGCAGGCTCCAGAGGACGGCCGGCAGCTCGTCGAGCCAACAGCCGGCCGAACGCTCCAGAGGCTCGACTAGTCGGGGCTTGATGCTGGACAAAATGAGGCTGTTTGCTCGCTCCACTTGGCCGTTTGACTGCGGATGGGCAAAGGACGCTAGGTCCAGTCGGATGCCTTGCGTCGCGTAGAAACGGGCCAAAGCGCCTTTGGCAAAGTTCGTGCCGTTGTCGGTGATGATGCTGTGTGGTATGCCATACCGGATGGTGATGTCAGAGATGAAAGTCACAGCAGTCGGACCGTTCAACTTCTTAATTGGCTTTGCTTCTATCCACTTGGTGAACTTGTCCACCGCGACAAGCAGATGAGTCATGCCGCCGTGTGCTGTCTTAAATGGTTCCACCATGTCCAGCCCCCGGACAGCAAAGGGCCAGGCAATGGCGATGGTCTTGAGTGCAGAAGCCAGCTGATGTGGCTTGGAGCGGAACTTCTGGCACCCTTTGCATTTCTGGACCAAGTTTTTGGCGTCTTCTAGAGCAGTCGGCCAGAAAAAACCATGGCGGAAAGCTTTGGCAACAAGTGCTCTTGAAGCCGCGTGGTGACCACACTCGGCTTGGTGGATATCTTTGAGGATTGCTTGGCCTTGCTCTGGCTCTACGCAGCGCTGGTACACACGGTTGAAACTGCGCCTCACAAGTTCTTTGTTGACAATGGTGTACGCTGCTGCCCGACGCTGCACTTGTCGGGCCAAGATCTCATCAGTCGGCAGCTCTTTGTTCACCAGAAAGTTGAGGATGGGCTATGCCCATGAAGGTGCTGCTATTTCTTCGACTGCCAGAACTGCAACTTGCACGAGGGCAGTTGGGCCGGGAGGTGGTGGGTTGGAGTCGACTGCCGCTTGCTAAGTTGATGAAGTCCCCGGGCCGTCTGCTGCAGTCCCCGGGCCGGGTTCTGAAGCCCCCGGGCCGGGGCGGCTGCTGCAGTCCCCGGGCCGCCTGCCGAATTCCCCGCGCCGGCTGCTGGGGTCCTCAAGTCGGATCCGACTGCTTTAGGAGGAGCCGGCACGAAGATGGAATCTGACTCTGGCGATGGCTTCACAGATGATTTGAGGAGGCGTTGCAGGGCGACACCGGCTGGTATTCCTTGCCTGGTAGAGCCAATCCGTGCCAAAGCATCGGCTTGCTCATTGTCATTTCTTGGCACATGGAGGAACTCGCACCCTTCGAAGTATCCACTGAGTTGCTGTACGAGGAAGCGGTAGCTCGCCATATTTGCATCTTTGGTGGCTCAGTCGCCTGATGACTGCTGGACCACCAAGTCGGAATCACCATAGCACAGGATCCGGTGAATGTCGAGTTCTTTGGCAAGCCGGAGCCCGTGAATGAGTGCTTCGTATTCAGCAACGTTTTTGGAGGCGGCAAAGTGAATTTGCAATACATATGTGAGCTTGTCTCCTTTGGGAGAGGTGAGGACAATGCCGGCTCCCAAACCGGTGCGCATCTTAGAACCATCAAAGTGCATTCGCCAATGGGTGGAGTCCGGCGCTGGCGGCAGGTACTGGGTCTCGGCCCAGTCGACGAGGAAGTCGGCCAGTGCTTGTGACTTGATGGCGGTGCGAGGCTGGTAGTAGATGGTGTAGGGGGCCAAATCTATGGCCCATTTGGCCACTCGGCCTGAAGCATCTCAGCTTCCAATGGTCTCAGCAAGAGGAGCAGTGCAGACAACAGTGATTGGGTGTTATTGAAAGTATGGCTTCAGCTTCTTGGCGGCGAAGTGTATGCCGTAGCACATCTTCTGATAGTGGGGGTAGTTCTGCATGGAGGCGGACAATACTTCACTCATGTAATACACCAGCCTCTGGACTAGCAGTGCTTTGCCTTCTTCCTTGCGTTCCACAACTATGACTGTGCTGACCACCCGGCTGGAGCATGGGCTCCTTTGCAGTTGGAGCCGCCAGGACAGGCAGAGTGGTCAACATCTTTTTGAGCTGGAGAAAAGCTTCATCCACCTTGTCGTTCCACTCGAAAAAGTGGTCTTCTTCATGAGCTGGTACAGGGGAAGAGCCTTCTCGCCCAGCCGACTGATGAAACGACTGATGGATGCCAAGTAGCCGGTAAATTTTTGCACGTCCAGCAGTCGGGTGGGCACATCCATCCTCTCGATGGCCTTGATCTTCACAGGGTTGCACTCTATGCCGCACTCTGAGACCAGGAAACCAAGAAGCCGGTCGGCTGGTACTCCAATGACACATTTCTCCGGGTTGAGCTTGATCTGAAAGCGGCGTAAGTTTTCAAAGGTCTCCTCGAGGTCTTCTAGCAGCGTTCCACGCTTCTCCGTCTTCACCACAACATCGTCCACATAGACATGGGCGTTTCTGCCGAGTTGCTTGAGGAGACACATCTGCATGCAACGCTAAAATGTGGCGCCGGCATTTCTCAAGCCGAACGTCATGGTCAGGTAGTAGAAGGCTCCGAATGGCGTGATGAAGGCGGTCTTCAGCCTGTCGGCCGGGTTCAGCTTGATCTGATGATACCCTGGGTATGCATCCAAAAAGCTCAACAGCTCGCATCCGGCTGTGGAGCCAATCACTTGGTCGATTCTTGGCAAAGCAAATGGGTCTTTGGGGCAAGCTCTGTTCAGGCTGGTATAATCAATACACATGCGCCACTTCTTATTCTTCTTCAATACAAGGACTGGGTTGGCTAACCATTCTGGAAAGAACACCTCCATGATGAAGCCGGCTGCTAGAAGCCGGGCTATCTCTTCTCCAACAACTCTTCTCTTTTCTTCTGCTTGGCATCAGGTCGGACATGTAGCTTGTGCTCGGCGAAATCCGTCGGAACACCCGGCATGTCCTTGGGAGACCATGCAAAGATTTCCCGATTCTCATGGAGGAAATCGACAAGCTCGCTTTCCTATTTGCTGTCAAGGTTCGCACCTATGACAGCGTGCCTCTCCGGGTGCTCCGGGTCCAAAGGTATCTTCTTCGTTTCTTTCGCCGGCTTGAACGACAGCTTCCGACTCCTTGGGGTTGGGTGACATTTTCGGCTGCTTGTCTGCCATCGCCACAACCTGGTCAAGGAGCCGCTTCTCAGCCGCGATCACGAGGGACTCGGCTAGCCGGCTGCTGTCTGCTACGCAGGCGGACGACTTCTTGTAGTCCCCTACTATGGTCAGGATTCCCTTGGAGCTCGGCATCTTCATCTTGTGGCAAGCATAGTGGGGGACCGCCATGAACTTGGCCAGAGCAGGCCGACCAAGTAGCGCATGATTGGGGCTCTCAAGGTCCACCACCTCAAACCATACTGGCTCTCGGCAAAAGTGATCTTTGTCTCCGAAGAGGACATCTATCTGGGTCTTGCCTATTGGTGAGCAGGAAAGGCCAGGAATTATGCCATGGAATACAGTCCGACTAGGCTGGAGCTGTTTCTGCTTGATTCCCCACTTCTCCATAGTATCTTTGTACAGGATGTTGATGCTGCTGCCGCCGTCTATCAGAACTCGGGAGAAGCGAGCAGCCCGCCTCTCTGTGGCAAGGTGGCATCCAACACCAGAGCATAAGAACCGAGAGAAGGCATCACCTCCGGGTAGTCAGCTCTGCTCGAGCTGATGGGCTCTTCAGACCAATGCTTGAACTCGGGGGTCTCTGATGCCACTGCATTTACTTCTTGTTGCCGCTGCCGTCTGCTGTGTTTATCATCGGCCATGCTGGTGAACACGACATAAGCTCCATGCTCTTCAGGATATTCATCTTGTATTGCATTGACTGGCCGAATCGCCGGCTGCTGGGGAGGAGGAGGCGGCGGGCTGGCAGTCGGAGGAGGCAGGAGTCCATCACCCTTGGCAATCCTAGTGAGCGAGTGGCATTTCTGAGTGGTGTGGTTGGACGGCTTCGCGCCGCTGTGGAACTTGCAGGGTGCATCTAGAGTCTGCTCGTACGAGAAGGCGGGCAGCCAGTTGGGCTTGCCGCCCTTCTAGCGTTTGGGAGGAGGCTGCCCTTCCGGCTGCCGGTCTTCAACTGTCGCCACCTGCCTGCTTGTGGAAGCCGGCTGCGTGGCCTTGCGCTTATGGTCGTTCTGTTGCTGACGCCGACTGGTGTCACCAGCCGGGGTCCGAGGAGCTTGAGGGCCACCTTGCCCGATGCGTCAACTTGGATCTCCGCCTTCAGGGAGGAGTCGGCCGTGGCGTACTTGTCTGCAATGATCAACAGTTCGTCGAGGGTCGTCGGCTCATCGCAGAGAAGCTTGTGCTTGAGGAGGGTGCCTTCTCGGCACCCGGAGGTGAAGTACTCAATGGCTTGCACCTCGTGCACGCCCTCGCAAGAGTTACGCAGCTCGGCCCAACGCGTGAGGTAATCGCGAGTTGATTCGTTGGGGCCTTGGACGCACAAGAAGAGCTGGCGAGGCTTGGGCGGCTGCTTGTAGGTGCTGGTGAAGTTGCGGATGAAGGCTTCAGTGAAATCGACCCAGCTGTTGATGCTGCGGGGCTTCAAGCTGTTCATCCATGTCCGGGCCATGCCCTGGAGCATGAGCGGAACGTACTTCACGGTAACGCGCTTGTTGCCGTTGGCGATGCTGACGGCTGTGGAGTAGTCGACCAGCCAGTCCTCCGGCTTCACGGAGCCGGTGTACTTGGCCGTATCTCTCGGGAGAGTGAACCCTTTGGGGAAGGGCTCATCTCAGATGCGGGGGCCAAAACAAGGCGGACCCAGCTCCTCTTCTTCTTCTAGTGCCAGGGATCGGTTGAGGCGGTCGATCCGGTGGCGGGCGTCGTTCTCTCCGACTCCTTCTCGGCGATCGAGGCGGTCGCCGAGCGTCGGGTGGTCAACAGGTGGCGGTGAAATGCGCCTCTCCCTGCGGGGAGGGGGAGGCGGACAGTCATCTCGTCGCTGCACTGCTCTTGGGCGGCCGTCTTGGTCGCGCTCGATGGTGATGCGAGCCGGCTGCGGCTGGCAGCCGGCTCCTTGTCTCTTCTATCGCGGACTCCGTCAGTCGGCGTCCAAGATGTCGCGCCTTGCTCTCGGCGGGGAGGCGGATCGTCGTTTCGCTGGTTGGGCGTTTCAACACGGCAGCCGGCTTCTTGCTGCTCGGCAGCCGCGTCAAGGAGCGGCTGGACGTGCTCCGTCATGTGGCGACGCTCGTCGCCTTCGAGCTTGTCTAGCTCATCTGCTGCCGCCTGGGCAGCTCGTCTATTATCTGCGGGCGTGGCGTAGACCGGGCGATCGGCCCCGAACAGGCTGGCAATGGTCGCGCCGTGCTGCCGGATCGTGGCAATGCGGCTAGGCCCACCAGGAGCTGGCGTGCCGACGACAGCACGGTCCATCTCACGCTGGTAGGCCTCCGAAAGGCGTCTCATGCTGGCCAGCCTGTTGGCGCTTTCGACGAGCTGGACGCGGCGTGCTTCCAGCGTCTCGGCGTCAGCGTATTCAGGAATGGGCGCACTCAGGTCCTGCAACGCCGCCTGCAGCGGATCCTGGCCACCTCCGCCAGAGTGCTTGCCGTGGCTGATGACGAGCACCTCCGTGACGGTGCTGCTGCCGCTGTCCGCGCGAGGAAGCGGTTCGTCGTAGACCACCACGTTGGCGGGGAACGCATCAAGCGACACCGTGTCGGAGTCGACAAGCATAGGGCCGGTGGAGCCAACCGACTCCAAGTCCGTAGCGGGCTCGATGGCGACATGGAGCTGATCGAGGAGGCTCACGAGGCGGCTCTAGGGGCCTTCTGTGCCCGCATCGGATGCGGGCTCGCCGAAGAGGCAGATCTCGCCAACAAGATCTGCGAGGCAGCTCGCCGCGCAAACGACCTCCGCGCTATGCAGCGCGTCGGCGCAGACGCCGTCTAGCATGCCGGGCTGGCTGCGCTCGCTAGGAAGGAACAAGGTTCCCGTCTAGAACAGGTCTCCGGACGACGGTGCACGTCGCCCCACAGTGGGCGCCAAATGTCGGGGGTTGGCTGAGACATATGCCAAAGGATGGCTTATCATGGTGGGAGCGAGTAGAACATCGCCGGTGCCCGGAAGCGGGATGAGGCGTAGACACGAACGCCGGCGTACTTTACCCAGGTTCACGGCTCTCCTAGGAGATAACACCCCTAGTCCTGCTATGTGGGGTCTCCGCATGATCACTAAGGCACTAGTGGATACAATGTTGCTCCTCGAGCTGTATGCTAGAGGTAGAAGAAGGCAGGCACGCTCTCTCCTTCCTCTAGGTATGAGTCTAGTTCTAACAGGTTGGGAACCCTTTGCATGGGTGCCCTGGGGGGTTTATATAGGCCTACGCCCCAGGGGTACAATAGTAATCTAGCCGGGTGTAGGACCCGGCTGTCAGTGTCTCTGGTCACCGGCTTCTCCGCCGGCTGCGGGGGCTCGCCGCCTAGCGGGACCCGCCGACTGGTCCGGTATGGAGCCGACAGGCCGTTCCCGCCGCTCGCGGGTCTTGCCGGCTGCTGGTTACTGTAGCCGTGATGCTAATGACGCGTACTTGGTCAGGGAAGCGTGGCTACAGTCCCGCCGACTAGTGGGAGATCACTGTAGCCCCTCTCTGTCTCATCTAGTTAATGGCGCATGGACCCCGAGGGAGGAGAGGGCCGCCTGCTAGAGGCCGGCCTCCCCCGGGTCTGACTAGTCAGGCCTTCGCTGCCCTCCGGGCTCTCGCTACCCGGTAGGGCCCGCCGCCTGCAGGCCGTACCGACAGGTCGTTGTGGGAACAGGGCTTCGCCTGCTAGCAGTGACGTCAGGGGTGGAGTGGCGACAGTGCCGCGCCGGGCGGAGATCTCCTCCTGTACGGAGCACTATGGCCACGCCCGGCCCTGGATACGGGGGTGATGGGCTACACTGTAGCCTCACCCTATCTTGTCTTCTTAATGGGGGTGCAGACTCCGAGGGCGCCGTGGGCCGCCTACTAGGAGCCGGCCTCTCTGGAGGCCGCCTGCGAGGAGTCGGCCCGTCTTGGTGCCGCCTTCTGGAGCTTAGCCGCCTTCTGGCAGCTGGCCGCTTGGGACAGCCAGCCCCCAGAAGGCGGCGCTTCATCTTGATGTCTTGAGGGGCGCAGCCGGCCCCGATGTCTTGAAAGGTTTAGGGACTCGGGTTTGGCTACCCGTGGCCCATTACTCCGGCAAGGAGGAGCGCACTGGGGGCTGCAGGGAATGAGCCGGGAGCAAGGCCCCTCCCCGCATCACGCGGAGCAGGGCGTCCCCCGGAGGTAGGCCCTCTGCCGGGGAGGTGCCCGGGAGCCTTCCCCCGGCAGAGGACCCGTGGTCGCCGAGGGCGCCGCTGGCGTCCCCTTTGCCCCTTGGCTTCATCCTGGTTTCCGCATGTCCCAATGGTGGTCGAGGGTGGCGCAAGGCGGGGCCCTCGTCTGGCGATATGAAGTAAGGCTCATGCCTGTGAAGGTCCCCGCTGGTGACACTCTCACGTAATAATGAGTGGGTTTGTACATGCCCCGGAGTCTCAGGAGTGCCGCCCTCGGGCCTCGGGGGCTCCCTCCCATGTCTCAGTGGCAGCACTTAGCTCCGCGCTGCTGAGAAGACAAGAAGACTAGACTAGGCGCCGGACGCGACCATTTGCTTTTAACCTCTTTTCTGTAGCCCTGTTTTCTGGATTTGGATTTAAGTTTGAAGTTGAATTTTCATTGGTGTGCGTGGGGGGTGCCTTTTCTCGTTCGTGCGATTTCTTGCAATTTGGTTCCTTGCCTTGATTCAGAGTTCGCTCCTGTTGCCTCCCCCTTGTGAGCCCCTCACGAGCGGGGGCTGGGCATAGCACACGCGCACAGCGCGCATGTCCTGCCATGGCCGGCGCTTGCTTCTCGCGAGGCCCTCTCGGACGGATCGGCAGGCTCCTCGGAAACTCACAACCGCACGAGCCGGTTCGGGATCTGTCCTGGCTAAGGTAAATTACAGCAGCAAACTCGGAGCCAGACTCGCGGGTTTATGAAGACACATATCCAGCTTGGCCTAAAGAATAGAGGCAGTAATCTATTTACATGAGGGGCTTCCCCTCCCAAAATGCTCTTACAACTTCCAGGGCCATGCCCGAGCTTTCTCATGCAGGGTCAACGACGAGGAAGCACAGGCTCAATAAGACATGTCGCTCACCGCGTCCTCCGGGTCTCCCTCAGACGCGACGCTGGCATCGCTGTCGTCATCGCTGGCGTCACCGTCGCCATTGCCGGCGCCGCCCTCACCATCGTCGACCACGTCGCCTTCATCCGCAGCGACCACCACCGCGTCTTCCTCGGAGGTGAAGGCCCTAACTAGAGCATCCACATTGTCTTCTACCCAGCGCGCCAGGTCGCCCCAGATGGCCCCGGGCACGGGGGCAATGGCGGTGTCAAAATCAAAGTTGGGGTAGGTGTCCTGGAGATGACTGAAGACACGGGAGAACGCGCGCCTGAGCAGGCCGCGACTCCTCTCTTCGACAAGCCCGCGAGCCCTCTCGGATCGATTCTCCAGGCGTGTCACCACATCGGTGAAGAAAAGGAGGTGACTGGAGTAATCGTTCGAGTGGGGATGAGGGGCATCTTCATCACAGATGGCACCCAGTGCCGCGTTGGCTCTGATCCTGAGGCTTTGGAGCATGGGGGCGTGCACACGCTCCAGCTTCTGTCGCCGGAGCGCTTCCTCCCTGCTCTTCTGCATGAAGGACTTGGCGCTGGTGATCCACCGCTGAAGGGAAAGCCGCTTAGCACGGGCGGAAGCCAGCTCAGCTTGCACTGAGACCAGGGCGGCTGCAGCGGCTCTCTCGTGCTGCTCCACCTCAGCCAACTCTGTCCTGAGGGCAGTAGTCCGGCCCATGGCTTCGGCTTCCACAAGCTCCAGCTTCAGGTCGTACCTGCCAACAAGATCTGCGCGAGCCTCGGCCACCCTGTTGTTGACCTCCTTCTGGATCCTCGCCTCGCGCGCGTTAGCGGCATCCTCCGCTTGGGCAACCTGGCGCTCCCTCGTCTCCAACCTCTCAAGCTCAAGGCTGCGCTCCATGGCTTCCAGCGCCAGCGCTTCCTCGCGCTTCAGGATCTCTTCCTCCTCGGCAAGTGTTCCCTTCATCAACGCTAGGGCGGCTTTGCGCGCCTCCACTTGCTGCTCCAATGAGGCGCTCCAGGCTTGGAGCTCCCACGGGCGTTTCTCGGCAATCTCACGGCGACGGTCCGCTTCCCTGGCTTCTTCCAAGGCTCGAGCGCAGGCCTCACACGAGGTCGCGAGAGACACCTCGGCCTTCGAGTTATCAAGCTCGTGCTGGTGGCGCCCGAGGTTGATGGCCACCTTCAGTTTATGCCACTCCTCCATCAGCCGAAGACCCTCGGCCTCGAGGCGCGCGTCTACCTCCACGAGTTCTCCGCCGAGCCGGCTCATCGCGCCCATTGCCTCCTGAAAGAGCTCGTGGCGGACGACACCCCGTTCGTGCGCAAACTTGAGCGCGCGGTCGATTCCGTCCTCCACAGTGGGGGTCGCCGACAGGATCCGAAGCGGCTTGCCCCCTCTCAGCAGGGGGCTGGCGCCCCCCGGTCGCCGACTGGACTTTGGTGGGAGCCCGGTCGAGCTGAGGCTCTCTGCTCGAAGAGGAAGCCAAGACCGAAGCCATCCAGCCGCCGTCCACAACCAGGGGAGGAGCCCTTGGCATGCTCGTCACACCCCTGGCGAGGCCACTAAGAAGAGACGGCAGGAGCGAGGAATCGAGACGCCAAGCTGGCGTGTCTGTCTCTCTGGCCGATCCCACGCCAAGAGCGGCATGCTGGCTCGGGACGGTCAAGGCCAGCTGGAGATTTAAGGCAGGAGGAGGTTGTTTCCCGGGAGGCTTCACAGCCTTAGCAGAAGGGATCCTGAAGAGCCATCGTCAGGAAAGGAAGCAGCACTTGAGGAATTACAAAGATAAGGTACTTACTCATCCACGGCGATGTACTTCCTCTGTTTCAGCGGCCGGAAGGCGCCACGGCTGCATCTTGGTGACCCCTTCCTCTTGCGGAGCGCGTCGAAGTCTACACAGAGCTGGCCGAAGCGTTGGACGTGGCGACCAGCACAGGGCGCGGCTGGTGAAGCACCTGAGGAGGCGACCTTGGGAGTGCCAAGCTGGGGAGAGCCATCGGGCTTCCCCTGTGATGACCTGCTAAGGCCTCGGGAGCTTTGGCCTCAGGAGTAGCGGATTGCGTCGCCCCTTCAACTACCACCTCAGGGCGAGAGTCATGGGCTCCCAGAGATGGCGCCTCAGGAGCCACAGGCGGCATCATCACCTCGACACCTGCGCCTCCGGCCTCCGGAGGAGCTTGCCCCCTTGCGTCCACTCTTGGGGCAAGTTCGGCGCCGGCGACAAGGAGGGGAACCATGGTGATGGGGTTCTCACGGGGCCCCTCAAGGCCAACTAGATGCAGCCCCCATTCGTCAAAGGAGGGCATCTGTCCCGCGAACTCCACCCTGTTTGAGCAATAGTACAAGAGACAGCCCTCCAGTGGCAAATCGGCTGGCGAGGGGTTGCTCGTCAGGACCTCGAGCACCGTTCTTCATGCCTGAAGCGTAAGCCCTTACTCCTGAAGCCTCATGCGATCCTGACCGGCAGTCAGGGCCCACATCGACTAGGAATGGCGCTAGAGTGGGGCCACGCGGCGTTGGAGGAACTCCTTCATCACCATGGGCGCAGTCAAACATAGATCTTTCAGCCTCTTCAACCGGAGCCAGACGAAGGCGAGGCGGGGGCTCGCAAGCTCCTCGTGGTCCCAGCCGGAGCTGGGGACGGCGGGCGCCAACGGAGGCAAGAGCAAGGGGTTGAGCACTCCGACATCCACATACACCCACCGCGTCCGAAACCCGCTCGCAGACGGCGGGAGTTCAAAGTCAATCCCTGAGCCAGCCGTCACCGCCACGGCCTTGAAACTCAGGCACCGCGAGCATTGCCAGGGGTCGGTCAGGTGCAGCGAGAAGAAATGGCGCAGGAGGGCCACAGAGGGGGAAATGCCCACCATGGCCTCGCAGACGAAGGCAAAGATGGCAAGAAGGGTGATGGATTGGGGATCTTGGTGCAGCATATGGATCTGGTAATGGGAAAGCACGGCGTTGAAGAAGTCGGAGAAGGGAGGGACCAGGCCGGCCCACAGGGCGTCGATGAAGAATTGGACCTCGGTGGCTGTTCTATCGATGGAAACTCGGGACGCAGGCCAGGCCACCGTCCCTCCCCATTCGTTGAAGCTGGTGGCGAGCGCAGGGCGGACCTTGTCCATGGCCTCCCGATTGAGCACCCGCGATCGGCCGAAGGCGGGCTCGACGGTCGGAGGCGAGGTCGCTGAGGACAGGGACTTCTTCCCTTTCTCTGTTTGGTTCGGCGCCATGGCGATGGAGAAGACTGAGCTCAGGTCGGATTGGGAGAGGAAGCTGGGGTTCGAAGAAGTGGAGGAGTTGGGGAGTGCGTTGCCAGCAATGGGGAAATAACTGTGTAGGACGCCGTGGCCGCCTAGCCAGGCGGATATCAAGGCTGCGTGGGGAAGCGGGGCCGCCCACGTCCAATCGATCGCCACGGGTCAAGCGGGGCCGTAGGCTGTTGGGGCCCACGATGCTCCGCACTTGCCCTTTGGTTTCGCCCCGAAGCCAAATCTGAGCGCGCCTTGGGCCCGGGGGCTACTGTCGTCGTCCTGGGAACGGGGGTCCCCAGACTTGCCTGCCTGTGGCCCCCGGCGTGGCTCCACCAGCGGCCCTGTATGGCCCATCTTCACCCGCAAACACTCAAGACCCTCGCGAGGGGCCAAGCCTCGCGAGGTGGTCGACACAAGACCCCCTCGGGACGGCCTCACTAGGCTGGCTCGCGAGGGGCGGAGAGATCAAGGCAAGGGATACCTCGCGAGGTTCCTATGACGCAAGCCATGACGACTGGAGCCAGGCGGGCACCAGGCGAGCGCCAGCGCGCATAGTGTCCTTGTTTCCTCTTTGGTGCGAAAGAGGCAAGCATAGGCGAGGAGTCCCGAGGCATCAGGCAAAGGTTTCCATATCGGTGCAACGAGACCAAGACCAGCAGGACGACAGGACGGAGGTCACCGTGGAGCCCAAGACGGTGTCACCACCAGAGCCTTTGGCAGGCGAAGACCACCTTTAATCAGGATAACTTGTACTCGTTGTCTCCCTTCGAATTTGGCCGTTGTTGGATCCCTTCCCATTCAGTATTTGGGGAGAGGACCAGGGCCTCTATAAATAGGACTGGCCACTACCATAGAGGAAGACGAATGATTGAGATCTCCCTCAACCACACAAGTTCACCAAGCACAAGAGCACCTCTCCTCAGGAGGCTGTTCTTCCATTGTAACTGTTCATCCTCGGCCCAAGAGGCAATCCACCACACCACACTGGAGTAGGGTATTACACCACATCTGTGGCCCGAACAAGTATAAACTCTTGCGTCCCTCATTCTTCGGGTTCGTTGAGCTAGGCCTTGCGATTTGGCGAGAGCGATCTAGGGAGGGAGAGATCTTCGTGCGCACCCCAGTATTCGAACCTCAAGGGTTTTGCCAGAACCCAAAATTCGACACCGCACTCTAGCTAGGCGAGGATGCCCAAACGCTGGCCCGAACTAGGTATCCACACAGCACTCCCTTGTGCACTATTCCGACGATGTTTGGATATCCTTTCACTACTCTCTTAGCTTACGCGCCTATGCAACTCTGACTTTAACTCTTGTTTCTTCTGGAGATATCATCTGAAACAAGCAAAACCATTTTTAGTGAAGCATGACGGCGCTATGGGATCTGGTACACATCCTACACACCCGTATAACCTTGTAAGTATCTGTCCTCCGGTACAACAGCAAGGTCGATTCCTCTTATTTGATCAACCATTCGCCGTGTCAAAAATGCAAGGTGATGCAAGGAGCACAAGGCCTGCACATCCAAGGAAGTGGTAACATGGACTTGTACATGGAACATCCCAAGCGCTAGCAGAGCTGCAGTGAGCCTGTACAACGAGCTAGCGTAAGTCCCTGCATTTCATTTAATTCATACTGGCCCGCGTGTATGATTTGTGTGCAGTGGCAGATCCATGAATTAAAGTTACCAGGGGCGAACATTTAACTTAAAAAATACGAAGGCACTTGCACTCCGGAAATCAACATAACTTGAGAAATGTGAAGCTACATGCACTTTGAAAACTAGCTAACGATCCAAAGTAGTTTAGATTATAAAACACTAAATGATGCAAGCACCAAAAAACACAAAATGCAACATGGTGTACAAGGACTACTCACATGGTCAGTACCTGCTTGAATTATTTGTTCTCTGGCTGAAAATATCGAAGTTTAATTGCACCTATAACCAGGGCGCAAACTGCATATCAATATATCTATCCTGCACAAGTATGCCAATAGTTTCAAACAACAGATTAGAAAAGTATTTATGCTACGTTGTCATGATACGGGGACTTTCTGGTAGATGGCCTCGACGTTTCCTGAAGCCATGAAAATGTACTATAATTTGCTTGTCATCAATGCCTGCAAATCTCTATGTCTCTCAACATAGCAGATCATCATTAGACACTAAATCCTTCAATGGGAGCTTGCAAAATGCTTGCATTAGATCCCTCATTAGAAATTATATGTTCATCACCAGGAGCATGTAAAATGTTTGCATCAAATCCTTCATTAGCAGTCTATTCATTAGACACTTCAGGCTCAAGAACAACATGAGCTTGTATGTTTGCACCGGAAACTTGATTAGATACATCAGATTCGGTCAGTTCACTATTGATTGGGGGAGTTATAAAATAAGCAGAAATTGGTTTCATTTTCTCATAGATTCCCTACATTCAAGCAGTTTCCCAACACCGTCAGGTTTAAATATTGGCCAGAAATTGAATAGTTGATTTAGATATAATCAGGGATGTGATGCACCTGCTCGTTGCGCATGCTGCTCTTGCAAGCTGCGACTGTCCGTTTGCGCAAGCTCGATGCCATGCCCGGCCGCCGCCGCTGCCTCCCACGCAGGCTACACCCAGGGCTGGATCTTCATCTTCTTGTCCTTCCATTCGCTTGAAGGCAGGCGACCCCCCTCCAACGAAGGCACGAGGAAGTGCTGTGTTGGTCTGTCCAGCAGCGGCTAGGTTAGTTGCGAACCAGACTGGAGGCTGGAGGGAATGAATTGGGATTTTTCCTGTTGTCGATCGATATGGGAGCTGCTCGTTTGGGCCGCAAGCGTGCTATTGGGCCTACCTTGCACTTATGTTATTGGCCCATCCGAATTGAAATGTTTTTCTTCATTTTTTACATTGCTTGCTCATGCGTTGGGACGAACATAACTAGCCTGGGCCAACCTAGACGACTCAAACTAGGTGCACACTTTCCAGCCACCCGAGGCGGCCGCCCATACCAGCCCCTATGATGGCATCGCCCCTTTTTGCATGTATGATTGGGGTAGTGAAAAATATTCCAGTGGCGCTTTTGATTTACCCACAGAATGGTTGAATTGCTTGTTTCTATGAACCGAGTTCGCCAATAATGTGAAGGATGCCAGCCTTTTCATCCTATTGTAGATTGCTTAGATCTCGATATGAAAAATGTAATTGCATGAAATATACAGTAAAAGCCAGTGTGATGTGTGTGGATACAACTAGTCTGACTACACGTCCTCATATAACATATCAAGGACGCACCATCTTACCAGATTAACTATTCGACTTACCAATGCAGTGTGGAAAGAAAGAAGTATTGGGACTGTGTATCCAAGCAATTGATGCCATGGACTCCTTCGTAGAACCTTGTAAGCGAAAAAGAAGTTGTGGTGGGCCTGTACAAAGAGCTAGCGTAAGTTCAGTTACCCGCTTTTCGGAATTTTAGTTAGCCACTTTTTGCAAAATTGTTCAATTATGGTTCTTGGCTTAATTTAGTTTGCTACTGATTACATAATGCCATAGCCTGTTAATCCTATTATAGACTACGCCTATCTATTTGTTTGATACTTACTGTTAAGAATTACCTATTTTCCTGAACTTAAATAGCTACTTAAGCACGTAGATAGCTGGTCATATGTACTTCTAGGGTGCAACAGAATTCACATGTAATTTACGTTCTGATACCCTGTTTGTTTAAATGGTTTGTTGTTATCACTTGACACTTGTAGCACTAGTAATATTTGCATGTTCATAGATAGACAACTGTCAGGTTTATATGAGGGACACCATATTTTTAACTTAAATATGTGTTGGAATCATTTTACTTACATCAAAGAAATTTACAGATGTCTGTGTTGCTGGTAAACGGTACCGACTTGTTACTTTAATACGTTGCCAAGAACTTGTTAGTTTTACTAGTTCATGTGTAATTAAATACGTTGCCAAAACTGGTTAGTTTTACTAGTTTGATGTTACTTTCTTATGGCTCTTGCAAAACTTTACTTATTGATTGCTAACATTCAAGTTTGCAGGATCCAACTGAAACTCCGTTGGCACAACAGGTATGTTTTCAGAAACTTCCTTGTTTACCTGGTTTGCTGCTATAACTTGTTGCTGTAATCATCTTACCAACTTCAAGTTTTCAGGATCCAATTGGAAGTCCAATTGCACAACAGGTACATTTTCAAAAATATATTTGTGTAACAGGTTTGCTGTTGTAACTTGTTGCTCTAATCAAGTTACTAACTACTCAACTTTTCAGGATCCGAGAGAAACTCCAATTCCACAACAGGTTCCTTTGGCAAAACTTGTTTGTTTAACTGCTTTGCTGCTGCAACCGGTTGCTCTAATCACGTTACTGGCTACTCAACTTTTCAGGATTCAAGAGAAACTCCAATGCCGCAACAGGTACCACTACTGCAAGAAACTGCTAACGCGACACTACGATCAGATACCCTTTGCCGAAACTGTGCGCGATGTAATAATCGCAAACGGTGGTGTAAAAAAACCATCAAAAAAGGTGCAAAAATGTTTGCGATGATGGCTGCATCAAACACGGTTAAGATTTTAGTTGCGTGTGTGATGCAAGGCATACGATTAATCCTTTCAAACTGTCTGCGATGAGGCAGAACAACAGAAACGGGCAGCCATAACAATGTGTGTGCGATGCAGGACACACGGTTAATTCATTTGAAGTGTTTGCGATGAGGTAGAACAACAGAAATGGGCAGCCATATCAATGTGTGTGCGATATACGGCATACGGTTAACTCGGACGAACTATTTTCGATTAGGGAACACAACAGAAATGGTTCAACTTAACAAGATGTGTGTGATATGCAGCATACAGTTCACGTGGATGAACTGTTTGCGAAGAGCCAAAAGAACACAAACGAGTCATGTAAACAAGATGTGTGTGATACGTGGCAAACAGCCGACTCGAATGAACTGTTTGCGATGAGAAATTACAACACAGACGGTCAATACAGTTACTTCGTGTGTGATTCTGTGTGTACAAAAAACTTTGAAAAATGCAAACTAGTTGCTTGTGGTGGCTAGGAGTATCGCACATGATACGTCTGCGAGTACTCGTGTGCGATGATTAGTATGTTACACATACGTTTCCTTATGTGAACATGTGTGTGAATTTGCAATATGGACAGTTAATATGCAAATGCCTTCTGGACATCGGGCACACACTTAAACTCAATGAACTGTGTACGATACTAATACTTTCCATGAAAATTTATGAACTTGGGTAACAACATTTGAGTAACATATATATAGTGGTTACACTATTCGACAAAAGGAGGATCTTCGTAACACGGTTTTGACAACCATATGGTCCATATCTACATACTTAACATAGTAACAACTATCACATTTTAAGAGGCTAAGGGCCAACAACCATATGGTCCATATCTACATACTTAACATATATAGTAACAAGTAGCACATTTTAAGAGGCTGAGGGCCAACAACGACAACTATCCACTGGAAGCAGCTTGATCACGGCGACTCGGCATCTCGTCAATGAAAAGGAAGAGCCCTCCTGTGCCTTGCTAGAGCAGGAGTAGAACATTGTCTCTAATTTTCCAATATGGATGCATTGCCACGAGAAGCGAGAACTTGTTAATTTGAATGGTTCCATTTTTGCGGGAAATGTAGTACCTTGCAATCACTTTGGCGTTATTAGCAGACACAAGTGTAATTCGACCACGCCGGGAAATCGATCCAGGAACAGCTACATGGGGCAATTTCTGTTGACATGTAGAATAAAAAACAATTGTAACATATCGTTGAAGATATATATAGTTTATGAGCATCAACATTAAAATAAGACTTTTTACCAGCACTTTGTGCACACAATGATCTTGTTCAGTGTGTGCACCATAGGTCTAATTAATCCCATCCAAAATCCAGCGCTCATACGCTGTGCTATCTCTGTCAGATTATCAACAAAGTTTATGACATGCTTCAAGTCCTTCCAGTGAAATTTGGTACGCTTAGTAACATACAGATCGTTCACTATGCATCCAACATATCCTGCTTAAAAGGTGGAAAGGTATTATTTATTCAGAACATGGCAGAAGAATATATAGTGGACATAAATTGGTAAACAGAATTTGTTACTGCCTAGGAACGGAGTCAGAATATGATATCACAATTGGTTGCTTAAATAGTGATCAATTGGTTGCTTAAATAGTAATATGACAGCATGGAGAAAGTTGAAAGGACACTAACCTCGATCAGACTTTGATCGACTGATGACGTTGGGGAAGTAAACATCCATGTTAATTACACCAGGCTGTGGTGCACGCACTAGAATTTTATTCCCAGCTTTCAGTTCATAACACTTAGACATTTTTCTCCAAAGGTCCGCATTAAAATAGGAGTGACCATCTTTATCAAGTCTTACGCTAACTGTCATTGTAAATCCATGTTGCGTTGTCAATATGACATCCTGGGAGTCATCAGCAGAGTAAAGCCCAAGATTTCCTTCTACTCCTGTTCTTGCAAAGCAAGGGATGTACTGCTTGAAATGAAAATTAAGATCGTAAATTAGATATATTGAAATAACCGAGCAAGATGCAAATATGAGAGTAACTGATAGAACATATCCATATATAGATGCAAGCAAAGTACAAAAATATAGAATTAAAAATAGATAATGTAACAAAGATTTGATGCAAATATATAGATAATGTAGCAACAGACGGTATATGTTCAACTCTGCACCCTAAACAGACATTGAGATTGAACATACCGAGCACTCCCTGAAGTCATCCGAAATGGTGAGATAGAACTTCGTTTCCGACTGGCCACGACCATAGTTGCCCGATTTGTGCTCGCACTGTGCACACATGAATGAACACCCACGAATCAGCTAGAACAAAAATGATTCCACGGCGATTTCCACCGGTTGATTAACAGCGACGGACGGACTCGATAAGAGATGAGTGAATATTTCGCTAATTAAGTTGATTACCTTCTCCATGAGAAAAATCCCCAGCCCAATCCCGCGGAAAACCCCAGTTGACCACATTCTAGAATGTCGGTGCAGATAGGCAGCGGAAAGCGGTGGAGGCGAAATCCGGTGTCGTTTGGAGCGCGACCTACGCCCGCCGCCAACAGCCGTCGAGCTTAGGGTGCAGAGTTGCGGAGGAGTCCGCGGCGAGTGAGTGGGGATGAAGTGGGCGAGGGTTTTCTTTTCCTTTTGCATCTGTGAGTGAACACACACGGTTCGCAGAGGCGACGGAGATGAATCGTGTGCGATGGTAAATCAACGAGATTGAATGGGAATCCAAATTTCCTTTGTCCTTCATCGATGAGTTTTTTCTATGATGAACATAAACCCTGCTAATCACCATGTTCAAATTTGACACTTTTTTGGGTTCGTTTACAATATTTAGGGGATTATGTGCATTTTGTAGGCATTAATGCACATAATTCAAATTCAAACAATTGGTCATGAAAGGGTGCACAAGAACGGTCTGGCAAAACCATACTCGTGGTATTTAGTAATTTCTCATGCCTTTACAAGGAATGGGCAGAGATTTCAATGGAATGCGTGGCAATAGTCAACCACAAACGCGTCATTTACTGGGTTATCAACTTTAGAACAAGGAAATATGTGCTTGATAAACATGACGGCTGGCATGGTGCCATGGTATGGCCTCACCGTGCCCTGGTTAAAAGCTGAGAAGGTTTGATTTATGCCGTCATGCCCACCCTTCATAAATCGAACCATCACCAAGGAAGTTCAATGCTTTCGAGAGGGAAATCACCAAGATTGAAGGGGGATCCAAATTTCAGTCCTAGTTTGTCATTCAGTTTTTTCCAATGATCAACATACCGCCTCAAATGAAACATGTTCACATTTGACATTTTTCCGAACTCATTTACCACATTTAGGGGATTGTGTGCATTTTCTAGGCATTAATTATGCACATAATTCAAATTCGAACAATCGGTGCATGAAAAGGTGCACAAGAACGGTCTGGAAAAACATGACGCCTGTAATGGTGCCATGGTATGACCTCACCATGCCCTGGTAAAAATTTGTGAAGGTTTGGCTTATGTCGTCATGCACGCCCTTCATAAATCGAACCATCACAGAGGAAGTTCCATGCTTTCGAGAGGGAAAATCCCCAAGATTGAAGGCGAATCCTAATTTCCGTCCTGTTTTGTCATTTAGTTTTTTTCCAACGATCAACATACCTCCTCAAAGGCAACGTGTTCAAATTTGACATTTTCCCGGGCTCATTTACCATATTTAGGGGATTATGTGCATTTTCTAGGCATTAATGCACATAATTCAAATTCGAACAATCGGTGCATGAAAAGGTGCACAAGAACGGTCTGGAAAACCATGCTCGTGTTATTTAGCACATTCTCATGCCTTTTACAAGGAATGGGTAGATATTTGAAGGAAATGTATGGCAATAGTCAACCAAAAACGCATCGTTTACTCGGTTAACAACTATACAAAAATGGAACACATGGTTGGAAAACATGACGCCTGGCGTGGTGCCATGGTATGGCCTCACCATGCCCTGGTAAAAATTGGAGAATGTTTTCCTTATGTCATGATGCGCGCCTTTCATAAATCAAACCATCACCGAGGAAGTTTCATGGTTTCGAGGGGGAAATCACTAAGATTGCAGGGGGATCCAAATTTCCTTTGTCCTTTGTCCACGAGTTTTTTCTATGATGAGCATACAACCTACAAATCACCGTGTTCAAATTTGGCACTTTTCCGGGTTCATTTGCCATATTAGGGGGTTATGTGCATTTCCTAGGCATTAATGCGCATAATTCAAGTTCAAACAATCGATGCATGAAAGGTTCCACAAGAATGGCCTAGAAAACCATGCTCGTGCCATTTAGTAAATTCTCATGCCTTTTACAAGTAATGGACAGATATTTCGATGAAATGTGTGGCAATAGTCAACCACAAATTCCTGTTTGTTGGGTTTTCAACTATAGAAAAAATGAAATAAATGCTTAAAAAACATGACGCTTGGCATGGTGCCATGGTATGACCTCACCATGCCTTGGTAAAAATTTGTGAAGGTTTGGCTTATGTTGTCATGCACGCCCTTCATAAATCGAACCATCACCGAGGAAGTTCCATGCTTTCAAAAGGGAAATCCTCAAGATTGAAGGGGGATCCAAATTTTCTTCATTCTTTGCCCTAGAGTTTTTTTCTACGACGAACATACCCCCTGCAAATCATCGTGTTCAAATTTGGCATTTTTCCGGGCTCATTTACCATATTTAGGGGATTATGTGTATTTTCTAGGCATTTAGCGCATATAAATCCAATCCAGCTACAGGTGCACGGGTGTGATGTGAGGGACGTGAATTGCCGTTCGATCACGGTGCACCCAACGGTGCACACGTGCGATCCGCGTGGCTGGGGTTCCGACCAATCATAACGCAACACACAATAGGCTCAGCGCACACTGTTTCCGAAAGCGACGGAGATGAACCGTGTGCGATAATGAACGAGCAAAATTGTAAGGGAAGCCAAAATTTTGTTGTTGTTTGTGGTTGAGCTCTTGAATACCACCTCACTGTACGGCTGCCCGGCCCCTCCGTCCTAGAGCTCTCTCCAGGCGTCGTCCATGGCACCGCGGCGCACAGTAACTGGTAAGGAAGCGATGGCATCCCGTCACGCCGCGTTCCTCGCCACCCGCGACCGCACACATGGTAAGGAAGCGATGGCATCTCGCCGCGCTGAGTTCATCGCTGCCGGCGGCCAGACAGTTACATGGGCGGACTTTGAGGCTGCCATGGCCGAATGGGTGGTGGATCTAGAGGCGGCCAAAGCTGCACAGAAGGAGCGGAAAAGGCAGAAAGTAGTCAAGAAAAGAGAGTCTCGCCGCCGCAAGAAAAAAGAGGCCGCACGCCGTGGTGAGGAGAGCTTGGCGGAGATCGAAGCACGGTGGGATGCCGCCTACAAGGCCGGGAAGGAGAACGCCTGTAATGCCCAGGATGCGGCTATATCTCCCACGTGTCGAGGCACGACTTAGAGGCATAACCGCATAGTGGTTTTGTTGCAAGAAGGGTCATCTTCACACAATCCCATGTAATGAACAAGAATGGGATAAAGAGTTGGCTTACAATCGCCACTTCACACAATACATAAATATCATCATACATCATCCAAAATACAATCATATAGACCGGCTACGGTCAAAATCCAGATGAAAATAAGATAACCCCAAATGCTAGATCCCCGATCGTCCCAACTGGGCTCCACTACTAATCATCAGGAAAAGACACATAGTAACGACCACGTTCCTCGTCGAACTCCCACTTGAGATCGACGCCATCATCTGCACTGGCATCGTTGGCACCTGCAACTGTTTTGGTAGAATCTGTGAGTCACGGAGACTCGGCAATCTCACACCCGCGAGATCAAGACTATTTAAGCTTGTAGGAAAAAGGAGGAGTAGTGAGGTGGAGCTGCGGCGGCAAAAGCATATATGGTGGCTAACTTGCGCAAATGAGAGCGAGAAGAGAAACAACGGAACGGACGTCATCTAGCAATGACCAAGAAGAGGTCCTTAACACCTACTTACGTCATACATAACACAGACCGTGTTCACTTCCCGGACTCCGCCGAGAAGAGACCATCACGGCTACTCACGCAGTTGATGTATTTTACTTGGGTCAAGTGACAAGTTATCTACAACCGGACATTAACAAATTCCCATCTGCCTCATAACCGCGGGCACGGCTTTCGAAAGATATTACCCTGCAGGGGTGTCCCAACTTAGCCCAACATAAGCTCTCACGGTCAACGAAGGATAAACCTTCTCCCGGAAAGACCCGATCAGTCTCGGAATCCCGGTTTACAAGACATCTCGACAATGGTAAAACAAGACCAGCAAAGGCCGCCCGAATGTGCCGACAAATCCCGATAGGAGCTGCACATATCTCGTTCTCAGGGCACACCGGATAAGTCAAGCTACGAGTAAAACCAGACCTCGAGTTTCCCCGAGGTGGCCCCGCAGGCTGCTCGGTTCGGACCAACACTCGAAGGAGCACTGGCCCGGGGGGGTTAAAATAAGATGACCCTCGGGCTCGCGAAAACCCGGGGGAAAAGGCTTAGGCGGCAAATAGTAAAACCAAAGTTGGGCCTTGCTGGAGGAATTTTATTCAAGGCGAACTGTCAAGGGGGTCCCATAAATCACCCGACCGTGTAAGGAACGCAAACTCAAGGAACATAATCCCGGTATAACAGTAACTAGGGCGGCAAGAGTGGAACAAAACACTAGGCATAAGGCCGAGCCTTCCACCCTTTACCAATATATAGATGCATTAATTAAATAAGAGATATTGTGATATCCCAACATATCCATGTTCCGACATGGAACAAACTTCAACTTCACCTGCAACTAGCAACACTATAAGAAGGGCTGAGCAAAAGCGGTAACATAGCCAAACAACGGTTTGCTAGGAAAGGATGGTTAGGGCTGACATGGCTAAAATGGGAGACATGATATAGCAAGTGATGGGTAGCGAGCATGGCAATAGAGCGAACAACTAGCATAGCAAAGATAGAAGTGATTTCGAGGGGTGGTCATCTTGCCTGCAAGGTTCTCAGAGTTGTCGAAAGCTTAATCCTCGTAAGCGTACTCGACAGGTTCCTCGTTCACGAACTCGTCTCCCGGCTCTACCCAAGACAAGAACACAAACAAACGGAACCACAATCAACCACGAGAAATGCACAAGCAACATGATGCAAAACATGTATGATATGAGAGATATGATATGCGATGCATATGTGTGCTCCGGAAGGAAAATGATGAACATGGCAGTAACTTGGCAAACCAAGCATGCCACTGGAAATATGAGATGATTTCGGTCGAAATCGATATAAAGATCACCGGAATCGGATGCACGGTTTGCAAATGGCGAGCAAAACAAGAATGACACGAATCTGCGATTAACAGCAAGATAGCACTTAAAATGCAACAAGTAACAATGTTACAGCACCCCAACATAGCAACAAAGCACATGAAAGTAAACTACAGGAGACGCTTGACAAAATATGAACACTGAGCTACGGCTAGTTCTCAACATATCAAGCTCAAACAAGCATGGAAAAAGTGCAAAAGATTACAGGTTCACAGACTTAGTGAAAAACTGGACATGGCAGAAAACAGCATCAGGTAACAATGTTCAGAGCATGAAATCAACATGCTACAGAAACTTAACATAGCAAAACAAGGCATGTTAGTGTTCTACTAACAGCACATGACAAAAGTCCCTTACTGACCATAAGCCAAAAAGGACCAGAAGATATGATGGCAAGCATGTAAACATAGCAAGTTTCGTTATCAGGTTCCAGACTTGGCAGAAAACAGAGCATGGCTGAAATATTAATATGTAGGCCTCGTTGTGAGCTAGATGCACTCACTACAGAGAAATGGATGACAAACCAAGCACACCTACAGCAAGATGGCATGTTTATGAAGCTATCCATGGCAAGAACAATTGCATAGCATGTATGGATCAACTACAATAAGCTTGGCAAAAATGCATGTCATGTTAAGAATCTGCCAGAAATATTTTATAGCAAATGTAGAGCAAGATTGAGTCATGCTATGGCACCCCATAATTGCAAAAAATTACAGGAATGGATCCACTACAATTATAGCTAAAAAACATCCTTACTGAACATCTCCAAAATATGCATGGATCTCTCTGTACCATCAAGTTTACATGGCAACAAAATTACAGCAGGCAAGGACAGAGAAATCACCAAGTCCCTGAAATCAGAATATTACGGGGCCTACTTTGTATACTTGTGCTAGTCACCACAGAGATCACAAAAATACATGGACTATACCACTGGAAAGATGGCATGGCATAGTTCAAAACACATGTAGACCTCATGCTCAAACGATGCACAGATTAAATGATACAAAAATGACAAATCTCCAAGTTCTGATAAGAACCAGAGATTAACAGCAACTAGCCCTCTTCCAACAAATATTTGGGCATCAATATGACCTCTAATGAACATGGTGCAATTGAACAAAATGAAGAGCACCACGAGACGAACAATTTGACATATTACACGCTCGAATCGGAGCTACATGCAAGAAGTTATCGCATCACGAACTGAGGCACATGCTGATGAAATCTGGAGACTTAGAGAAAAAAACGAGGTCGAGGGAAAGTCAACGTACGGCAGTTGGATCGGGATCGAGCGAAGGCTACAGGAGCTCGGGCTCGGGCTCGGGGCTCCGGTGGCCGGAGCGACCGGAGGAGGAGGAGATGGCCGGCGGGGCCGGCGGTGGCGCGGCGCCGGCGGGGAGGGCGAGCGGCGGCGGGCGGCGAGCCGCGGCGGAGCCGGCCGGCGGCGGGGTGGCGGCGAACTCCGGCCGGAGGCGAACTCCTGTGACGCGCACGGAAGGCGAGGCGGCGGCGGGCACGCGCGGTGGCGGTGCGGGCCGGCGGGCCCGCGGCGGGCTCGCGGGCCGCGGCGGTGGAGGATCCGGCGGCGACACGTGGCGCGCTGCGATTCGTCCGCCGGCGCGGGCGGACGTGTCCGGCGGCGCGAGGTGGAGGACGCTAGGGTTCGTCTGCGATTCCGTTTTTCGGGATGCACACATATAAATTGGTAGAGGGAGCTAGGAGACTCCAAATAAGGTGCGGTTTTCGCCCACACGATCGTGATCGAACGACCTAGAGCATGGAAGAGAGTTTGGTGGGTTTTGGGCTGGTTTTGGAGGGGTTTTTAGCTGGACACTCAAATGGACTTTGCGGATGCCCGGTTAACTGTTGGAGTACCAAACGACCTCCGAATGAAACGAAACTTGACCGGTAGTCTCCGGGTGATATAAGAAGACCACTTGACAAGCCTCGGTCCATTCCGAGAAAGTTTGACACACGCACACGAAAGAAATCAAGAGGGGTGCACCGGAGGAGATAGGAGCGCCGGATTGGAAAACGGACAACGGGGAAAATGCTCGGATGCATGAGACGAACACGTATGCGAATGCAATGCACATGATGACATGATATGAAAATGCATGACATGACAAAATACAAAACGAAAGACAAAACCCGACAACGGAGGGAAAAACATATCACATAGCTGAAAATGGCAAGAGTCGGAGTTACAAATATGGCAAGTTACATACGGGGTGTTACAACGCCGGCGTCTGGCCAGCATGCCCTGATGGCAGCATGTGAGAAGTAGTTTAAGTTTGTAGTATTAGAGCAAATTACCAGTAGTACTTTAAGTTTGTAGTATTAACGTACAATGTCGGTAAGAGCATCCTTTGAGGGCTTTGAGCGTTGATTAGCATGTGTGCCCGTGTGCGTTTTTTTGCGTTAATCATTAGAAGATTGCAAAACACACGGTTTCTATGCCGTACCGTCTGCGTTTTTTGCGTTAATGACCCATAAGTCAGTTACCTGTGCGATATTTCCTAATAAACCAGGCGTACCATTGACCGAAAATCAAGTGCACGTGTACATTTTTTGGAGACGGGATCTGCCAACTTTCTTTTTTCTCGCACACGAGTATTTTACGTGCTTCGTCTGTGTTGTGTGTTTCCCCCGCCCAAGTTTCAAATTTCGCACCGAAATTTTCATTAGGCGCACGATTTCAGAATTTATTCCTCCAACCACATCCCCTTCCCCTCAGTATCCCCCCTCCCTCGCGCCTCCCCCTACCGGCATCTCAAACCGCCACCGCCGCAACCACAGCTTCAACCACATCTACGTTCAGCTCGGATCCAGCCAGGTAACCCACCGATCTCTATCACGTCCCCGGCCTGATTGCTTAAATGGCGCCTGCGAAACATCCTCATGCCTCCAAATCCCCCCGCCCCGCCAGGAGCTGATGGCGGTCCATGGCGCGATGGCCGCTATGCGTGTTGACCTGGAGGAACACCTCGCCTCCGCCGCCGCCGCCGACATGGTGCAGGCTCTGGCCCAGATGAAGTCCCCCAGCGACTACCCCCCAGGACTTAACAGGTAAGATCTGCCCAGCTAAATCTTACCAATACCACTTGCAACAGCTATGATTTGTACGGTTGATGTATTAAGCATGTTCGTGCCTTGTTTATTTCAGTACTACACACTGTGTGATGTTCAAATATTACAGTGTCCAGCTCAATTTCACCAATACCATCAACAAACTTACAATACATGACTCAGGATATAACTAGAGATGCTGCCCATTTGCTATATTTAGTGGATGCTAACCCTGTTGCACTTAACATGCCTGTCCATGTACTTACGCAGGGTCATAACGGCCGATGCTTTTGTTTGCCGTCGAGGTAAGCTGCATCCCATGTCTTACAGTATTTCACATAATTTGTGCAATTGCAGTTTAACTTCTACCCATTTACTGGTTGCCTGTAGGTACACATGTCAGTGGCACGGATCCATGCTTCGACCCGGAGGAACAACTTGCCTCTGCCGTCGCTGAGTTTGGGTGAGCTCTGGCCAAGATGAAGTGCCCCAGCAACTACCTCTCAGGACTTACCAAGTATGTACGCACCAGTTCAATCTTACCAATACCAGTTGCAATTAATGGCTATGTTCTGTACGGTCGATGTATTAAGCATGTTCTAGTAAACATGCCTAACACATTTTTGCTACTTTCCCTACCTTTTTATAAACATCTGGGCCATTCTCTGCTCTGGCAGCACCTGCCTTGTGATGTTTAACTATGCCAATTGCATTTTTATCAGTACCGGTTTCAATGTCTATTAAGATTGTTGCAATTAACAGTTGAATCCATTTTTAAATACTTGCATTTCAATGGCTACAAACTTACTAAACATGACTTAGGATGTTGTTAAGCCTGTTGCAATTAACAGTTGTATCCTTTTTTAATCTATCCATTTGCTACCATACTACTCTCCGCAATGAAGATATACTAGAGATGCTACCCCATTTGCTTTTTTTGGTGGATGCTAACCCTGTTGTACTTAACATGCTTGTCCATGTACTTACGCAGGGTCATAACGGCCGATGCTCTTGTTTGCCGTCAAGGTTAGCTGCATCCCATGTCTTATAGTATTTCACATCATTTGTGCAATTGCAGTTTAACTTCTACCATTTACTGGTTGCTTGTAGGTAC
This sequence comes from Triticum aestivum, assembly GCF_018294505.1. Taxonomy (NCBI): domain Eukaryota; kingdom Viridiplantae; phylum Streptophyta; class Magnoliopsida; order Poales; family Poaceae; genus Triticum; species Triticum aestivum. The sequence goes on along the minus strand of NC_057814.1, from coordinate 374,718,337 downwards.
ACATGTCAGTGGCACTGATCCACGCTTCTACCTGGAGGAACAGCTCTCCTCCGCTGACTTTGGCCGGGCTCTGGCCAAGATGAAGTGCCCCAGCAACTACCTCTCAGGACTTACCAAGTATGTACCCACCAGTTCAATCTTACCAATACCAGTTGCAATTAATGGCTATGTTTTGTACTGTCAATGTATTAAGCATGTTGTAGTAAACATGCCTAACACGTTTGAGCTATTTCCCTACCTTTTTATAGACAACTAGGCCATTATCTGCTCTGGCAGCACCTGCCCTGTGATGTTTAACTCTGCCAATTGCATTTTTATCAGTACCGGTTTCAATGGCCATTAAGCCTGTTGCAATTAACAGATGTATCCATTTTTTAATCCGCCCCTTTGCTACCGTGCTACTCTTTCGAAATGAAGATATCACTACAGATGCTGCCGTTTTATTACCATTTGCTATTTTTGGTGGATGTTAACCCTGTTGTAGTTAACATTGGCTTTCCATGTACTTACACAGGGCTAGAATGGGCGATGCTGTTGTTTGCTGTCGAGGTTAGCTGCATCCCATGTCTTATACACCATCTATTCCTAAATATAAGTATTTTTAGAGATTCCAATATAGACTACATAAGGAGCAAAATGAGTGAATCTAGATTCTAATCTAAACTATATCTATAATTCTATATACATCCGTATGTAGTTCATATTGAAATCTCAAAAAAAAAACTTGTACTTAGGAACATAGGTAGTTGTATTTTACATCATTTGTGCAATCTCAGTTTAGCTTCTAACATTTACTGGTTGCTTGTAGGTACATATATGAGGGGTACTGATCCACGCTTTGATCCCTTTTGCGTATGGGGCAATGAGATATTCATGAACAAGCATCAAGTGAGGAAATTAAGAAAGATTGTTAGGCGAAAGAAACGGGTGATTGGAATTAATCTCTTTATTTACACTTTGTCAAAGACAACAGTGAACTTTAGGATGGTAAGTAATGTGTTGCCTTTTCCCCCTGCCCACAACAAGTTACTCTATTAGACCTCAGTATCTGATATTTTTCTCTTTTCAGTGGTTTCCGAAGCTATTTACCGATGATTACCTTGCAAACTACATGACTGGAGTGGAGGCAACTAAGGTTAAAGTATATAATTCATGCTACCATGATAATGCTCTAGAAGTCTTCCTGAAGGCGGTAAAGGATGGGCGGACGATGGTCACAAGGGGTTGGACAAAAGTGGTTCGTGCCTATGGCATGCAGGAAGGCACATTATGGGCATTCCGCTTCTTCAACACCGTCGGCAGTCAAAATGATTTACACTTGTCTCTTCACCTTTACCGCCTTTAAATACTGCGGTTCATCATATTTAATTGCTGCCTAATCCTGTAATTACTGAACATATTGTACTGGCAATTTTATTTATGGATTCGTTGTTGAACCACTATGCTGAGAATTTGAATTGCACGTTTCGTATTTCAAAACTTCCAATTAGAATAATAAATTATAGGCAAAAATAAAAATAGAACAGACGGTCATGGACCTTTGCAAACGGTTCTAGCAGTAAAAGCGCCTGTGATGGATAGCCCAATGCCACACAGTTTTCTACATCAAATCGTGTGTGATGTAGTTAATGAAAGCAAACAGTTAACCAAGGCAGAGCGTGTGTGATAGTTACACCTTTCACACATGAGCGTATACATAAAACCGTGTGGGATGTACATCCGAACGGAAACGTTTTCCCTGGATTGACTGTGTGGGATGTACATAAGAACGGAAACGTATTCCTTGGATTGACTGTGTGTGATATACATATGAACAGAAATGATTTTCTAGGATTCATCGTGTGGGATGTACATACCTACGGAAATGATTTCTGGGATTTACCTTGTGGCATGTACATACCTACGGAAATGATTTCTGGGATTCACTGTGTGGGATGTACATACCTATGGAAATGATTGGGTTTCGATGCCTCGCCCGATCGCACACGGCCCCAGCCTGGGTCCCAGGAGGGCCTATCCCCGACGATTTCTGGGTCGTGTGGGAAGGACACCCTATCGCACACACTCACTTGGCGACGGTTCCAAATGCCGTCGCGGAAAGGGGTAAAAACCGTTTGTTTAGGACCGACGCGCACCGGTGTACCTTTTGCAAAACTTGTTTGTTTAACTGCTTTGCTGCTGCAACAACCAGTTACAATGATGTTAATAACTACTTTTCAACATCCAATTGAAACTCCTTATTTTCTTGTTTGTTTAACTGGTTTGTTGTTATAACTCCCAGTTGAGATGTTTTTCTAACTTCAACTTTTCGGAATCCAATCGGAACTTTAATGGCAAGAAAGGTTAGCCCAAGATCAAAGTGCAAGGTCCCCATGGACGTTGTATCATCCCACAGCAGTGGCACCGGCCCAATCGTGCATCATGAATTGCCAACTGCTGATGCTCTAGAGGCTAAACTAGTGGTAGAAAGAGATTCTGCTTCTGCACTTAGAGATGAAGTTGACATGTTGAGGAAGCAAATAGCACAATCACAAGCAGTACTCAAGACAACCATTAAATATTTGGTGGATTTCAAAATGAAGCAAGCTGATACTGACCGCATTGTTAAGGTCCTGAAGGAAAAAAGGAAATTAAATTCCCACTTGGTAAACCATAGGTGAAATGTTCTTTCCATCGTTGAATAACCTTTGTGTTGTTTGTTCATGTAATCGATCGAACCATTTGTTTTAGAGATCATGTAATAATTGTTTTTTGTTTTTTGGTTTGTAATTTTATTTGAGCACAAGTCTGTATTAATTGATAAGACTCGAAGACATTTCATTTTGATTGCTGTGCCAGTCCTACAAATATGCCAATCGGGCTGAATGTGCATTCAGCAATAATAGTAGTATAGATGGACCATAAGTGGCACGCATCATAAAGGGCCAAGATGTTGTACTAGCTTCGCTAAAAAAAGGATGCTCTTCTAGCAAAAAAAGTACAGCGGCCTGGCTTATGTATGTTAGTTGATATTATTGATCCATATACTCTATAAGTGTTTATATGTCTATTAGTTTTGTACATTATTGGTTGATTGACTCGGTATTTGAATCTTGATACATCGCTTGTGTACATATCTAAATGGGAGTACACATTATGATGCGTGTGACATTTGAGTTGGACATAAAGTGTTCCAAATATTCGAGTTCACCTTAAACTGGATTCTAGCTTCTGAATTCGAGTGTCGGCATTTGTAAATCATATTCATATATGACAGTGGAATACATCTTTGTCGTGCTTTTGAAGATATATAAACACACATAGAATGATTAATAAAGATTCGTATAGGAATACAAAATGGATTCGAATTTAGTTGCCAGGGTAAACATGGATGCTTATTTCCCAAAATTCAAAAGAAGCGGCAAAATGTCCACTCCCATGTCGGCTGCCCGAAGCCAAGTGTTTGGGAGATGGAAATTACTGTCTACCCCTTACACGGACAATCCATCGGCCCGATTTCCACTGCTCTCAATAGGGGTAGGTTAGTAACTTCAATTAGACATGACACGACCGCCTATGAGCCCATTCCGACACGGTGGGCGCCAAACATGGGCGACAAAACACATTTTATTCAAGCTTGTCCGAAAGACCTCTGTTTCTCCCTCCATTTCCCCATTCATACATGGTGGGTGGCAAAACAAACTCGGCTCGGCCGAAATCGATGTAGGCAAATAATTTCAATAGGGGCAGGTTTGTAAGTTCACTCAGACATGACACAACTGCCCTACCTGTCAGCCCCGTTCATACACCGTGGGCACCAACCATGGGCGCCAAAACACCCTCTCCTCGCCCGAAATCACTCTGGGCAAATACTTGCGAGATGCAGATTACCGTCCTATCCCCAACCGATGAGACGTCCAAATTTTAAACGGGGGCTAAATTCGTAACTTTCCCATATTTTAGACAGGCGCGTCCCAAAAACATTGTTCCCCGTACCTCTCCCTCCATTTTCCCATTCATACACCGTCCGCACTAGAACACCATCCCCACACCAGCCTCCTCTGTCCGCCACCCCATCCATCGCTGTCGTCCTCCACCCCATCCATTGCCGCCGTCCTCCACCCCATCCATCGCCACCGTCCTCCACCATGCCGGAGCGCCTACCAAGACCGCGTGGTCCACTCTAGAGATGGACGTTTCTCATCCACGACGACGGACCAAGAGCCTTGCATCGCGTCCTCTCGCTTCATCGGCGCCGTCATCCTCTTTTCCGGGGCTGCTCACACGACTTTCTCTTCCACCACAACGGGACTTATCACCCGATGCACCCGTCTACCGTCACAGATCTGCTTCAACGCCACATGCAGCCATCGCACCCTCGATGCCTACACGGCGCCGCAAGAGAGGTGGTACTTCATATCTCCACAACTTTTTTGATCTCAACCAGAAAATAGATCGTAACTTGGTTACTGTAATTTCTTTTCAGCTCTTAGAATTTAGTTCTTAGTTCGAAGCAAACAATGGATGCTAAATAGCATTTCCCCGGTTTGCAGCTTTAAATCTGCCATGGCACAATCATAATAGGGTTTAATTGAGCATGCTTAGGGTTTAATTGATCATGTTGGTTCCATGGTGGGTTCTTTAATAAAAATTGGAGGGGAAAGCCTCTTTTGCTAAAAAAAATTCTTAGGGTATCCCCCTTTTATGATCACTATACGATCAGCATACGTGCTTCGTGTCATAATAGCACCGCTCCACCCATCAAGCTAAACAAGCTTAGTTGTTCAAATACAAATCTGATATTATTAAAAAAGAGTCGTTTAATTGGTCAGCTAAATGTTCCTAATTTAGTTTCGAAAATGCATGTTCGCCGCTCGGGTGTCTATCTCTACAGGGTGCCCACGGTGGGCCGCGGCCCACCCTGGGAATTTGGGTCGGCCAGGCCCCGATTCCCCTCTGTTCTGCTGCGCGCTTCCGATCTCTACTCGCCCCCAGCCGCCTGCCTCGCCGGTGACTTGCCGTCCCCGGACGGCATGACTCTAGGAGGAGATGCCGGACTAACAGGAGGTCAGGAGCCGCTCGCCCAACAGCGTCACCGCTGCCCAGGCGCGCCGTGCCTACCTTCCCAGTCCGTTCAGGGCTCAGGCATGCAGCACCCACTAAGCCAACCCGATTTATGCTGAAATACGTCCTCAACACTCAGCAGCCACTCCTCATCACCCATTTTCTAATTGATTCATTACTCATTAGGCAGGATTGTCATCAGGGTTTGTTGTGTGCTGAGTGCTACCTACACTTATTGGTTCAGATGTATTTCAGTAATCTTTAGTACCTGTAAAGTTCACAGGATTTCAAAATTCCGGCACTAGGAACAGACACTAGTCATTTTGGATTGTTGGTCATAGTGACATTGACCCAGATTACTACTGCAGGCCAGGTTTGTTGACAATTTTACTTGTCTTTCTTACTCATTCGATATGATATCCAATTATTCACGTCGATTAGTTGCAAACAATAAGTGCTAGACAAACTTCTTGATTCAGATTTTGGACGGTCTCTTACTGCAGTTACAATTCTGCATACCTGTCCTAGTAAGCTCACAAGTAAATGATTGATTCACTACATCTATGCTTGCCTTGTCATATTTGTTGTCTATATTCTTTTAGGGTGGACCACCCTGTTTCAAAATACTGGAACCGTAGACATGAGTGAATAGTATTTCTCTGTGTGATCTCTTCCATCATGTGTGGGTAACGAGCACTGCATTGTATAGAAAGAAAGTGTCATTTCCAGCTTTTACATAGACTACGATCTTTTAGATGGAATACAATCTGCCTACTTGCTTTGTGTTGCACTACCAGCACTCCACCCTTGAAGCTAAACATTATGCCACCGATAATTCCTTAGTTTATTTGTTCAAATACGAATTTGATATGATTCTAATGTTCCTACTTCAGTTTTGAAATGTGTGCCTGCCTGTTATAGAGACATAAGAGGTTTGTATTTTTGTGTGTGGTCTGGTCAGCACGGTTGGCGGTTCAACTTTGCATATGCCGGGGTTTATAGGGAGACACTCTTCAAGTTGAACCCGCAATGCATTCCATAGATAATCTGACTACTTTTAATGTTTTCATGAATCTCAGATTCTGAACATCATCATAATGATTATGAGCTTGCGCTCATGAAAAGAATAAAGCAGAACAATGCCATGGCTATCAAACTTGGCATTAAGGGACTGAAATCAAGTATGGATGCAATGCAATGCAAACGTTCTCCACCTATAGATTCATGCTCAGAATATGATCCTAACAGTGATTCTGAGCTAGAGGGAGACCTAAGTCAATGTAGCTCCCTAGTGGAGGAGTCAGAGGCAGATGCCCTATCTTATTCACCCATCAAGGTGCTTGCTCTAACTTTCCAAGGTTATATTGGTCGCACATATCTTGCAACTGATGCTTTGCGTTGCTTTTACTTTGTTGCACTGCCATTAGCTTAGTTTACACATCGTGTATGTGAATACGCCCTGCCTATCCATTTTCAGTACATATTCCATCTGTCATCATACAATATTTATCGATTCAAGTGTTGTTCTTGTGTATCAGACGTTCAAACGGAGAGGGCCATTGCTGATCGCGGAGGAGCATGAGCAAAGTATTTGGAAAAGGTAGTGACACCTTATAAATCAAATAGCCCATTAGGTGTAGTTGCAATATCACCTGACCCACAAAACACCCCAACTCTAGCAGACTCTAGCCCTACTACACTGGTCATTTCTGATGCCCCAACTCAGTAGACCCCAACTGCAGCAAACAGTATGATGATGCCAGTTGACATAGCACCAGCTCTACGGTGCAAAACCCCCATTCCAGCAAAGAGTACACCAAATCCAGTTGCCAAATCCCTTTTCGAACCAGAGAGACCCCCAATTGCAGCAAATAGGACCCCTATTCCATTTCTTCCCAGTTTAGAAGATGAAGCTTATATTTTTGTCAGGAACTTTGTGCGCATCTTTCCTTCATGGAAAGATTATACCACAGACACAGAACAATTTCCAGTCTTCCTCCGCAACTTACACATAAGTAATGTACTAATGTTATTCATGGTAATTACTGCATATGTTTCTGCTGACAGAAGACACAAGATTTCATTCTTTTAAATAGGCGAGGACCAAACTGGATTGTCAAGACGAGCAAGGGTTGGTTGCCCTTTTCTGGCACTCATTGAAGAAGTACCGTTCCTATCTAAGGCAAGCGCACTTCGATGGCAAGCCTCTAAACGAAATTTCTGTAAAGTCTCCGGTGCTACATTTATCAGATAGTGACTGGAATAATCTTGTTACACATTGGTCTCGTCTGCAACGTAAGGTACTGTTTATGATATCACGTCACAATTTGAACTACGTTTCTGCATTTGCCTTAACATCTCACTTGTACAAAAACTGTTAGCAGAAGAACATTCATTCTCAAGGGACCACAGAATCTCGCAACTATACTGCACACTGCATTGCTCTTGTGAGTACCTCTTGCCATGTATGACCATACTTACTTTCATAGCTGTTTGATTATGTAGCATCACTGCACATGTTAGCCTCGTGATTGTCCATTTGGTGGACATTATAAGATCCGTATGGACTCTTACATAAATTTAGAATCAACCCAATGCTTTTGAAGAGGTTTAGCTCTACAGTCCTCTTGTAAGGACTGAACGTCGTCTATCACTGTACTTACATTAACAGCTACTCCCTCCGTCCCATAATATAAGAATGTTTTGTACAGTACACCAGTGTTCAAAACACTCTTGTATTATGGGAAGAGGGAATGGTTCATTATGTAGCATTCTGTATCTTATCTCCTTCGCCCACCATTTACTAAAAAATATCAGATCTATATTTAATCTTACCAAAAAGTTGAATACACAAACAATGCCAGTGCAGAAGTGTAGCCCATTGCTCTTGTCAGTACATTTTGTCCTGTAACGCTTGTACTTCCAGGGATTGGTAGTTGATTATGTAGCATCAATCTGCATCTTATCTTCATTATCCTCTATCCCTTCCAGTATTATCATATCTATAATTACTCTCTAAAAAATATAGAGTACAGGCAATGCTTATGAAGAAGATTCTGTGCTGAAATTCTTGAGTTATCCTTCCCTTGACATGGAGAAGGGCATTATAAAGCCGGTGTTAACTGTTAATGTAAGTCAGTCCTTCTAAAGCCTTTATCCTCAACTGCTATTTAATTTGCTCATACTCCCTATCATTTACTGCTGTTTAGTTTGCTGTTTCTATCAAAATGCATGTTCGCAACAACCGTAAGTTCCAAGTCTTACTTGTAAAACCAAATTCCTTATTCATACCATGCACATTACTCAATACTCCCTATATGTATGCTTGTTTTTTTGGATCTATAATCCAGTGTGTGGTGAAGCAGCCCACGTTTGCACCTTGTCATCTCCTGTTTTATCTTACTGATGTGGCTGATGATATGAACAACATGCCATGCACATTAACCAAAATAGATACAATGATTGTCTTTGCCCTTCATCTATGCTTGTTATGTTGACATGGTAATCCAGTAGTGTGGTGAAGCTCCCCGCATTATGAACAATGCGAAATTATGCTATTGATATTTTGAACTTACTCTTTATTTTCTAATTTGAAATTGGATGGAATTGACAGCACAGTTATCATCTTTGTTTATACACGTGCAAAACCTGTCATCTCTCTGCTTGTTTCAGGGTGATATGCCTGATGGCATGCACAAGTCTGCTGAAGGTTGTGACACAAACCCAACATATATTGCAGCAAAGAAGGCAAAACATCTTGAAGATAGTGAGACAACCCCAAAGTCTTGTCTTGATGCAGTGTTGAAGTTACATGAGATTAGCAGTCAGACAAGCTCACAGAATTCGCTGTCTGAATCAGTTCGACTTCTTCTGTCCCAAGTTCTAGCAGAAAGGCATTCTGCAACTCAACTTCGAATTGAAATCCTATCTCTAAGAAAGATTGCGGAGAACACCAATGAGAACCTCATTGCTAAACAGCTACACCTCGAAGCTATGACCGACATGCTAGGCCAGTCTCACAGCCTTGCTGAGCAGCTTGCGCAGTAGTTCCCGTGCAAGGCTAACCGTTCTTGAACCGTCTTGGAAGTGGTCTCGGTTCAGTATTATTTTGTTACGCTGCAATGGTGCCCAGTTTTTGTAATCTGCTTCTTCGTTGCGCTTTATGATCACTTGTGGTGAACTTCGATGCCCAGTGGATGTAATATACCATAAATCCTTTATTGTATAGTGTAGGTTTATTCCAAGTTACTATGCCGTAATTTCGTTATTGTATAGAGTAGGTTTGTTCTTAATTCCTACTAGTTACTGCCATCATTCGCTATCTGAAAAAAATCTGATGTAGTCGACCGGGCCGACACATTCGCCTCTAATAGGCCTGGTTTTTAGTGGGCCACAAATGGGCCGGCCTGCATCTTTCTTGGGCCCGAATGGCCATTGGGGCCTTCACACTTTGCGCCAGGCCCACAACTTACTCCGGCCTAAAGTTGGGCCTTTTGTGGACCCAGCGCTTAGTTTGGCCCATGTAGCGTTGGGCCATTAATAGGCTGAATATTCTGGTGGCCTATTACGGCCCAGAAGAAACAATGGGCCTTTAGCAGGCTGAAATTCATGTTGGGCCTCAATTTTCACTAGTCATCGACGGGCCTTCAGCAGGCTGACAGGTAGACCGGGCCTTTTTGGCCCAGTTATATGACGGACCGTTACCAGGCCGAAACATATTTCAGGCCTTAGTTGGCCCACTGATAGCATGGGCCTTTAAGAGGCCGAAAGCTTAGTACAGGCATCAACGGGCCGAATTGTACGATAGGCCTTTAACAGGCCCAAAGTCACGTTGGGCTGAACTGTTGCCACCTTGATCACGGGCCGTTAGTGGGCCGGATGTCGCGTCGGACCATATATGGCCCATGGGCAGCACGGGCCATTCCAAGGCCGAAAGACACACCGGGCTGAAATGGGCCCATGTCTACATCGGGCCTCTAACAGGCCGAAAGTCACTGGGTCGTAATTGGGCCCAAATATTCGGCGAACAATTAACGGGCCAGATCTGGCTTCGGGCTGTAAATGGGCCTTATTAAATAGGTCGTTATTGGGCTGGCCCACTAGTACCTGAGTAAGTACTACGGGCCTTTGACTGGGCCGGCCTTTTTAACCTATATGGGCCTTTGTTGGGCCGTGCCATGTGTCGACGTATCATAGGCGCCTCCTGTCCAATGAATGGATGACATTTGTCCCAACGGTGAGCCAACACGTGTTTCCTCCGGCCAATGACAATTCTACACATGGAAAATCCTCATTGGTCCGGGCTGTTAACGGGTTATCAGATCCAAAACCGGACCCAATAGCTTAACAACGACCCGTTACGGTGGATGCCACATGTCGGTCACCCTTGACGAAAGCACTTCTATGACACACGATTTATCATCATGGAAGTGGACACTTCCGTAATGATAATTTTGGTAATGTCATGGAACACTTCTACGACAGCACAGGTATGATTATCTTGATTCTGTCATAAAATCGTCATGGATGTACATGCATGATAGAAAACGTGACCTACTGTGACAAACACGTATCATCACAGAAGTGTCTTTTTTTGTAGTGATGCTCATGAAATGCTTATGCATGCATGCAACTTGTCGGGGGCGCCCAGTGCTTCATTTATTTCTTTGGTGCTCAGGGTCTGTGCCTGGCTTTGTACAAGTGGTTACATGTAATTGAGGCAAGGCCTGTACAAAAGAGTGGCTTTCGGGCCTGCCGGGCAGGGCCCGATAGCCGCGCCTTACGAGAAGAACTTGCGGATATGCTCAGTATTCCATGAGTTTTGCAATTTAATGCCATCTCCGGTCTCCAAACGGACTGCGCTAGGTCTGGTGACTCGAACTACTCGGTAAGGGCCTCCCCACTTTGGTCTCAACTTGTTTGAACCCTTGGCGGACTGAACGCGCCTAAGGACACAGTCGCCTTCCTCAAAACACTGGGCATGAACCCTGCGGCTGAGATAGCGGCGCAGGGTTTGCTGATGGCATGCATCACGTGTAGCAGCCCGGAGACGGTTCTCCTCGAGAAGCACAGCGTCATCATGCCGGTGCTGATCTTGCACTACTTAATCGTAGGCAAGCACTCGAGGCGACTGAGGGAGTCCTGGATTAAGGGCTCCTCGGACAGCCGGACTATATACTTTGGCCGGACTGTTGGACTATGAAGATACAAGATTGAAGACTTCGTCTAGTGTCCGGGTGGGACTCTTCTTTGGGTGGAAGGCAAGCTTGGCGATCTGGATATGTAGATCTCCTTCTCTGTAACCGACTCTGTGTAACCCTAGCCCCCTCCGGTGTCTATATAAACCGGAGGGTTTAGTCCGTAGGACAAGAACAACAATCATAATCATAGGCTACCTTCTAGGGTTTAGCCTCTACGATCTCGTGGTAGATCAACTCTTGTAATACTCATATCATCAAGATCAATCAAGTAGGAAGTAGGGTATTACCTCCGTCGAGAGGGCCCGAACTTGGGTAAACATTGTGTCCCCCGCCTCCTGTTACCGATAGCTTAACAACGACCCCCTACCCGAGATCCACCGATTTTGACACCGACATTGGTGCTTTCATTGAGAGTTCCACTGTGCCGTCATGATAAAGGCTTGATGGCTCCTTCGATCATCGGCAACGATGCGATCCAGGGTGAGGTTTTTCTCCCCGGACAGATCTTCATATTCGGCGGCTTCGTACTGCGGGCCAACTCGCTTGGCCATCTGGAGCAGATCGATAGCTACGCCCCTGGCCACCAGGTCAGGTTTGGAAGCTTGAACTATACTGCCGGCATCCGCGGAGACTTAATCTTCGACGAATTCGAGCCCATGTCAGGTGCGCTGCACAGTCACGACGAGCATGACTTAGCTCTGCCGTCGGACGGTGTTCGGGAGATCACACCTGCGGCTACTTCGGCCCTCAACCCGGAGCAGATCGTGCCATCTGAGGACGGGTGGATGGACCCTGCCACGGAGGCCGCACACTCAGCGGCGATAGAGATGAATACTGACTTCACCTCCTATGAGACCTGTGTCATCGGACCCTTGGATTCGTCCCCGGCCACAGGCTCCGAACCGCTTGTGTCCGTGCCTATCGAATCTGATTGGGCACCGATCATGGAGTTTACCTCCGCGGATATCTTTCAGCACTCGCCCTTGGGCGACGTGCTAAATTCATTGAGATCTCTCTCCTTGTCAGGAGACCCTTGGCCGAACTATGTCCGGCTTGAGTGGGAAGCGGACGACGAAGAAATTCGTTCCCCACCCACCACCCACTTAATAGCCACTGTTGACGACTTAACCGACATGCTTGATTTCGGCTCCGAAGACATCGATGGTATGGACGACGATGGAGGAGAAGAACAGGAACCACCGCCCATAGGGCGCTGGACAGCCACCTAATCATATGATATATATATATATATATATATGGTGGACACCCCCAAAGAAATCGATGGCAATAAGGCAACAGAGGATAATCCCCTCGAGAAGCAATCTAAGCACCGGCGTCATCGGCGCCGCTCTAAGCCCCGCCATAGCAAAAGCAGCGATACCAGCACAAGAGACAATAACACTACAGATAGTGCCGAAGACCAAGACAATCCCCCCCAGCCAGGCTTCAAGCGGGAGTATGGGCAAGCTAGCCCTAATAAATAGGTGACAGACGGAGAATCAGAGGATGAAAATTACATGCCTCTCTCCGAAGACGAGGTGAGCCTCGGCGACGAAGAATTCATCGTGCCTGAGGATCCCGTCGAGCAGGAGCGCTTCGAGCACCGGCTTACAGCCACAGCAAAAAGCCTGAAGAAAAAGCAGCAGCAGCTTCAAGCTGATCAAGATCTACTAGAGGATAGATGGACCGAGGTCCTGGCAGTCGAGGAATACGAACTCGAGCACCCAACCAAAAGCTACCCAAAGCGCAGGTTGCTACCCCAACTCGAGGAGGAAGCATTAAAGCCTACACTACCAGCGTATGATGCGGCTGACCGGCCACCTCGTGGCCGAGACAAAGCGGCGTATCAGCCCGAAGTCCAGCCCGCACCCCGTCACCAGTCAAACAAAAACACCAAGGCCCGGGGCTACACGCAGGACCTGCGAGACGTATTGGAAAACAAAGCAGGACATACAAGATTGATCTACGGATCACGGGGGCGCGCCCCAACGCGTGACGACGACCGTCACGCTGGATATACTAAAAGCAAATCCGGCCGGGCCAAATACAGCAGACCAGACTCAGACGAACCGCGTCGTGATATAGCCCGGCACAGAGGCGCCGCACACCCCCTATGCTTCACTGATGAAGTAATGGATCATGAATTCCCAGAAGTGTTTAAACCCGTGAACATTGAATCATATGATGGTACTACAAACCCCACGGTATGGATAGAGGATTTCTTCCTCCACATTCACATGGCCCGCGGGGATGATCTACACGCCATCAAGTATCTCCCACTAAAACTCAAAGGGCCGGCTCGGCATTGGCTGAACAGCTTGCCGGGAAACTCCATCGGAAGTTGGGAGAACCTGGCAGACGCATTCCTGGACAACTTCCAGGGCACTTATGTGCGACCACCGGACGCTGGATTTAAATCACATAACCCAACAACCAGGAGAGTCAGCCAGGAAATTCTGGACTCGGTTCCTAACTAAAAAGAACCAAATTGTCGACTGTCCGGATGCTGAAGCCCTAGCGGCCTTTAAACATAACATCCGTGACGAGTGGCTTGCCCGACACCTCGGCCAAGAGAAGCCAAAATCCATGGCAGCCCTCACGACACTCATGACCCGCTTTTGCGTGGGCGAGGATAGCTGGTTGGCCCATAGCAACAACACAGCAAGCAATCCTGGCACATCAGAGGCCAGAGATAGCAACGACAAACCACGACGCAACAAACACAAGTGTCGCAAAAATGGTGATAACACCGAAGACACGATAGTCAATGCCGGATTTAGTGGCTCTATGTCTGGTCAGCGGAAAAAGCCATTCAAAAATAACAATTCGGGCCCGTCCAGTCTGGACCGCATACTCGACCGTCCATGCCAAATTCATGGCACCCCAGGAACACCAGCCAATCATACCAACAGAGAATGCTGGGTCTTCAAACAAGCCAGAAGGTCAGGTGCCGAAAACAAGGAGAAGGGGTCTCAAAGCGATGATGGTGACGAGGAGCCCAGATCACCGAATACAGGAGGGCAAAAGAAATTTCCCCCGCAAATCAAAACGGTGAACGTGATAAGCGCCACCCACATTCCCAACCTGGAACGGATGCACACCCTTAGGGATGTCGACTTAACGGAACCAGTCGCCCCACAATATAAACTAGGGTCGATCACCTTCAACCGCACGGATCGTCCGGTTAATACCAATCAGGGCAGTTCAACCGCACTAATCCTCGACCCAATAATTGACGGGTTCCACCTCACACGAGTCCTTATGGACGGAGGCAGCAGTCTAAACCTGCTTTACCAGGACACAGTGCGCAAGATGGGTATCGATCATTCGATGATCAAGCCCACTAAAGCCACCTTTAAAGGTATTATACTAGGTGTGCAGGCCAGCTGTACAGGCTCCATCGCCCTTGAGGTAGTCTTCGGATCACCGGACAATTACCGTGCCGAAGAGTTAATCTTCGACATCGTCCCTTTTTGCAGCGATTATCAGGCATTGCTTGGACGAACCGCGTCCGCTCGATTCAACGCGGTGCCACATTATGCCTACCGCAAGCACAAGATGCCCGGTCCGCGCGGTGTCATCACGGTTAATGGCAAGGCCGAACCCCCCTTGGTGCCAAAGAGTATACCGCTGCTTTAACAGCAGGAGCAACGAGTGGCACCTTTCAATCGAACCTCGAGTCGACGGCCAAGATCCCGGACACCATCAAAGGAGTCCGAACTACTTCGCGACAGGATAGCCCGGCTCGACCAGAGCTCAGTTAAACACTCCGGCAAAAGCCAGGACAGGCCACATACTGCGGCTCAACCGCTCTGTGGCACACAAACATTTTTTGCATTTTCTTTATAGGTTCATTTTTGCCCAGGCCAGGACCGGCGATACGGAAACAACTCGAACGCGCAAGGGAACCCTTAGATATTCCCCTCGATGACCATCCGACTGCACTCCGGATCCGCACACAGCTTCTTCCCGCTGGTCTCAGTATGTTCCGCAGTCATTTTCTCTTTTTACTACATTACACGTACTCATACGCATCAACGTATTATTCAAGTACAACATGTGGATTTATATGGCGCTTATCTACTGTTATCTCTTATTGAAACTCTTTTGTCAAATGGCATCCGTACACCGCGATATGCCTTAATATGCTAGGGGCTTCATTTTACCCATAATACGGCAATAAAGTCCGAACACCTTCATGGTAGTTCGGCACCCCGAACTTATAGCATTATATGCATCAGCTCCGAATCATGTCTTGGGTCAAATATTGGGATTTCCCGGATCCGGTGTTTTGCTGCCTTACGTTCCGCTATATCGGCTAAGGCGGCACAGGGAGAACTACTGCGATTGTGTCCCGGTTCTTCCGGACGAGCAACTCAGTAGAGAAAGCCGAAAACTGACTGTCGTGATACGGCGAGAGCTGGTCAGCTGTTCGAGAGGTTGTAAAATCTTTAAGGATTCCTCCCGCATAATGCCATAACCAATGTAGCATGCGATGGATTGGCTTTTCTTCCGATCAGGTGCTTATAGAGTCCCTCGTGCGGTCTTCCAAACACCAGGGGCTTCGCCTACCTTACTTTTCTAAAGCTCCTATGGCTAAGTGAGAGTGATAAAGCCCTATAGTCCGATTGCCTGGTTCGTTGTGCTGAACACCTCCTTCGAAGGACCCAAAACTGGGATAAAGAGTGATTAGGTTTATCCCGAACACCCCCGTACTTCCTACGTGGGGGCAGAAGTCGACGACTGGCCAACTCTCAGGATTAATATATATAAAACGGCCGCGCAGGAGGATAAACTTTCATATAACAGGCAATAAATAATAGAAATGACCTTGTTCAAACATTACAAAGGACAACATGATTGTATTCATGGAAATATAATGTCCTTGGTGCATTGCTCCGCCGCAAGGCAGGATCCTTTTAGGACACTTTCATAATATAACTAAGGCTTGCGGTGCTCCTTTCCCTCTGGCGGTCCCTCGGTCACCAGCTTTTCAGCATCCATCTTCTCCCAGTGCACCTTTGCGCGGGCGAAGGCCATTCGCGCACCCTCTATAGAGACCGACCGCTTGACGACGTCTAGTCGAGTGCAGGCACTCACAAGCCGCTTCACGAGCCCGAAGTAGCTGCTTGGAATCGGCTCGGCGGGCCATAGCGGGATAATCAAATCCTTCATGGCTAGCTCGGCCGCCTTATGCAGTTCGATCAGCTGCTTCAGTTGATCGGCAAAAGGCACCGGATAATTCGGTGCCAGATACTGCGACCAGAAGAGCTTATCCGCAGTGTTCCTTTCTTCGGCTCGGTAGAATTGTGTGGCACCAGATATGCTACGTGGCAGCTCCGCAAATACCCCTGGAGAAATCCAAACTCAAGATTAGAAACATGATTTTCTCCCCAAATACTTGCTTTACATGGAACAAGCCTTACCCGCAGCGATCTTCCTCGCCTCTTGAATCTCCTGTAGGGCACCTTGGGTTTCCCCCTGGGCATCGCATGCGGCCTGACGAGCCTTGGTAAGTTCGGATTGTTTCTCCGTTAGACTCTGCTCCAAGGACTTGCATCTTTTCATGAACTCTTGAAGCTCTTGCTCAGCTTCAATAACCCTGGCCTCGTGCTTCTCACACAGAGCCCGCTCTGCGGCTGCCTTTCTCTTGGCCTCGACAACAGCCTTCTTAAGAGCCTCGACTTCGGTCATCGCCCCTGGCGAAAATCGTAAAACATATTTTAAATTCGTTCGCACTGAACGTGAGCAAGGTTTGTGCATGCCTTGTTTATCCTCCAACTGCCTTTTCAACTGGCACAATTCTTCTATGGCCCATTCCAGACTTTGATTTAGTCCGGAGACCTCCGTAGTATGAGAGGCGGTAGTCGCTACAGACACCTGTTTATAAAAGAGGAGAGGTAAATGTCATTAAGTGAGTCTCCTACGAACAAAGATTTCATCCTCTGTCCGGTTCTTTCTCTCACCGAACAGTGTATCAGGGGCTACTATCTATACTGTGACACTCTTCGAAACCTCATAAAATATACCTCAAAGCCTCTTATAAGGCTAACACAGGCTTCATTCTGTCCATTCTCCGCAGACTGAATCTTCTCAATCACCGCACCCATAAGGGCATGGTGTTCATCGACGATGGAGGCGCTTTTCAGCTTCGCCAATAAAGTATCCAGCACCTCTGGTTGGACAGAGGTTGCCGGTGGAACAGGTACACCCCCTCTAGCCGAGGGAGGCCGCCTGCCTGATTCTGGAACCATATTGGTCTCTGTAATTGCGTCCGGCTAGGGGCCAAATTCAAGATGGCTCCCGCCGAGGACGCCCATGGGAGCCTTCTCTCCCATGTGTCCGGCCTCGGAAGTTTGACCTCCCGGCACCACCTTTGCAATCTTTCCCCCCCCCTCCTTGGCCTGGGTCCTCCTAGGACGAAGCCTCGGTGTCATTCACATGTTTGGGGGAAGGGGCCTTCGGGGGTGTCCCGCTCTCCATAGCACCCGAGCCTACCAAATCCTCCGACGAGGATTGCTCGGCGCGGGACCTCGCCGGACTGCAAAAAGTATGGCCCAGATTAAAATATTATAAGTCTGGACGCATAAACATGTTCGGATTTTATATACTCACGAGTTCACCAGGGGCTGAGCCCTGGGATGCCACTCCGGGCTGCTATCAGCGGCGGTGGAATCTTCTGGAAGAGGAGTTTTTCCCTTCTTAGGCGACTCGGCCTCCGAGGATGTGGAGGCTGTCCTTTTCTTTCTTCCCCCCGCTGGGGATTCGTCTTCCTCCTCCTCGTCCTCTTCAGAGGAAAAACGGACATTGGAGTCTTCGGATATCGTGTCCGAGGCACCACGGTGATGGAGGCCACCCCTGGTCTTCTTGGCCTCTTTCTCGGCCTTCTTCTTCGGCGCCTTGTAGGGCGCCGGGACCAGCATCTTTGTTAGAAGTGGGTTGGCCGGTTCTTCAGGTAACGGGGCCGGACAGTAGATTCGCCCCACCTTCTTCATCCAGCCCTAGGAGAGTTGTGGAAAACATATTAAGCGTTTCCCTTGGGTTATGCGAATAAAACTTATAATGGCTTACCGAACTTGCGGGGCGGGACAGGTGGTACCCGCGGTCCTCGGCTGAGTCCGGCCATGATTTGCCGGACTTAAAAAGCACCTTCCAGATGTCTTTGTCTCAGGAGCCAAAGAGCTCTCGCAGGGTATCGTGCATGGCCGGGTCGAATTCCCATCAATTGCAAGCCCGGTGTAGACAAGGAAGGATCCGGCGAACTAACATCACCTGGACTACATTGACAAGTTTGATATTCTTGTCTTCCATATCCTTGACGCGCGTCTGGAGCACCGACAGCTCGTCGGACGAAGACCAATCCAGGCCCTTCTTGGGCCAGGACGTAAGCCGCAGAGGGGCTCCGGATCGAAATTCAGGAGCAGCGGCCCATTTCGTGCCGCGCGGCTCAGTGATGTAAAACCACTGGTGCTGCCACCCCTTGATGGAATCATTGAAAGTACCTGTTGGCCATGTGACGTTGGGCATCTTGCTCACTATGGCGCCTCCGCACTCGGCGTGCTCACCGCCCACTACCTTGGGCTTCACATTAAAGATCTTCAGCCATAAGCCGAAGTGTGGCGAGATGCGGAGAAAGGCCTCGCACACGACGATGAACGTCGAGATGTTGAGGAAGGAATTGGGGGATAGATCATGAAAATCGATCCCATAGTAATACATGATGCCGCGACCAAATGGGTGGAGGGGAAACCCCAGCCCGCGGACAAAATGAGGGAGGAAAACAACCCTCTCATAGGGTTCCGGAGTAGGGACGATCTGTCCCGCCGTCGGGAGACGGTGGCTGATTTTCTAGGCCAGATACCCGGCCTCCCGAAGCTTTTTGATATCCTTCTCCCGGACGGTAGAGGCCATCCACTTGCCTCCTGCTCCGGATCCGGACATTTTTGGAAGACCTTTGTGGGCGGAGAAGACGAACGCTTGGGCGCTAGGGCTCGAGCGAAGGGGAATGGATAAGCAAAAGAAGAAGGCGTGGGTGAAAAAAGGGAGTCCTTATCTCCTTATAAAGGCAGCAGGGATCCAGTGCCTCCCCACTTGCTCGGTAAACTCGCTTATTCCCCAAGCGTCGCGCTGAAGACGCAGCCGGGTTACCCATACCCGTATTGATGAGAATCCCGAGATAAGGGGACACGATCTCTGCTTCGAAAAGATGCCCATAAAACCGCCTCGCGACATGCGCAGTAGCTGGTTAGGGAGAACGGTTTCAATAAAGACCGGGTCGTGGCGTGATGTCATGTTAGGAAAAATTGTCACCGGATTAGATTTGTGGAATATTGTACACTGTACGGTGGTATGTGGAATTTGTTTTGCAGAGCCGGACACGATCCTCGTGTTCAAAATCTTCTATGGAGTATTCAGAGAAGGAACCCGCCTTGCAAGGCCGATGACAATCTGCGCGCCGGACTCATCGTCATTGAAGCCTGTTCAGGGGCTACTGAGGGAGTCCTGGATTAAGGGGTCCTCGGACAGCCGGACTATATACTTTGGCCGGACTATTGGACTATGAAGATACAAGTTTGAAGACTTTGTCTCGTGTCCGGGTGGGACTCTCCTTTGCGTGGAAGGCAAGCTTGGCGATCCGGATATGTAGATCTCCTTCTCTGTAACTGACTCTGTGTAACCCTAGCCCCCTCCGGTGTCTATATAAATCGGAGGGTTTAGTCCGTAGGACAAGAACAACAATCATAATCATAGGCTAGCTTCTAGGGTTTAGCCTCTACGATCTCGTGGTAGATCAACTCTTGTAATACTCATATCATCAAGATCAATCAAGCAGGAAGTAGGGTATTACCTCCGTCGAGAGGGCCCAAACCTGGGTAAACATTGTGTCTCCCGCCTCCTGTTACCATTAGCCTTAGACGCATAGTTCGGGACCCCCTACCCGAGATCCGCCGGTTTTGACACCGATAGCGACCCGTAAATGAGTTCCGTGGGGATAACTGCTTCTGCCCCATAGACTAGGGAGAAGGGAGTCTGCCCGGTAGCCCGGTTTGGTGTCGTTCTGAGGGACCAGAGGACTACCGGCAGCTCGTCGATCCATCGCCTGCCGCACTTCTGCAGCGTATCACAGGTTCTCGTCTTGAGTCCTCGCAACACTTCAGTGTTCGCCCTCTTAGGTTGTCCATTGCTTCTGGGATGAGCAACAGAAGCAAATGAGATCTTGCTTCCGAGGGCTTGAACATATTGCATGAAGGCACGGCTCGTGAACTGGGTGCCGTTGTCGGTGATGATCCGGGCAGGGACCCCGAAGCGGCACACCAATTCTTTCAAGAACTTGATAGCTGACTGAGCAGTCACCTTTCTCATGGAAGCTACTTCTAGCCACTTTGTAAACTTGTCGATAGCAACAAACAAGAATTCAAAGCCCCCGGCAGCTCGGGGGAAAGGGCCGAGGATATCGAGCCCCAGACCAAAAACGGCCATGACAAAGGGATTGTCTAAAGTGCTTGTGCAGGCAAATGGATGTTCTTGCAATGGAACTGGCATGCTTCACACTTAGTGACTAGCTCAACCGCATCTTGGAGGGCTATGTGCCAATAGAATCATTGTCGGAATGCTTTCCCAACTAATGCCCTTGATCCAATGTGGGAGCCGCACATGCCTTTGTGTATCTCTGCCAGCAGTTCCTTTCATCCTTCCCGGCAGATGCACTTCAATTTCACACTGTTGGGCCTCCTTATGTACAGAGTGTCATCGACAAACTGATACATACTGGCCCTCCGGGCTACTCTTTCAGCTTCCTCTTGCTCATCAGGAAGTTCTCCAATTTGGAGGAAATGGACTATGTGCCTTGCCCAAGTTGGAGCCTGAGGCTCGGCAACGAGGACTAGCGGCACCTCCTCATCTGCGGGGGCATGTTCCTCGTTCGTGGGGACCATTGGCCCGATTGGAGGGTGTGGTCCGGCAAGTGATGGGGAGTTGTTTCTGGCAGGGTCCCTGCCAGGAGCCCCGGGAGGCTCTACCGGTAGAGGCTTACCTGAGTCCAACTTCCTCCTCTTTCTGGCCATTGTTGCCGGGGATACGGAGGGCTGAGTAAGATGGAGAACAAAAGTTCCTGGTTCCACAGGAAGTTTTTGCGCAGCAGACTTTGGCAGATGATTAGCTATGCTGTTTTTCGCACGAGGTACGTGCTCTGTTTGCAATCCGTCAAAGTGCTCCTCCAATCTTCTCACTTCCTCAATGTATGCCTCCATCAATGGACTTTGGTAATTCTTGTTGACTTGTCTCACCACAAGTTGTGAATCTCCTCGAATGATCAGCTTCTTGATTCCCAATTCTGTTGCAATCCTGAGCCCGGCAAGGAGCCCTTCATACTCTACTATATTGTTGGTTGCCTCCTACCGGGGAAAGCGCATCTGGACGACGTACTTCAAGTGCTCCCCTGTGGGGGCAACGAGAAGCACGCCAGCCCCTGCACCTTGTAGGGAGAAGGCACCATCGAAATACATGATCCATTCTTGGGGTGCTTCCTTGCCGGGGATAACTGTTTCTGGCACTTCCTCATCAAGGGTTGGCGTCCATTCTGCAATAAACTCTGCCAGCGCCCTGCTCTGGATTGTTGACGTGCTCTCAAATTTCATGCCAAAGCTGGATAACTCCAAAGCCCACTCCACTATTCTGCCGGTAGCCTCAGGGTTTCGGAGTATCCTTTGCAACGGGAAGCGGGTGACAACCGTAATCTCATGGGCTTGGAAGTGGTGGCGCAGTTTCCTTGAGGCCATGATGAGGCCAAAAATCAATTTTTGCACGCCAGAGTTCCTCGATCTAGCCCCCTGTAACAAGGAGCTAACGAAGTACACTGGGCGTTGCACCAATTTCTTCCTTGCTGTGTCCTTGGAGTTGCCCCTACTGTCGTGCTCTTCTCTGTCCTGATCATCATCTGGTTCTGCCGGGTTCTGTTCACTCTCTGCTTCCTCCACTTCCCGCTGTGCTACTAAGGCTGCACTAACCACTTGATTGGTTGCCGCTAAGTATAGCAGCAACAACTCTTGTGGTTTGGGGGCAACCAAGGTGGGCACAGAGTAAAAGTAGGTCTTCAACTCTTGTAAAGTTGTGTCTGCTTCCGGGGTCCACTTCATGTGCCCTGCCTTCTTCAGAATTTTGAAGAACGGCAGGGTGTGCTCGGCAGATTTGGAGATGAATCTGCTAAGCGTGGCAACACACACGGTCAGACGCCTCACATCCTTGACTGTCCTAGGTGCCTGTATCTGCTCGATAGCCTTGATCTTGTCGGGGTTGGCTCGATCCCCTGATGGGACCTGAAGAACCCAAGCAGCTTGCCGGAGGGAACGCCAAACACACACTTCTCCGAATTTAGCTTCAAATTAATCTTGCGCATATAAGCTTTAATGTTTCTGTGTAACTGTGGTTCAAAACCAATCTGGACTGCTCTTACAAAAGTGTACACGACACTCTTTACTCCGAAAGGCATGCGCACAAAGCATTACGTACCACATGGGGTGATGAACGAGGTCTTCTCTTCGTCTTCCTTAGACATGAAGATCTAATGATACCCAGAGTATGCATCCAAAAAGGAGAGCAAATCACAACTTGAAGTTGAGTCCACAATCTGGTCGATGCGCGGCAAGGGAAATAGGTCCTTCGGGCAAGCCTTGTTGGGATCTGTGTAATCTATGCAAAGCCTCCATCTCCTGTTAGCTTTGCGCACTACCACTGGGTTTGCTAACCATGTTGGATGCAACACTCCTCTGACCAAACCAACTACCTCAAGCTTCTTGATCTCTTCAGCAATGAACTCTGCCTCTCCAATGCCTGCTTCCGAACCTTCTGCTTGAAGGGTCGGCCGTGTGGGCAGACAGCTGGGTGGTGCTCGATTACCTCCTAGGGAACACCGGGTATATCAGACGGTTTCCAGGCAAACACATCGATATTCGCCCACAGGAAGGCAACGAGCATGCTTTCCTATTTGTCATCAAGGGTGGCGCTGATGGTGAAGGTACCATCAACGCCACCCAACCCTGCCGGCACCTTCTTCACATGTGGTGTAGCAACCTTGGATCTCTTACTGTTGGAACTCTCTGGCAAATCATCATCAGACGCAATGCACTCCGAAGAGGTATGCTTCCCCGATTCCTTGCCGATGTCCTTGCTATCCTTCTTCTTTCCTCTGTTTTCCTTGGCGGGAACCACTGCTGCCGTGGTCTCTGCCGCAAATGCGTCCTGGTACATCTTATCCACGCAAATGATTGTGTCCTTCTCATCTGATGGAATGGAGATGACTCTTACCGGCCGTGGCATCTTCAAGGTGTTGTAGGCATAGTGGGATGCCGCCATGAATTTGGCCAGAGCTGGGCGTCCAAGGATCCTATTGTACGGCAGGGGGAGGTCGACCACATCAAACACAACCTTTTCAGTCCGATAGTTCAGTTCTCCCCCCGAATGTCACTGGCAATGTGATCTTTCCCTTAGGATGACTCCTGCCGGGATTAACTCCTTGAAACGTGCATGTGACCTTTAGCGCTTCCTCTGCTATCTAAAGTTTGCTGATAACCTTTGGGGAAATCAGATTCAACCCGGCCCCGCCGTCAACCAACATCTTTGTGACTTTGAGGTTGCGAATTGTTGGAGAGACCAACAATGACAAACATCCTACCGCAGTGGTGCGGTCCGGATGGTCCTCTTCGTCAAAGATGATGGGCATGCATGACCATTTGAGCGGCTTCCGGGACTCTGCTGCTGGCTCCACGACATTGACCTCACGTGCCCACCTTTTAAGTTGGCGGTGAGAGGAGTGCAAAGATGCACCCCCGTCAATGCACAGGGCTTCAGTGGCCTTCTGGAACTCCTGCTCACTGGTTTCGTCTTCACCCCCTCCATCACTATCATCATTGCAAACTTCCTTTACTCAGCCCCTGGCGGGTTTTCTTTGGTTCCGAAAAGCCTTGCCGAGACGATTTGCTTCACCGCCCCGGCCTTTACCGCCAGCACCATTCTGAACCTTTTCCTTGTCACGCTGCTCATACTCAGCTCTCTGCCTCTTGACAAGCTGCTCAACTCGATGACACTCTTGGAGATCGTGGCCTTTGGTCCGATGGATCTTGAAGTACGGCCCATCGTCTTTCCCAGCTTTCTCGACAGCCGCAGCCTCCCGGCAGTGAGTGCACATGGCAGCTTACTTGCTGGGGGCTTCGGCCCTAGCCTTTTTGCCGGTAATGGGCATGCCCGATCCTTCGACGGTCATCACTGCCTTATCCCTGCGCCTCTTGTTGCGCTTCTTGCTCTTCTTCTTCTGACTGGTGGATTCATCGTCATCCTCTTCAGGGAGTTTCCTTCCCTCCTCCATCCGAGCACACTTGTCCACCAAGGTGTAAATCTCCTTCACAGTCTTGGGCAACCGCACGTTCATCTTGGAACGAATCCCGCGGTTGCGTACATTGGACTAGAAGGCAGCTATCACGATCGGCGGATGGATATTTGGGATATTCCTGTGGACTCTGCTGAACCTCTGCAAATACTTGCGGAGGTATCTCCTTCTTTCTGTTGGAGAAGCTACAAATCACTGGGTCATCCTGATTCTTGATGGCCGGCTGTGAAGGCGCCAACAAACTCATGGCACAGGTCAGCCCATGACGAAATGGACTTCTCCGGCAGGTGCATCAGCCAAGACCTCACATTGGACTTGAGTGCCAAAGGGAAGTAGTTGGCAAACACCTTCTCATCTCTTCCCCCGGCAGCTTGAACAGCAATGGTGTAAATGCTCAGGAATTCTGCCGGGTTCAGCCTTCCATCATACTTCTCTGGTATCTCTGGCTTGAACGTACGAGCGGATGGCCAACGGACTTGCCGCGGCTCACGAGTAAAGGCAAGGCACCCAACCTCGAAAGGCAGGCACCCGCCATCCTCAAGCGCAGGCTCATCGACGTTTGGACCATCGCACCCATTGGCCTGGCGGTGGTCGTCGCGACACTGCTTGATGACAACGCGCGCGTCTCCCCTCCGCCTGTCCTTCGGGGCTCGCCATTCGCCTGGACGTGCTCGAGGGTTGGAAGAGGCCATCGAGACGTCGTCATGGTCTTGATTCTACCGCGCCTGCGCTGGTTGCCATGGTGGGGACTACACCATGGGGGTGGCTCCTTCCGTGCGGCCAGCAATGCGAGTCGTTGTCGTCGCTTAGGGAGGCCGCGACGGACTAGCTCGCTGTGAGCCCCCTGCCTCAGCGAAGCCAATCAGACTCTGAATGGTGGCTCTCCATTCATCCATCTGATCGGCCGCCGGGGGAAATCTCAATAGTAGTTGGGCCCGTGCCATGGCCTCCGTAGCGGTGCTCGGCATCGGTGATGATGATGTTAACCGCACCGTCGCCCGGCTCCTGACGGTGTCGGTGGCAATGGCATCGCGCCCTTGTCGTTGCGAGCTAGCTACTTGGAGGGCATGGCGCCGCGGCGAAGGCACTTGGGGACAAGCGGCTCCATTGGGTGCAGCGGTTGGGTCAGCCCGTCCCGGGGAGGCGCGCGCCCTACGGTCACACCCGTGGTGGGGGCGGCCGGAGGGTGGCGATTCGCCCCAGTCTTGGCGCCACCACTGTGGTTGTGCGCTTCAACAAGGGGAAGAGGTACATGTGGAATAACCCCTTCACTCATACCTCGTGGAGCATGGCCGCTGGGATGACGCTGTTGCTGCTATCCTCCAGTGCCTCCCGCTCCTGTTTCGGCCGTGGGGGAGGTGGCGACAACGCCGCCTGCGCCGACCACGTCCCCCGTAGCGCCCACATCCTCGTGCGCCTCCGCAGCCCCCGCGGCGTCGATGGTTGCGGGCGGCGGAGCCTTCGAGGCGGACGGGTGAGCTGAAGCACCGGGCTTCTTCTTAGGTGCCATAGTCGTTGGAGCCGCAAGATGACGAAGATGGTGATGAAGATGACGCGCTGCTCACGCCTTCAGGTTCACGCAAGGACCTCCCCCTACCTGGTGCCAAAGATGTTGTGGGAAACCACGACCACCTATGGGAACCAAGAGTCCCTTGCTGGTTCGGCGGGGGGATGTCATGTTGCACAAAGAGAAGAGGGGCGTCGAACAACACGGCAGGGATCACACAGGCAATCTTTACCCAGGTTCGGGCCGCCGTGAGGCGTAAAACCCTACTCCTGCTTTGGTGGATTGATGGTGTAAAAATGGTGGTGAGCGCAACACGCTTGCCCGGCAGGGTTGCCTCAGGGCAGAACGGCTACGCGCGTAATCCCAGGGTCCAACCATTTCTATGCTTGGGCCTCCTTTTATAGATGAAGGGGTCACCAAAGTGGCAAATCAGTCATTATGCACTGATTAGA
The DNA here is from genome assembly GCF_018294505.1 of Triticum aestivum. NCBI lineage: Eukaryota > Viridiplantae > Streptophyta > Magnoliopsida > Poales > Poaceae > Triticum > Triticum aestivum. The sequence continues at coordinate 374,691,754 of NC_057814.1, read as the reverse complement.
TAGCAAATAATGCTATCATACCTAACTCTGTAGGCTGATAGAGCGCATTAAATGCGCCGCTCAACGTCGCATCGTTGCTTGCCCGGCAGGCCCTGCCGGGCTGTTTTGCCAGCTTCGCATCTGCTCGCTCGACACGTCGCAGGACGGGTGTCGTCTGGAGGTATTTCCAGTGGAAAGTGGCTGCCACGTGGTGAATAGCTGCCACTTAGCCACTTTGGGGCTTGACACCGCATCGATCGACGACGTGCATCGTGATGAGGTGGTTTTGCCCTTGCGAGTCCTGGCAAGTCTGCCGGGATGACCTGGAGGCTCGCTTCCGGGGGTGACCTCGTCCTTGCCAGGCTCGCCTGCCCGGCAAGGTATGTTTCTTCCTTAGTAATATCTTGCTCTCCTGGCTAGTCTTGGCCTTCTTGAGCTGCATGCTGGTCCTTTGAAGAACTGGTTCCTTGTGCCCCATTCTGATCTTGGGGTTGTAATCTTGCTCCCGTGCCTGTGCACAGTCTGGGCAAGGACCCAGGGTTTGTTGCACCGACACCACTATTTCTTTTTGAAGAATACCCAAGCTAGGCCTATTTGTTTTCTCCGACTTACTGGGCTATAAATCTTTCAAGACGAGGAGGGATGCATTCCGGCCTGGCCAAAGAGTATGGGCAGTATATCTTAAAAGTAATATCAAAGGGGTTGGAAATTCCAAAAAAATAGCAAATGGGCAATTAGTTTTGTTTTTGTTTTTGTTCTTCATTGATATTTTATATTTCATTGGATTTTAACATGACATAGTACTAATTTATTTTTAAAATTGTTTTAGTATGGCTACTAATTTTTGGATTAAGAATATTTTGTTCCCCAGCAAAAATATGCGAATTTAAAAAATTTCGCAAATTTTTTAGTTCAATTTTTTAACCCTAGCACTGACCAGAAAATGGGCAACAATTCTAAAAATGGAAAATGGGGTGCAATAAATTCCATATGAATTAGCAAATGGGTAGTAAATTATAAAAATAATAGCAAATGGGTTGTACACGCCACATATTTCGAGGCTGACTTGTTTACACAAGGCTTTGTCAGTCAACACATGATTCTAGCAGCAGTGACTGTTGGATGTCCATCCAACGGCCGATGTGCTTCTTGAATCTCTGATCTTCCTGCTCCAGCCGCCTAAACCAGCACCGGCGGGACTGCCTGCTCCCTCCTCTTGTGGCCGGCTGTGATGCCGTGCAGGCTTCACTGGCCCACCCTACTTCCTCCGCTGGCCTGGCCATCCCTCTTCCCACCCGCACCTCCTGCTATTCTCCGGTGACGGCAGCCTCATGCCACAGCCGAACTAGTCAACCGTCATCCTGTCCTCAGTGTAGGCATCCACTGCTGTGTCTTCGCCGGCTCCGGGTCGTTCCATTTCTAGGCCTCACAGTCGTCCACCGCGTTGGTGCTCTAGGCGTGGCATGCTCAACATTCAACAAATGACAGCCATCGGAATAGGGGTGTACGTGGAGAGGCTGACAGTAGGGACCCCCATGGTCCATGGCCGCACGCAAGCAACTGCCTCCTTATTACGCGAAAAAATGATTCATTGAAAGGATCAAGAAGAGGTGTCTATAGGGGGGGTGATTAGACCCTCAACAAAGAAAAGTAGAAGTTTTTAAGTTCTTCAAGTTAAGGTGGAGTTTTAGCACAAGTTTAAGCATTCACAATACATTTCAAGCAAGCATGGCAAGAGTATATGAGCAGCGGAAGTAAAGCATGCACTTTGCAAGAAAGTAAAGGGATGGGATTGGAGTGTGCAAACGCAATTGGAGACATGGAAATTTTTGGCGTGGTTCCGATAGGTGGTGCTATTGTACATCCACGTTGATGGAGACTTCAACCCACGAAGGGTAACGGTTGCGCGAGTCCATGGAGGGCTCCACCCACGAAGGGTCCATGAAGAAGCAACCTTGTCTATCCCACCATGGCCATCGCCCACGAAGGACTTGCCTCACTTGGGTAGATCTTCACGAAGTAGGCGATCTTGTTGCCCTTACAAACTCCTTGGTTCAACTCCACAATCTGGACAGAGGCTCCCAAGTGACACCTAACCAATCTAGGAGACGCCACTCTCCAAAAGGTAATAGATGGTGTGTTGACGATGAACTCCTTGCTCTTGTGCTTCAAATGATAGTCTCCCCAACACTCAACTCTCTCTCTCTCTCAGATTTGGATTTGGTGGAAAGATTATTTGAGTGGAAAGCAACTTGGGGAAGGCTAGAGATCAAGATTCTTGTGGTTGGATTGGAATATCTTGGTCTCAACACATGAGTAGGTGGTTCTCTCTCAGAAAGGGAATGCTGGAAGTGTAGGCACGTTCTGATGGCTCTCCTCATGAATGAAGGAAGGGTGGAGGGGTATATATAGCCTCCACACAAAATCTAGCCATTACACACAATTCACCAAACTCGGTGGGACCGAATCGAGAAACTCGGCCAGACCGATTTGGTTCAAAATGTGAACGTTAGAGTTTTCGGTGGGACCGATATGATCAACTCGGTGGGACCAATGTGCTAGGGTTAGGGTAAAACCTCAACTCCGTTTGACCGATTACACAAACTCGGTGAGACCGATTTTGGTAATAAGCAAAACAGAGAGTTGGTCAAGCAAACTCGGTGGGACCGATTGCGTATTTCGGTGAGACCGAAATAGTTGCAACAGGCAACAGAGAGTTTGCAAGCCCATCTCGGTGAGACTGAGATCCCATCGGCGAGACCGAACTGATTAGGGTTTCTGGCAGTGGCTATGTCAAGTGAACTCGGTGGCGCCAGATAGATCAAATCGGTGGGGCCGAGTTTGACTTTAGGTTTAGGACATATGTGGAAATGAGAAAGTGTTTGAGGGCTTTGGAGCATATCACTAAGAACTTTGAGCAAGCAAGCCATTAAGCAACACCTCATCGCCTTTTAATAGTATTGGCTTTTCCTATGGACTCAATGTGATCTTGGATCACTAAAATGAAAATGTAGAGTCTTTAGCTTTTGCCAATTCTTGTCCTTAGCTTCTTGAAGGGGTTCCACGTCCTCTTGTCCATGCCACTCCACTATTATACTCATCTGAAATATACTATATGAAAATATTAGTCCAACAAGAGATATGTTGACATTGATTACCAAAACCACCCAGGGAGCACTTGTGCTTTGAATGTCCCCCTTTTTGGTAATTGATTACTACAAACATCAAAGCTTTTATATAAAGATATAGAGAATAGCAAGTAAAGCTTTGGAAAGACATGTAACATTCATAGGACCCCCCTACATGTATGCAATCATGTAAATATGAAGTACAAGAGCATGTGAATGCATAAGCATGATAGAGCAAGCAATGAGTTACATGTATCTTGGCTATATATGCATCAGAGCAAATGATGTAGATATAGGAAATGTACCTTCATGTTCATGAGTCCTTCTTGCAAACAATATGTACATCAGCAAGAGATCATCATGCACATGAGTGTGATGCATATACTTACCTTGTGGTCTTGAGCTGACTTTGGAAGAGATGAACCTTAGTAAACAAGGTTAGATAACACAGGAACATCTACAAGACAGAGCAAGAGCAGGAAACCACAAGAGTACCAAGATTGGGATGACATGTAGTGAGTGAGTTCTAGGTACTCTGTTTGAGTATAGACATGTCCCCAAAGAGTAAAGATATGCAATGAATTCGAAGATTTTCTTTACTTAGATGTCTTTCTCCCCCTGAATCTTATATTTAATAATGGGAGAAGATAGAAAATCAGAGCAAGACAAGAAAATCAGAGCAAAACAGTCATAACACATACTAACATGTCTTTTCCCCTCTTAAAGACATGTGACTTCTCTCCTCTTTGAATACCAAGCATCTGGGAAGACTCAGAAATCTTTTCCTTCCCATAGGGTCTCTCTCTCCCTTTGATGTGATTAAGCTTTGATGTGATCTCTCTCTCCCCCTTTGACATCAATTTCCAAGAAGGGTTCTTCTGGAATGCGAGTCAAATAGGTTTGGTCCTTGAGTCACATGACAAAGCAGCATATAGAATGTGATGCAGGTAGAGGACAAGAATCATTGAGTGGAGCTGGAACAAATATGCAGGATGCAAATGACAAAGTGTCTTCTCAGCATTGAAATCGGTAACACCAAGTTGTTATCTTTGGTGGCACCGAGATGGTTCGGTTTGGCCGAAAGAAACAAACCAGTGAGACCGAGTTCAACACAGAGAGAGAACAATTGTCAGCTCAGCTCACTTGAGGCAAATAAGATCTGACAATGATTTGGAAGGAATTAACTGAAAGATTTGAAATGAATTGGATGCAGAGAATGCAGAACATAACAGATAAAAGAAAGAAATCTAGATGAAGTTTTTTTTTGAAAAAATAAGGGGAACAAACATGCAAGAGACAAATGCAAGAATTCAGAAAAACACTAGAGAACTTCATCTAGAATTGGTCGGCGACAAAGTCACCTATGTTAGAGTATATTGACTGAGGAGTCAAGTGAGAACACTTGATCGTAGGTCATACTCATCGTTTAAGCTCAAAATGGAGTTGCCATTTTTCATTTAAGCATTTTGATGTATTCACATCTTGTTGAGCTGCTTTGACCCATGACTTGGGGTAAAGCTTCTCTAAGATGGAATAACATACCTTGGGTGGTGTTGTTGAACTTGATCATGTAGTTGAACTTGTGTGGGATGCTCAAGGTTGATGTAGCTCATCAATGATTTGGGAGCACCACTTGTAGTTTGAGTTCATCTACCTACATGGGTTAGTTTTGCAAGGAAGAGCACTTGTGTATCCAAAATGACAATCATGAAAATTTGATATCAAATGAAATTTGATATAAAGATATTGTCAAAGGATATGTTGAAAGGTTTCATGCTTCCTTGTCTTCAACCACCATATTGTAGAGACTTGGTGATGTAGAGATTGCTCAAGATGTGAGTGATTTGCAATCTCAGAGATTTAGATTTATCCAAGTACCTACAAGGGTTAGATAGCATGCAAGGGTGCAAATATATCCAAGACACATGATCATCATCATAAGAGAAATATCAAGGAGCAGTCAAAGGCTCATGCCTTGAATGTATCCAAATGGAGTTTCTACTCCAAGTTTGAGGCATCAATGATGTTCAATTCACCTCTCAAACGGCAAAATACTTTCTCATCAAGCGGTTTGGTGAATATATCCGCCCATTACTTATCGGTACGAACATGCTTAAGATGAATGTCCCCTTTAGCAACATGATCTCGAATGAAATAATGACAAACTTCAATATGCTTAGTTCGAGAATGTTGCACGGGATTGTGAGTAATCTTAATAGCACTCTCATTGTCACAAAGCAATGGAACATGTTTCACATATATGCCATAATCTTTAAGAGTTTGGGTCATCCAAGTAATTGAGCACAACATGAACCGGCGGCAATGTATTCCGCTTCGACGATGGATAAGGATACTGAGTTTTGTTTCTTGGAGGACCAAGACACAAGAGATCTACCAAGAAATTGACAAGTACTCAAAGAGGACTTTCTATCAACCTTGTCACCGGCATAGTCCAAATCGGAGTAGGCAACAAGATCAAAAGAAGACCTTTTAGGATACCAAATGCCAAAATTTGGTGTATGAGTTAAGTATCTCACTATCCTTTTCACAGCCTTAAGATGACATTCTTTAGGGGCCGCTTGATATCGTGCACACATGCACACACTTAGCATAATATCGGGATGGGAGGCACATAGATATAACAATGAACCAATCATAGAGCGGTAAACCTTTTGGTCAACGGATTTGCCATCCTTAGTCAAGTCAAGATGTCCACTAGTAGGCATGGGTGTTTTCGTACCTTTGCTTTCTTGCATGTTGAACTTCTTGAATAAGTCCTTGGTGTATGTCGGCGTCCTAGGAACGGGGGTACCCAGACTTGCCTGCCTGCGGCCCACAGCGTGGCTCCACCAGCGGCCCTGTACGACCCATCTTCACCAGCAAACACTCAAGACCCTCGCGAGGTGCCAAGCCTCGCGAGGCGGACGACACAAGACCTCCTCAGGACTGCCTCACCAGGCTGGCTCCCGAGCGGCGGTGAGATCAAGGCAAGGGACACCTCGTGAGGTTCCTGTGACGCAAGCCATGATGACTGGAGCCAGGCGGGTGCCAGCGCGCGCAATGTCCTCGCTTCCTCTTTGGTGCTAAAGGGGCAAGCGCATGAGAGGAGTCCCGAGGCATCAGGCGAACGTTTCCATATCGGTGCAACAAGACCAAGACCAGCAGGACGGCAGGACGGAGGTCACCGTGGAGCCCAAGACGGCGTCACCACCAGAGCCTTTGGCAGGCAAAGACCACCTTTAGTCAGGATAACTTGTACTAGTTGTCTTCCTTCGAATTTGGCCATTGTTGGATCCCTTCCCGCTCGATATTTGGGGAGAGGACCAGGGCCTCTATAAATAGGGCTAGCCACCACCATAGAGGGGCAACTGATCTGGATGGATCGTTCTGATCATCCTCATCCACACAACTCCACCAAGCACAAGAGCACCTCTCCTCAGGAGGTTGTTCTTCCCTTGTAACTGTTCATCCTCAGCCCAAGAGGCAATCCACCACACCACACTGGAGTAGGGTATTACACCACATCGGTGGCCCGAACCAGTATAAACTCTCGTGTCTCTCTTTCCGTGGGTTCGTCGAGCGAGGCCTTGCGATTTGGCGAGAGCGATCTAGGGAGAGAGAGATCTTCGTGCGCACCCCAGTGTCCGAACCTCAAGGGTTTTGCCGGAACCCGAAATCCGACATTTGGCGCGCCAGGTAGGGGTGCGCTGAAGCTTTCCTCTCATCGATCTGCGCTTCGCCGCTCCACCAAGTTGATGGCCGACGCTCGCCGAGCCCGCGCTGAGCGCCGGGGCACCCTCGCCGCCCGTGTCGCTCAGACAGCTCCTGTCGGCGGGCCTCCCCGTCGTTTCCCGTCACCCGCTGCCAACACCGTCACCTGCCCGGCGGGAAACAAGCAGCAGGCGTCCTCGCTGCACCCTTCAGTGTGGCGAGACGGCCGCACTGCCACTCCGTCGCTAACCCAGCTGGCTCGTCATCTCACGCTCGTCGCGCTTCCATGGACGCGCAGGCCGTGCTACTCATGGCACGCGAGCTTCTGCGCTACCGTCCAGTCGACGACCTCTACGAGGACTGGCTGGACCGCATCGCCGAGCTCGTCAGCGCTGCTGGGGGCTCCCCCGCACCGTCCCTCTAGCTGCCTCGCCCTCCACCAGTTGCGGGCGACGTGGCTCACGGAGCGCCTCCACCACCTCTGCCCCAAGACGGTGTTCTGGCGCCGAGGCGCGCGGCTCTCCGGTGCAACCCTCTGCGTCGGGCGCCCCGCGCGAGAAGAAGGAAGCTCCCAAGAAGTTCCCCAACCGCAAAAAAAGCTCCACCGCTCCCAGCACCGCCACGTCAGGATCGCTTGCCGCGGCAGGGCCACGCGCCACTCGCCGTGGCAGCGCGGGGACACCAAGATCAAGCTCCGCCTCCACGACGGGCCCCGGTGGCCACAACAGGCTGCCGCGCCTTCACTCCTGAGCTGCGTAGCGTCACCTGGCCGGGTGATACGTCTCCAACGTATCTATAATTTTTGATTGTTCCGTGCTATATTATATTCTGTTTTGGACATTAATGGGCTTTATTATACACTTTTATATTATTTTTGGGACTAACCTATTAACCGGAGGCCCAGCCCAGAATTGCTGTTTTTTGCCTATTTCATAGTTTCACAGAAAAAAGAATATCAAACGGAGTCCAAACGGAATGAAACCTTCGGGAACGTGATTTTCAGAACGAACGTGATCCAGAGGACTTGGACCCTACGTCAAGACATCAACCAGCAGGGCACGAGGTAGGGGGCGCGCCTACCCCCTGCGCGCCCTCCACCCTCGTGGGCCCCATGTTGCTCCACCAACGTACTTCTTCCTCCTATATATACCCACGTACCCCCAAACTACCAGATACGGAGCCAAAAACCTAATTCCACCGCCGCAACCTTCTGTACTGATACGTCTCCACGTATCTATAATTTTTTATTGCTCCATGCTATATTATCTACTGTTTTGGACATTATTGGGCTTTATTATTCACTTTTATATTATTTTTGGGACTAACCTATTAACCGGAGGCCAAGCCCAGAATTACTGTTTTTTTGCCTATTTCAGAGTTTCACAGAAAAAGAATATCAAACGGAGTCCAAACAGAATGAAACCTTTGGGAACGTGATTTTCAGAACGAACATGATCCAGGAGACTTGGACAATACGTCAAGAAACAAAGGAGGAGGCCACGAGGTAGGGGGCGCGCCCTCCACCCTCGTGGCCCCCCTGTTGCTCCACCGACGTACTCCTTCCTCCTATATATACCTACGTACCCCCAAACGATCAGATACGGAGCCAAAAACCTAATTCCACCACCGCAACATTATGTACCCACGAGATCCCATCTTGGGGCCTCTTCCGGAGCTCCGCGGAGGGGGCATCGATCACGGAGGGCTTCTACATCAACACCATAGCCTCTCCGATGATGTGTGAGTAGTTTACCTCAGACCTTCGGGTCCATAGTTATTAGCTAGATGGCTTCTTCTCTCTTTTTGGATCTCAATACAATGTTCTCCCCCTCTCTTGTGGAGATCTATTCGATGTAATCTTCTTTTGCGGTGTGTTTGTTGAGACCGATGAATTGTGGGTTTATGATCAAGTTTATCTATGAACAATATTTGAATCTTCTCTGAATTCTTTTATGTATGATTGGTTATCTTTGCAAGTCTCTTCGAATTATTAGTTTGGTTTGGCCTACTAGATTGATCTTTCTTGCAATGGGAGAAGTGCTTAGCTTTGGGTTCAATCTTGCGGTGTCCTTTCCCAGTGATAGTAGGGGCAGCAAGGCACGTATTGTATTGTTGCAATCGAGGATAACAAGATGGGGTTTATATCATATTGCATGAGTTTATCCCTCTACATCATGTCATCTTGCTTAAAGCGTTACTCTGTTCTTATGAACTTAATACTCTAGATGCATGCTGGATAGCGGTCGATGTGTGGAGTAATAGTAGTAGATGTAGGCAGGAGTCGGTCTACTTGTCTCGGACGTGATGCCTATATACATGATCATACCTAGATATTCTCATAACTATGCTCAATTCTGTCAATTGCTCAGCAGTAATTTGTTCACCCACCGTAATACTTATGCTTTTGAGAGAAGCCACTAGTGAAACCTATGGCCCCGGGTCTATTTTCCATCATATTTAATCTCCCGACAACAAGCTATTTCCGGCGCCGTTTTTATTTTGTTTTCTTTACTTTGCATCTTTATCATAAAAATACCAAAAATATTATCTTATCATATCTCACTCTCGTAAGTGACCGTGAAGGGATTGACAACCCCTTTATTGCGTTGGCTGCTAGGATTTATTTGTTTGTGTAGGTGCGAGGGACTCGTGCGTGGCCTCCTACTGGATTGATACCTTCGTTCTCAAAAACTGAGGGAAATACTTACGCTACTTTGCTGCATCACCCTTTCCTCTTCAAGGGAAAACCAACGCAGTGCTCAAGAGGTAGCAAGAAGGATTTTTGGCGCCGTTGCCGGGGAGTCTACGCAAAAGCCAACATACCAAGTACCCATCACAAACCCTTATCTCCCGCATTACATTATTTGCCATTTGCCTCTCATTTTCCTCTCCCCCACTTCACCCTTTCCGTTTTATTTGCCCTCTCTTTTCCGTTCGTCCTTTTGTTTGCTCATGTTGCCATGTGCCATCTATATGCTTGCTGAAAATCCATTGATATGGATCCACTTAAAGTGTTCTCCTTGGTTCATCTTCGATCCTTATGCGCTCGTGCTGAAACCCCAACTAGCCTAGTTTATGGGAAATCTTTAGATGAGCATGCTCATTTTGTGCGTCATCGTTTGTCTGAAAAAGCGAAGCTCTTATGGTATCATATAAATAGTTTGCTATGCTATGCTTGGAATCTTTGTGAAATTTGTGATTTTACTTGTTGCTCTAAGAACCCTAAAAAACACCTTCCCTACCTATGTGAGTTCAATGATAATGAAATCTTATCTTCTTATGCAAAGGGTGTTTATAGTTACTATGATATCGAACAAATTGAAGAATTTGTCGTTTTTAAGGGTGCTCATGAAGTTGCTTCTTTGATTGAAAAGTATGATTTTACTCTCAACAAATCTGAAAATTCCGTCATACTTAAATATTGCAATGAAAACTTTGCTCATAATGTCTATGTCCAAGAATTTATTGAAAGAATAACCGTTGCTTTGGAAGAAAATAATGATATGCATGAATCTATAGATAATGATGATTCCGATGATTTGGTTGAAATATCCCTTGATGAACATGATGCTTGCTATTCTTGTGGCCATGATGCCAATATTTATGAAGACGAATTTGCTATAGTTCCTTATGTTAAAAATGAGATTGTTGCTATTGCACCCATGCTTGATAGTTCCTATGAAAAGCATGATTGCAATGATTTTTACTATAAATTCTCTTGATGTCAATTGTGCTAATAATATGCAAAACCCTAAGCTTGGGGATGCTAGTTTTGCTATGTCCACTATTTGTTGCAATGATCATGATTGGGGTGATTTTTCTTATGATCTTCAAAATTTATTTAATCCCCATGATGAATATGAGATTGACAATATTGTTTGCAATAATATTTAAAGTGGGTTTGTAAGAGTGTCAACTTTATATCCCACATATTTGGAGAATATTCAATCTTATGAATTTTTTGATAAAAGTGGGTTTGGAGAGGTCATGACTTTAGTTAATGATAACCCCACTATTTTGGAAGAGTGTCAACTTTGCATGCATGTGGATCGTGTTGAAAATATTTTATGTGATAGCTATTTTGTTGAATTTGCTTATGATCCCACATGTAATTATTATGAGAGAGGAAAATATGGTTGTAGAAATTTTCATGTTGCTAAATTACCTCTCGTTATGTTGAGATTGCTATTGTTTCTTTCCTCTTCCTTGCATATGTTAGTTTTTGATTGCTATGATAATTTGTTTGCCTATAAGATGCCTATGAATAGGAAGTATGTTAGACACAGATGTGTTTGTCATGTGTTTTAAGATGCTCTCTTTGTGCTTCAATTCTTGTCTCTCATGCGAGCATCATTAAAATTATCAATGCCTAGCTAGGGGCGTTAAACGATAGCGCTTGTTGGGAGGCAACCCAATTTTATTTTTAGTTTTTTGCTTTTTTCTTCTGTTTAGGAATAAATATTTGATCTATCCTCTGGTTATATGTGTTTTTATGTTTTAATTAGTGTTTGTGCCAAGTTAAACCTATAGGATCTTCTTGGATGATAGTTATTTGATCTTGCTGAAAATTGCAGAAACTTTCTGTTCACGAAAATAATTGTTAAAAATCACCAGAACTTGATAAAATATTGATTCCAATTGCTGCTGATCAATAAACAAATTTTCTAGGCCGTCCTATTTTGGCTGAATTTTTGGAGTTCTAGAAGTTTGCGTTAGTTACAGATTACTACAGACTGTTCTGTTTTTGACAGATTCTGTTTTTCGTGTGTTGTTTGCTTATTTTGATGAATCTATGGCTAATAAAATAGTTTATAAACCATAGAGAAGTTGGAATACAGTAGGTTTAACACCAATATAAATAAAGAATGAGTTCATTACAGTACCTTAAAGTGGTGTTTTGTTTTCTTTCGCTAACGGAGCTCACGAGATTTTCTGTTAAGTTTTGTGTTGTGAAGTTCTCAAGTTTTGGGTAAAAGATTTGATGGATTATGGAACAAGGAGTGGCAAGAGCCTAAGCTTGGGGATGCCCATGGCACCCCAAGATAATCTAAGGACACCAAAAAGCCAAAGCTTGGGGATGCCCCGGAAGGCATCCCCTCTTTCGTCTACTTCCATCGGTAACCTTACTTGGAGCTATATTTTTATTCACCACATGATATGTGGTTTGCTTGGAGCGTCTTGTATGATTTGAGTCTTTGCTTTTTAGTTCACCACAATCATATTTGCTGGACAAACCTTTTGAGAGAGACACACATGATTCATAAATTATTAGAATACTCTATGTGCTTCACTTATATCTTTTGAGTTATATAGTTTTTGCTCTAGTGCTTCACTTATATCTTTTAGAGCATGGTGGTGGATTTGTTTTATAGAAACTATTGTTCTCTCATGCTTCACTTAGATTATTTTGAGAGTCCTACAAAACATCATGGTAGTTTGCTTTAACAATGCTAGGTATTCAAGACTAGTAAAAAACTTTCTTATGAGTGTGCTGAATACTAAGAGAAGTTTGATGCTTGATGATTGTTTTGAGATATGGAGGTAGTGATATTAAAGTTGTGCTAGTTGAGTAGTTGTGAATTTGAGAAATACTTGTGTTGAAGTTTGCAAGTCCCGTAGCATGCACGTATGGTAAACGTTATGTAAAAAATTTGAAACATGAGGTGTTCTTTGATGGTCCTCCTTATGAGTGGCGGTCGGGGACGAGCGATGGTCTTTTCCTACCAATCTATCCCCCTAGGAGCATGCGCGTAGTGCTTGGTTTTTGATGACTTGTAGATTTTTGCAATAAGTATGTGAGTTCATTATGACTAATGTTGAGTCCATGGATTATACGCACTCTTACCCTTCCATCATTGCTAGCCTCTTCGGTATCGTGCATTGCCCTTTCTCACATTGAGAGTTGGTGCAAACTTTGCCGGTGCATCCAAACCCCGTGATATGATACGCTCTTTCACACATAAACCTTCTTATATCTTCCTCAAAACATCCACCATACCTACCTATTATGGCATTTCCATAGCCATTCCGAGATATATTGCCATGCAACTTTCCACCGTTCCGTTTATTATGACACGCTCATCATTGTCATATTGCTTTGCATGATCATGTAGTTGACATCGTATATGTGGCAAGCAACCGTTCATAATTTTTCATACATGTCACTCTTGATTCATTGTTATCCCGGTATACCGCCGGAGGCATTCATATAGAGTCATACTTTGTTCTAGTATCGAGTTGTAATCGTTGAGTTGTAAATAAATAGAAGTGTGATGATCATCATTCATAGAGCATTGTCCCCAAAAAAAAGAGAAAGGCCAAAAAAAAGAGAAGGCCCAAAAAAATAAAAAAAATAAAAAGGGGCAATGCTACTATCCTTTTTTTCCACACTTGTGCTTCAAAGTAGCACCATGTTCTTCATGACAGAGAGTCTCTTGCTTTGTCACTTTCATATACTAGTGGGAATTTTTCATTATAGAACTTGGCTTGTATATTCCAACAATGGGCTTCCTCAAATTCCCTAGGTCTTCGTGACCAAGCAAGTTGGATGCACACCCACTTAGTTTCTTTTGTTGAGCTTTCATGCATTTATAGCTCTAGTGCATCCGTTGCATGGCAATCCCTACTCCTTGCATTAACATCAATCGATGGGCATCTCCATAGCTCATTGATTAGCCTCGTTGATGTGAGACTTTCTCCTTTTTTTTGTCTTCTCCACATAACCCCCATGATTATATTCTATTCCACCCATAGTGCTATATCCATGGCTCACGCTCATGTATTGTGTGAAGGTTGAAAAAAGTTTGAGATTACTAAAGTATGAAACAATTGCTTGGCTTGTCATTCGGGTTGTGCATGATGAGAGAAATCTTGTGTGACGAAAATGGAGCATGACTAAACTATATGATTTTGTAGGGCTGAACTTTCTTTGGCCATGTTATTTTGAGAGGACATAATTGCTTAGTTAGTATGCTTGAAGTATTATTACTTTTATGTCAATATTAAACCTTTATCTTGAATCTTTCGGATCTGAATATTCATACCACAATTAGGAGAGTTACATTGAATTTATGCCAAGTAGTATTCCACATCAAAAATTCTGTTTTTATCATTTACCTACTCGAGGACGAGCAGGAATTAAGCTTGGGGATGCTTGATACGTCTCCAACGTATCTATAATTTTTGATTGTTCCATGCTATATTATATTCTGTTTTGGACATTAATGGGCTTTATTATACACTTTTATATTATTTTTGGGACTAACCTATTAACCGGAGGCCCAACACAGAATTGCTGTTTTTTTGCCAATTTCAGAGTTTCGCAGAAAAAGAATATCAAACTGGGTCCAAACGGAATGAAACCTTCGGGAACGTGATTTTCGAAACGAACGTGATCCAGAGGACTTGGACCCTACATCAAGACATCAACCAGGAGGGCACGAGGTAGGGGGGCGCGCCGACCCCCTGGGTGCGCCCTCCACCCTCGTGGGCCCCATGTTGCTCCACCGACGTACTTCTTCCTCCTATATATACCCACGTACCCCCAAACTACCAGATACGGAGCCAAAAACCTAATTCCACCGCCGCAACCTTCTGTACCCGTGAGATCCCATCTTGGGGCCTTTTCCGGAGCTCCGCCGGAGGGGGCATCGATCACGGAGGGCTTCTACATCAACACCATAGCCTCTTCGATGATGTGTGAGTAGTTTACCTCAGACCTTCAGGTCCAAAGTTATTAGGTAGATGGCTTCTTCTCTCTTTTTGGATCTCAATACAATGTTCTCCCCCTCTCTTCTGGAGATCTATTTGATGTAATCTTCTTTTGCGGTGTGTTTGTTGAAACCGATGAATTGTGGGTTTATGATCAAGTTTATCTATGAACAATATTTGAATCTTTTCTGAATTCTTTTATGTATGATTGGTTATCTTTGCAAGTCTCTTCGAATTATCAGTTTGGTTTGGCCTACTAGATTGATCTTTCTTGCAATGGGAGAAGTGCTTAGTTTTGGGTTCAATCTTGCGATGTCCTTTCCCAGTGATAGTAGGGGCAGCAAGGCACGTATTGTATTGTTGCCATCGAGGATTACAAGATGGGGTTTATATCATATTGCATGAGTTTATCCCTCTACATCATGTCCTCTTGCTTAAAGCGTTACTCTGTTCTTATGAACTTAATACTCTAGATGCATGCTGGATAGCGGTTGATGTGTGGAGTAATAGTAGTAGATGCAGGCAGGAGTCGGTCTACTTGTCTCGGACGTGATGCCTATATACGTGATTATACCTAGATATTCTCATAACTATGCTCAATTCTGTCAATTGCTCAATAGTAATTTTTTCACCCACCGTAATACTTATGCTTTTGAGAGAAGCCACTAGTGAAACCTATGGCCCCCGGGTCTATTTTCCATCATATTTAATCTCCCGACAACAAGCTATTTCTGGCGCCGTTTTTATTTTGTTTTCTTTACTTTGCATCTTTATCATAAAAATACCAAAAATATTATCTTATCATATCTCACTCTCGTAAGTGACCGTGAAGGGATTGACAACCCCTTTATTGCGTTGGTTGCGAGGATTTATTTGTTTGTGTAGGTGCGAGGGACTCGTGCGTGGCCTCCTACTGGATTGATACCTTGGTTCTCAAAAACTGAGGGAAATACTTACGCTACTTTGCTGCATCACCCTTTCCTTTTCAACGGGCAAGTTCAAGCCAGACCTACCTCCTTGCTACGATGGCATCCCCGACCCCGCGGAGTTCCTGAAGCTCTACGAGCTAAGCATCGAGGCGGCCAACGGCGACGAGAAAGTCATGGCGAACTGTTTTCCCATGGCTCTCAAGGATGGCGCTCGCTCGTGGCTCCTGAACCTGCCCCCGGGCTCGATATCCTCCTGGGATGAGATACATGACCGCTTCGTCGCCAACTTCCAGGGCACTCGCGACCGCCCTCCGGCCGTGGGTGACCTACGCCGCGTCAGGCAGCAGCCAGGGGAGACCCTGCAGAAGTACATCCAGCGCTTCAACAACGTTTGCCTCAAGATCCCCAAGGTCACGGATGAGGCCATCATTTCGGCATTTTCTGACGGCGTCCGCGACGTCGAGATGAAGGAGGAGCTCGCCATCCACGAGGAGCTATGCACGGCTTTGGAGCTATTCAACCTGGCGACCAAGTGCGCAAGAGCTGAGGAGGGGCGCCTTTCCCTCCTCGAGCTCCCAGCTACCGACCCGGAGGAGAAGAAAGCCAAGGCCAAGGATGTGAAGCGCAAGGGAGTAGTTGTGCTCACGGCGGAGCCAGACACGAAGCGCGGCCGGGACCATCCCGAGTCGTCCAAGAGCAGCCGACCGTTCTGCGCCTTCCACAACGTACACAACCACAACACCAATGACTGTCAAGAGCTAAGGGCCATTCGAGATGGACGCTTCGGTCGACGCCCCAAGCGCAACGACCGGGGCTACGGCCGATGGGGAGGACAAGGCGGAGGACGTTGGGAAGACCGTGGCCCTCGTCAGGAGTGGCACGAGCGGCCTCGCGAGGACCGCTGGTAGGATCAGCCTTGTGAGGGCGCATGGAGGGACCAACCTCACGAGTATCGCCCCTAAGGTAATGCTAGCCTTCCTCCGCTACCGCCACTGCCAAAAAGGAACGACGACCACCATCAGGACAAGGGGGCTGGGGGCTTCCAGGAACCGCGTGCTATCGCCTGCATCTTGGGCGGAGCTCAGGCCCCAGCCTCTCAGTGCATCTTCAAGCAGTTTTCTCGCGAAGTGAACGCAGCCCTTCCAGGCTCGAGGCCACGCGCTCGCTCAGGTGGTCCAAGTGCACCATCACCTTCAGCTCAGCGGACCAGCTCAAGTGCGCAACCACTGCAGGCGCCCTCCCGATGCTTTGCTCACCCGTCATCAGCAACGTTCAAGTCACCAAGACCCTCATCGATGGTGGTGCAGGGCTTAATGTCCTGTCCGTCGAGACGTTCGACAGCCTCCAAGTGCCATACGATCAGCTTCAGCCTACCAAGCCCTTCTCAGGAGTGACTGACCGCTCCACCACGCCGATAGGGCAGGTCCGCCTCCTTGTCACCTTCGGACAGCGTGACAACTACCGCACCGAGCTCATCGACTTCGACGTTGCTCACATCCGTCTGCCGTACAATGCCATCCTCGGGTATCTGGCCCTGGCCAAGTTCATGGAGGTGACCCACCACGGCTAGAACATCCTCAAGATGCCAGGAAACGGCGGGATTATCACCGTCCCCTGCGCAGAAAGAGATGTGGTGTGCTCCCTCGAGCGCGCCTTCCAAGCCGCAGCGATCGAAGACCCCGACAACGACGCAGCGCAGTACCCTCCTGAGGCGGTCGCCAAGAAGAAGAAGCAGCTACTCCGCACAGGGCCTCAGGGAAGCGGCGCCTCTGGCGGTGCAACATCAGGATCGGCGCCCGCGCCTGGGGCGCCTCCCTCCCTCGCATAGGAAGGCGCGCCCGGCGCCCTCCTCGGGCAGGGCTCGGGGCTCTCTTTTGGAGGGCCTCGGACCTTGCCAACATCACGAGGGAGGCGCTCGGGCACCACATGGAGGCGTGCTTCGCGACACGTTTCCCTCAGGAGGACACCGGGCGAGGAGCGCCAGACGCTCAGGAGTTCATTACCAAAGTCACTCAGGAGCTGCAGGATGCAAGAGCCATGCGCGGCGACCGCCGCCCACCTGGCGCGGCCCCCCATCCATGCAAGGATGGCGGGCTGCGCGTCTGTGTCTACATCCCAGGGCTCAACAGGGCCGCATCTCAGGAGCTCTTCTGGTCTTCGTGCGTGGGACGTTGCAAGGGCCCACCTCACAGCTATGTTCGCATGCCATTCGGCCTGCCGAGCATGGCATCCGCCTTCCAGCGCAACCTGCGGAGCGTCCTGGTGGCTCAGGAGGCCAGGCATCACGCAGTCCTGTCGGAGATGGAGACGGTCCTCAAGGAAGCTCCCGGACCCCCAGAGCCTCCCGAGGCTCAGGGCCCCGGTGGCTCGTGAGGAGCAACCCCTTCGTCGCGTGTCTTCAGCTGCTCCAACACCCCTTCGACAACGGAATCAGGTGACATTTTCCAAGTTTATTTAGCTGGGGGTGCCCCCTGGGCAGCATCATCCCCAGGCCGCATGGGCCCATCCCTGCGGCATGTATCCTTTTACATCTTTAGCATTACTTTGCTGCGGGCGCCCCTCAGGCTGCATCATCCCCAAGCCACTAGGGTCTAACCCAGTGGCATGTATCGTTCTTGCATTTACCTAAGCTAATTTGCTTTTCATGCATAATCAATCTATGGTTATCACCTGCCTGATTGTCACCCACCACGGGGGCTACACATGTTGGCACGACGCTTGTGCTCGGGTCCGTCCCTCCAACGTCGACAAATCTGAGCGGTCGAGCTCTGGCTCACGGCGCACCCCGCGCACGTCACCTCACCAGGCCCTCAGTGCCTTCATCTTCTTGCAGAGCGACCTGCGGTAGACCGGCAATCATCACAGCAATATGTGTCCCTCCTCGCGCTAACCTACAGGAACCTCCTGAGGATGACAGCAAGCGGTACCACAGGCGCCTTCTTCTCCCATGCGATTCGCTTGCGCGTTAAAAAGGGGGCTCCTAAGCATCGCGACTCAGGAGCTCTTACTGGCTCTCCTGCCCTCACCCCCTAGCCTTGACCACGGCATCGCGACCTGGCATATCGGTGGCGGCTGAGCTCGCTCGAGGGCTGGGACCTGAGGACGCAGAGCACACAGAAGAGCATGGAGAAGAGGGAGAGGCTCGCACGGGCCTAACCTAGCTACCCAACAGATAGTCGACGCACAAGTCAGGCGCAACACAAGGAACCAGCTCCGGAATGCCAAGATAAGTCTCGTGCCTGGATTAACCCAGCGCTACAACATAGGATCCCCACCTGTGGTAGCCTTGTTACGGCAACATCGCCACCCTTTCCTGCCTCTCGGTGGTTGCCTGAGCGCTACAAGGGACCTCTTGAGCATCGCGCCTCAGGAGCTCTTACTGGACCTCGGGCTGCTCACCTCCTGGCCTTGACCACGGCATCGCGACCTGGCATACCAGCGACGGCTGCAGCTTGCCTGGGGACCGGGACCTATCGGCGTAGAGCACCAAGCTACCGCGGGGTTGGAAAGGGGAGACCGAGCCGGAACAAGACATGCATTCGCAAATTGTCATAATAAGGATAATATGAACAGAAGACATTGCAGAATCCTTTACACGCCCCCACGGGGTCCGTTACGATTCCTTGCAGGGAACAAAACAAGGGAGTTCCTAGGATCCCTATCTACACGTGCCAGTGGCGCCGACGCCATCATCAACAGTGGGCCACGGGAGGCCGGCACCAACCCCATCCGGTTCAGCGACGACGGCGGCCAGACGCTGCAGCCTTGCTCCGGGCCCAGCTGGAGCTCGGAGGCACGTAGCTGTCGTCGCTCGTCTCCGGAGTCTCTTAGGGCTCGGGAGAGTCGCTGGACTCCCAAGCGCCACCACTGCTGCTGGAGGAGCTGCGAGCGAAGCCAGCGGCGAGCTCGGTGTTGGCCGCTCCACAGTCCCGATGACCCCCTCCAAGCGGCGGCCTTCCGCGTCGAAGACCTTGAAGTACATCGTGGAGGCGCCATCGTACCTGAAGTGGATGGCGAGGGCGCCTTCCACACGGCAGACCTGAGCAACCTCTCCCAAGCAGCGGGTCATAAAGATCTTGCCTGGGGAGACGGTTTCGACCTCCGCTCCAGTCGCTAGGGCGTCGCAGTCGGCGTGCTGCAGCCAAAGCTCAACGGGCCCCCTCGGCGACATCTCGATGGAGAAGAACTGAGGAAAGCAGATCCAAGTGCATGGAGGCATCGCCGCCCACATCACGAGTTCGCGCGAGGAGTCCGCGGCATGGACTCCTAGGGCGACGGCGGGCGTCACCGCGGCGCGGCGACCACGGCCGGGGCGAGGGCGGCGGCGCTCGTCGCCCCTTCCTCTAGAGCCCTCAGCTTGGGCGTACAAAGGTAGCGGGTACCCGGGAGCAGGCCGCTCGCACCAAGGCCTAGACACCTCCGGCCTCACGACCAAGTCGCGGCGGTGGCTTGGCCTCTTCTTCGGCGGAAGTGGCTGATACGTCCATTTTGCATCATGCTTTTATATCAATATTTATTGCATTATGGGCTGTTATTACACATTATGTCACAATACTTATGCCTATTCTCTCTTATTTTACAAGGTTTACATAAGGAGGGAGAATGCCGGCAGCTGGAATTCTGGGCTGGAAAAGGAGCAAATATTAGAGACCTATTCTGCACAACTCCAAAAGTCCTGAAACTCCACGAAAGTTATTTTTGGAAATAATAAAAAATACTGAGTGGAAGAAATACCAGAGGGGGCCCACACCCTGCCCACGAGGGTGGGGGGCGCGCCCTACCCCCCTGGGCGCACCCCCTGCCTCGTGGGCCCCCTGTTGGCCCTCCGGTGCCCATCTTCTGCTATATGAAGTATTTCGTCCGAAGAAAAATCATAAGCAAGCTTTCGGGACGAGACTCCGCCGCCACGAGGCGGAACCTTGGCGGAACCAATCTAGGGCTCTGGCGGAGCTGTTCTGCCGGGGACACTTCCCTCCGGGAGGGGGAAATCATCGCCATCGTCTTCACCAACGCTCCTCTCATCGGGAGGGGGCCAATCTCCATCAACATCTTCACCAGCACCATCTCCTCTCAAACCCTAGTTCATCTCTTGTATCCAATACTTGTCTCTAAGTCTGGGATTGGTACCTGTAGGTTGCTAGTAGTGTTGATTACTCCTTGTAGTTTATGCTAGTTGGTTTATTTGGTGGAAGATCATATGTTCAGATCCTTTATGCATATTAATACCCCTCTGATTATGAACATGAATATGCTTTGTGAGTAGTTACGTTTGTTCCTGAGGACATGGGAGAAGTCTTGCTATTAGTAGTCATGTGAATTTGGTATTCGTTCGATATTTTGATGAGATGTATGTAGTCTCTCCTCTAGTGGTGTTATGTGAACGTCGACTACATGATACTTCACCATTATTTGGGCCTAGAGGAAGGCATTGGGAAGTAATAAGTAGATGATGGTTGCTAGAGTGACAGAAGCTTAAACCCTAGTTTATGCGTTGCTTCGTAAGGGGCTGATTTGGATCCACTTGTTTCATGCTATGGTTAGGTTTACCTTAATACTTCTTTTGTAGTTGCGGATGCTTGCAATAGGGGTTAATCATAAGTGGGATGCTTTTCCAAGTAAGTACAGAACCCAAGCACCGGTCCACCCACATATCAAATTATCAAAGTACCGAACGCGAATCATATGAACGTGATGAAAACTAGCTTGATGATAATTCCCATGTGTCCTCGGGAGCGCTTTCTCTATATAATAGTTTGTCCAGGCTAGTCCTTTGCTACAAAAAGTATTGGGCCACCTTGCTGCACTTTATTTACTTTTGTTACTCGTTGCTCGATACAATTTATCTTATCACAAAACTATCTGTTACCTCTAATTTCAGTGCTTGCAGAGAATACCTTGCTGAAAACCGCTTATCATTTCCTTCTGCTCCTCGTTGGGTTCGACACTCTTACTTATAGAAAGGACTACAATAGATCCCCTATACTTGTGGGTCATCAAGACTCTTTTCTGGTGCCGTTGCCGGGGAGTGAAGCGCCTTTGGTAGGTGGAATTTGGTAAGGAAAAATTTATATAGTGTGCTGAAATTTACTGTCACTTGTTACTATGGAAAGTAATCCTCTGAGGGGCTTGTTCAAGGTATCTTCATCCCGACCAGTAGAGCAAAGAGTTGCTCTTCAACCTATTGAACCTACTGAAAATGAAAATGTCTACTTTGAAATTCCTTCAGGTATGGTAGAAAAACTGCTAGCTAATCCTTTTGCAGGAGATGGAACATTACATCCTGATGAGCACCTAATATATGTGGATGAAGTTTGTGGATTATTTAAGCTTGCAGGTATGCCCGATGATGTTATCAAGAAGAAGGTCTTCCCTTTATCTTTGAAGGGAGATACATTGACATGGTATAGGCTATGTGATGATATGGGGTCATGGAACTACAAACGATTGAAATTGGAATTTCATCAGAAGTTTTATCCTATGCATCTTGTTCATCGTGATCGTAATTATATATATAATTTCTGGCCTCGCGAAGGAGAAAGCATCGCTCAAGCTTGGGGGAGGCTTAAATCAATGTTATATTCATGCCCCAATCATGAGCTTTCAAGAGAAATGATTATTCAACAATTTTATGCTCGGCTTTCTGACAACAATCACACCATGCTTGATACTTCTTGTGCTGGCTCTTTTATGATGAAGACTATTGAATTCAAATGGGATTTATTTGAAATAATTAAACGCAACTCTGAAGATTGGGATCTCGACGAAGGTAAGGAGTCAGGTATGACACCTAAGTTTGATTGTGTTAAATCTTTTATGGATACCAATGTTTTCCGTAAATTTAGCACTAAATATGGACTTGACTCTGAGATAGTAGCTTCTTTCTGTGAATCTTTTGCTACTCATGTTGATCTCCCTAAGGATAAGTGGTTTAAATATCATCCTCCCATAGAAGTAAAAGTAGCTGCACCTATTAAAGTTGAAGAAAAGACTATCACTTATAATGATCCTATTGTTCCTACTGCTTATGTTGAGAAACCACCTTTTCCTGTTAGGATAAAAGATCATGCTAAAGCTTCAACTGTGGTTCATAAAAGCAATATTAGAACCTATACACCTCCTGAGCAAGTTAAAGTTGAACCTAATATTGCTATTGTTAAAGATCTCTTGGCTGATAATATTGATGGGCATGTTATTTATTTCTTTAATGAAACTGCTAGAATTCCTAAACCTTGTGCTAAAGATAAACATAGACCTGTGGTAGGCATGCCTGTTATTTCTGTTAAAATAGGAGATCATTGTTATCATGGCTTATGTGATATGGGTGCTAGTGCTAGTGCAATACCTATTGACTTATACAAATAAATTATGCATGATATTGCACCTGCTGAGTTAGAAGAAATTAATGTCACAATTAAGCTTGCCAATAGGGATACTATATCACCAATTGGGATTGTTAGAGATATTGAAGTCTTGTGTGGAAAAACTAAATATCCTGCTGATTTTCTTGTTCTTGGTTCCCCACAAGATAGCTTTTGTCCCATTATATTTGGTAGACCCTTCTTAAACACTGTTAATGCTAAGATAGCTTGCAAAAAGGATGTTTTTACCATTGGTCTAGGTGATATGTCTCATGAGTTTAACTTTTCTAAATTTCGTAGACAACACCGTGAAGAGGAATTACCTACTAAAGATGAAATAATTGGTCTTGCTTCTATTGTCGTGCCTCCTAGTGATCCTTTAGAACAATATTTGCTAGACCATGAAAATGATATGTTTATGAATGAAAGAAGGGAAATAGATGAAGTGTTCTTTAAACAAGGACCTATTCTGAAACACAACTTGCCTGTTGAAATCCTAGGGGATCCTCCTCCACCCAAGGGTGATCCCGTGTGTGAGCTTAAACCATTGCCTGATTCTCTTAAATATGCTTATCTTGATGAAAAGAAGATATATCCTGTTATTATTAGTGTTAACCTTTCAGAGAAGGAGGAAGAAAAATTATTGAAAACTCTGAAAAAGCACCGTGCTGCTATTGGATATACTCTTGATGATCTTAAGGGCATTAGTCCCACTCTATGTCAACATAAAATAAATTTGGAGAAAGATGCCAAACCAGTTATTGATCACCAACGACGGCTGAATCCTAAGATGAAAGAAGTGGTAAGAAAGGAAATACTAAAGCTCCTTGAGGAAGGTATAATTTATCCCGTTGCTGATAGTCAGTGGGTAAGTCCTGTCCGTTGTGTCCCTAAGAAGGGAGGTATTACTGTCGTTCCTAATGATAAAGATGAATTGATTCCGCAAAGAATTATTACAGGTTATAGGATGGTAATTGATTTCCGCAAATTAAATAAGGCTACTAAAAATATCATTACCCCTTACCTTTTATTGATCAAATGCTAGAAAGATTATCCAAACATACACATTTTTGCTTTCTAGATGGTTATTCTGGTTTCTCTCAAATACATGTGTCAGCCGATGATCAAGCTAAGACCACTTTTACTTGCCCTTTTGGTACTTTTGCTTATAGACGTATGCCTTTTGGTTTATGTAATGCACCCGCTACCTTTCAAAGATGCATGATGGCTATATTCTCTGACTTTTGTGAAAAGATTTGTGAGGTTTTCATGGACGATTTCTCCGTTTATGGATCCTCTTTTGATGATTGCTTAAGCAACCTTGATCGAGTTTTCCAGAGATGTGAAGAAACTAACCTTGTCTTGAATTGGGAGAAGTGCCACTTTATGGTTAATGAAGGTATTGTCTTGGGGCATAAAATTTCTAAAAGAGGCATTGAAGTTGATAAAGCTAAAGTTGATGCTATTGAAAAGATGTCGTATCCCAAGGACATCAAAGGTATAAGAAGTTTCCTTGGTCATGCCGGGTTTTATAGGAGGTTCATTAAGGACTTCTCAAAAATTTCTCGGCCTCTGACTAATTTATTACAAAAAGATATACCATTTGTCTTCAATGATGATTGTGTAGAAGCATTTTAAATACTTAAGAAAGCATTGATCTCTGCACCTATTGTTCAGCCACCTGATTGGAATTTACCCTTTGAAATTATGTGTGATGCTAGCGATTATGCCGTGGGTGCTGTTCTAGGGCAAAGAGTTGATAAGAAATTAAATGTTATTCAATATGCCAGTAAAACTCTAGGCAATGCTCAGAGAAATTATGCTACTACTGAAAAAGAATTTTTAGTAGTTGTATTTGCTTGTGATAAGTTCAGACCTTATATTGTTGATTCTAAAGTAACTATTCACACTGATCATGCTGCTATTAAATACCTTATGGAAAAGAAAGATGCTAAACCTAGACTTATTAGATGGGTTCTCTTGCTACAAGAATTTGATTTGCATATTATTGATAGAAAGGGAGCTGAGAACCCCGTTGGAGACAACTTGTCTAGGTTAGAAAATGTTCTTGATGACCCACTACCTATTGATGATAGCTTTCCTGATGAACAATTAAATGTCATAAATGCTTCTCGGACTACTCCATGGTATGCTGATTACGCTAATTACATTGTTGCTAAATTTATACCACCTAGTTTCACATACTAGAAAAAGAAAAAGTTTTTCTATGATTTGAGACATTACTTTTGGGATAACCCACATCTTTATAAAGAAGGAGTAGATGGTGTTATTAGACGTTGTGTACCTGAGCATGAACAGGAACAGATCCTACGCAAGTGTCACTCCGAAGCTTATGGAGGACACCACGCTGGAGATAGAACTGCACATAAGGTATTGCAATCCGGTTTTTATTGGCCTACTCTCTTCAAGGATGCCTGTAAGTTTGTCTTAACTTGTGATGAATGTCAAAGAATTGGTAATATTAGTAGACGTCAGGAAATGCCTATGAATTATTCACTTGTTATTGAACCATTTGATGTTTGGGGCTTTGATTATATGGGACCTTTCCTGCCTCTAATGGATATACACATATTTTAGTTGCTGTTGATTACGTTACTAAGTGGGTAGAAGCTATTCCAACTAGTAGTGCTGATCATAACACCTCTATTAAGATGCTTAAAGAAGTTATTTTTCCGAGGTTTGGAGTCCCTAGATATTTAATGACTGATGGTGGTTCACATTTTATTCATGGTGCTTTCCGTAAAATGCTTGCTAAGTATGATGTTAATCATAGAATTGCATCTCCTTATCACCCACAGTCTAGTGGTCAAGTAGAATTGAGTAATAGAGAACTCAAATTAATTTTGCAAAAGACTGTTAATAGATCTAGAAAGAATTGGTCCAAGAAACTTGATGATGCATTATGGGCCTATAGAACTGCATATAAAAATCCTATGGGTATGTCTCCGTATAAAATGGTTTATGGAAAAGCATGTCACTTACCTCTCGAACTAGAACATAAGGCTTATTGGGCTATTAAAGAGCTCAATTATGATTTCAAACTTGCCGGTGAGAAGAGGTTATTTGACATTAGCTCACTTGATGAATGGAGAACCCAAGCCTATGAGAATGCCAAATTGTTTAAAGAAAAAGTTAAAAGATGGCATGACAAAAGGATACAAAAGCGTGAGTTTAATGTAGGTGATTATGTATTGCTATACAACTCTCGTTTAAGATTTTTTGCAGGAAAACTTCTCTCTAAATGGGAAGGTCCTTACGTTATCGAGGAGGTCTATCGTTCCGGTGCCATAAAAATCAACAACTTCGAAGGCACAAATCCGAAGGTGGTGAACGGTCAAAGAATCAAACATTATATCTCAGGTAATCCTATAAATGTTGAAACCAATGTTATTGAAACCGTAACCCCGGAGGAATACATAAGGGACACTTTCCGGAACGTTTCAGACTCCGAAAAGGAATAGGTATGTGGTACGGTAAGTAAACCGACTCCAAAACAGTTCTAATGGCAATTTTTCTCCGTTTTGGAATATTTAGAAAAATAGAAAAATAAGAAGCAGTCCGGGAAGGACACGAGGGCTCCACGAGGGTGGAGGGCGCGCCCTACCCCCCAGGCGCACCCCCTACCTCGTGGGCACCTCGTGCGCTATCCGGACTCCGTTTTCTTGCACGTTATGTATTTTGGTTGGTAAAAATTCATTATTTTATCTCCCGAAGGTTTTGACCAATGTATCACGCAATTATCCTCTGTTCTTGTTTCGAGCTGTTTTCTGTCAGGGTTGTCAAGGTCAGGCATCATGTCGTCCCCCTCCTCCAACAATGGTGACAACGATGCTTGGCTAATGAAGATAGAGCTGAAGAGGGAAGAACCCATGGAGATCAACAAGGATGAAGGGATAAAGAAGGCCATGGAGGACCAAGTTCCGGCAACAGAAGACATCCTTCAACTTGATCACAATCTTCTTACCCCAACTGAGATCGAAGCTTTCAAGATGATTGAGTTAGCTCGTATACAAAACAAGTATCTTACACGTGAAAATATTTTGTTGAAGGAGCATATCGTTGCACTCAAGGGCATTATCCGCAAGTTGGAGGATCTCTTACGCTCGATGTGCGACTACCCATCATCACCACCATCTTCTTCACCAGCAAAGGAGATATAATCACATGGGTATGGGCACTCCCCTTGGCAACTGCCAAGCTTGGGGGAGGTGCCCCGGTATCGTATCACCATCACACTCCTATCTTTACCGTTTTTCTTAGTTCGATCCTTTTAGTAATATCTTGATCTAGTAGAATAATGTTTTGGTATGATCTAGTTTTGAGTTTTGCTTTATGATCCCTTTATGAAATCGAGTCCATGAGCTATATAATAAAGATTAGTGTTGAGACAAGGGCTTGATTATCTTGCTATGATCTTGAGGGAATAAAAGAAAAGAGAAAGAATAAAAAGAAACAAAGAGATCATATTGATCTTATGGAGAGTAATGACTTCACATAGAAAGAGTATGATGATTAAAAGTTGTTGAGAGTTGACAAACATAGCTTTGGTCATCGTTGCAATTAATAGGAAGTAATAAAGGAAGAGAGGTCTCACATATAAATATACTATCTTGGACATCTTTTATGATTGTGAGCACTCATTAAAGTATGACATGCTAAAGAGTTGATGTTGGACAAGGAAGACAACGTAATGGGTTATGTTTTCTTATATCTGAAATAAAGTATATTGTCATGGATCATCCAACATGTTGAGCTTGCCTTTCCCCCTCATGCTAGCCAAATTCTTTGCACCAAGTAGAGATACTACTTGTGCTTCCAAATACCCTTAAACCCAGTTTTGCCATGAGAGTCCACCATATCTACCTATGGATTGAGTAAGATCCTTCAAGTAAGTTGTCATCGGTGCAAGCAATAAAAATTGCTCTCTAAATATGTATGATTGATTGGTGTGGAGGAAATAAGCTTTATACGATCTTGTGATGTGGAAGAAATAAAAGCGACGGACTGCATAATAAAGGTCTATATCACAAGTGGCAATATAAAGTGACGTTCTTTCGCATTAAGATTTTGTGCATCCAACCCTGAAAGCGCATGACAACCTCTGCTTCCCTCTGCGAAGGGCCTATCTTTTATTATTATCTTCTACCTTATGCAAGAGTCATGGTGATCTTCACCTTTCCTTTTTACATTTTATCCTTTGGCAAGCACAGTGTGTTGGAAAGATTATGATATATATATATCTAATTGGATGTAAGTTAGCATGAACTATTATTGTTGACATTACCCTTGAGGTAAAAGGTTGGGAGGCGAAACTATAAGCCCCTATCTTTCTCTGTGTCCGATTAAAACTCCGTAACCACAAGTATTGCGTGAGTGTTAGCAATTGTGAAAGACTAAATGATAGTTGAGTATGTGGACTTGCTAAAAGCTCTGACATAGACTCTTTCTGATGTTATGATAAATTGCAATTGCTTCAATGACTGAGATTATAGTTTGTTAGTTCTCAATGAAGTTTCTGATTCATACTTTGCATTGTGAATAGATTATTACTTGAGCATAAGAAATCATATGACATTATCCATATATGTTGCTGTTATGAGAATAATCATGATGCCCTCATGTCCGTATTTTATTTTATCGACACCTCTACCTCTAAACATGTGGACATATTTATCGTTATCGGCTTCCGCTTGAGGACAAGCGAGGTCTAAGCTTGGGGGAGTTGATACGTCCATTTTGCATCATGCTTTTATATCGATATTTATTGCATTATGGGCTGTTATTACACATTATGTCACAATACTTATGCATATTCTCTCTTATTTTACAAGGTTTACATAAGGAGGGAGAATGCCGGCAGCTGGAATTCTGGGCTGGAAAAGGAGCAAATATTAGAGACCTATTCTGCACAACTCCAAAAGTCCTGAAACTCCACGAAAGTTATTTTTGGAAATAATAAAAAATACTGAGCGGAAGAAATACCAGAGGGGGCCCACACCCTGGCCACGAGGGTGGGGGGCGCGCCCTACCCTCCTGGGCGCGGCCCCCTGCCTCGTGGGCCCCCTGTTGGCCCTTCGGTGCCCATCTTCTGCTATTTGAAGTAATTCGTCCGAAGAAAAATCATAAGCAAGCTTTCGGGACGAGACTCCACCGCCACGAGGCGAAACTTTGGCGGAACCAATCTAGGGCTCTTGCGGAGCTGTTCTGCCGGGGACACTTCCCTCCGGGAGGGGGAAATCATTGCCATCGTCATCACCAACGCTCCTCTCATCGGGAGGGGGCCAATCTCCATCAACATCTTCACCAGCACCATCTCCTCTAAAACCCTAGTTCATCTCTTGTATCCAATTATTGTCTCTAAGTCTAGGATTGGTACCTGTAGGTTGCTAGTAGTGTTGATTACTCCTTGTAGTTGATGCTAGTTGGTTTATATGGTGGAAGATCATATGTTCAGATCCTTTATGCATATTAATACCCCTCTGATTATGAACATGAATATGCATTGTGAGTAGTTACGTTTGTTCCTGAGGACATGGGAGAAGTCTTGCTATTAGTAGTCATGTGAATTTGGTATTCGTTCGATATTTTGATGAGATGTATGTTGTCTCTCCTCTAGTGGTGTTATGTGAACGTCAACTACATAACACTTCACCATTATTTGGGCCTAGAGGAAGGCATTGGGAAGTAATAAGTAGATGATGGGTTGCTAGAGTGATAGAAGCTTAAACCCTAGTTTATGCGTTGCTTCGTAAGGGGCTGATTTGGATCCACTTGTTTCATGCTATGGTTAGGTTTACCTTAATACTTATTTTGTAGTTGCGGATGCTTGGAATAGGGGTTAATCATAAGTGGGATGCTTGTCCAAGTAAGGACAGAACCCAAGCACCGGTCCACCCACATATCAAATTATCAAAGTACCGAACGCGAATCATATGAACGTGATGAAAACTAGCTTGACGATAATTCCCATGTGTCCTCGGGAGCGCTTTCTCTATATAAGAGTTTGTACAGGCTTGTCCTTTGCTACAAAAAGGAGTGGGCCACCTTGCTGCATTTTATTTACTTTTGTTACTCGTTGCTCGATACAATTTATCTTATCACAAAACTATCTGTTACCTCTAATTTCAGTGCTTGCAGAGAATACCTTGCTGAAAACCGCTTATCATTTCCTTCTGTGCCTCGTTGGGTTCGACACTCTTACTTATCGAAAGGACTATGATAGATCCCCAATACTTGTGGGTCATCAGTGGCCCGGGCTCATTGCGGGGGGTTTTTCCCTTCTCTGCGGCCGAGAACCTTCGAATCGGCGCCATGGGAAGTTGCAACTAGCAATGAAGCGAGGAAGAAGAAGCGAGCGGAGCAGGAAGAGATGAGCGACGTTGGCTCCGCCCCCCGCCCCCTCATTTATAGCGGGAGAAGGCCAACCGGCGATCCCCACGACCATAGGTAATGATGAATTTTCTCTACATGCAGCAGGGACTCGTCAAGTCGGGCAGTTGCCGAGGCAGCGTGGGGAAGTGGAGACGCCCACGTCCAATCAGTCGCCACGTGTCAAACGAGGCCACAGGCTGTTGGGGCCTGCGGTGCTCCGCACTTGCCCTTTGGCTTCGCCTTGAAGCCAAGTTCGAGCGCACCTTGGGCCTGGGGGCTACTGTCGGTGTCCTGGGAATGGGGGTCCCCAGACTTGCGTGCGTGCGGCCCACGGCGTGGCTCCACCAGCGGCCCTGTATCACTCATCTTCACCAGCAAACACTCAAGACCCTCGCGAGGGGCCAAGCCTCGTGAGGTGGACGACACAAGACCTCCTCGGGATTGCCTCACCAGGCTGGTTCGTGAGAGGCGGAGAGATCAAGGCAAGGGACACCTCGCGAGGTTCCGGTGACGCAAGCCATGACGACGGGCGCCACGCGGGTGCCAGCGTGCGAAGTGTCCTCGCTTCCTCTTTGGTGCTAAAGGGGCAAGCGCAGGCGAGGAGTCCCGAGGCATCAGGAAAATGTTTCCATATCGGTGCAACAAGACCAAGACCAGCAGGACGGCAGGACGGAGGTCACCGTGGAGCCCAAGACGGCGTCACCACCAGAGCCTTTGGCAGGCGAAGACCACCTTTTGTCAGGATAACTTGTACTAGTTGTCTCCCTTTGAATTTGGTCGTTGTTGGATCCCTTCCCGCTCGATATTTAGGGAGAGGACCAGGGCCTCTATAAATAGGGCTAGCCACCACCATAGAGGGGCAACTGATCTGGACGGATCGTTCTGATCATCCTCATCCACACAACTCCACCAAGCACAAGAGCACCTCTCCTCAGGAGGCTGATCTTCCCTTGTAACTATTCATCCTCAGCCCAAGAGGCAATCCACCACACCACACTAGAGTAGGGTATTACACCGCATCAGTGGCCCGAACCAGTATAAACTCCCGCGTCTCTCTATCTGTGGGTTCATCGAGCGAGGCCTTGCGATTTGGCGAGAGCGATCTAGGGGCAGAGAGATCTTCGTGCACACCCCAGTGTTTGAACCTCAAGGGTTTTGCCGGAACCTGAAATCCGACAGTGTACTTTGTTTGGGAAACAAAGTTGCCCTCCTTAGTTTGCTTGATTTGCAAACCAAGAAAGAACTTGAGTTCACTCATCATAGACATCTCAAACTTCTTCGACATTAGCTTTCCAAACTTTTCACTAAAATGGGGGTTAGTCGAGCCAAAAATGATATCATCAACATAAATTTGGCACACAGATAATTCACCATTAACCCTTTTAGTAAAAAGAGTAGAATCAATTTTTCCAATCTCAAAGCCTTTTTCAATAAGGAACTTGGTCAAGCATTTATACCACACTCTAGGAGCTTGTTTAAGACCATAAAGAGCTTTGTGAAGTTTGTAAACATGGTCGGGTTTTTGGATTAACAAAGTCGGGAGGTTGTTTAACATAAACTTCCTCCACAATTTCACCATTTAGAAAAGCACTTTCAATGTCCATTTGGTACAAGGTAATATCATGGTGATTTGCATAGGCAAGTAAGATGCGGATGGACTCAAGTCTAGCAACGGGGGCATATGTCTTACCATAGTCCATACCTTCGACTTGAGTGTAGCCTTGGGCGACGAGACGTGCTTTGTTGCGAACGACTTGTCCATCTTCGTCTTGCTTGTTGCGAAACACCCATTTGGTACCGATGATGTTGTGGTTGTTGTCGGGCTTCTCTACCAATGTCCACACTTGGTTCCTCTCGAAGTTGTGTAGCTCTTCATGCATGGCATTTATCCAATCCAGATCTTCCCATGCTTCTTCAACCTTCATAGGTTCAATGCTAGAGATGAATGGATAATGTTCACAAAAATTAGCCAAACGAGTTTTAGAGCGAGTGATTCTCCCGGTTTGGATATCATTGAAGATTTGCTCGACGGGATGACCTCGTGAAACTCTTGCTCGAACTCGTGAGAGCTTTTGCTTGGGTCGAGGTGGAACATCTTCTTCATCATCTTGTTCTTCCTCTTGGCCTTCTTCGTTGTTGGTGTTCTCGTTATCTTGCCGAGGTGGAGAAGGAGGTTGATGAGGTTCATCTTGGTGTACTTCCTCGTTTTCTTCATCTTGGTGTGTCCCACTTGTGGATGCCTCCGTGTCAACTCTTGGTTCACCTTGTCGTGAGGTAGAAGCTTCCACTTGGACGGACGAGGTACTCTCCTTCACCTCCGTTGGACGAATCTTGCCAATAGACAAGTCTTGGATTGCTTCTGAAGGGTCTTTGTCTCCTACATCAATTGGCAATTGCTCTACTTGTGAGCTGTTAGATTCATCAAACTTCACATCTACCGTCTCTTCAACCTTTCGGGTGAAATTGTTGTAGACACGGCAAGTGTGAGAGTTTGAGCCATAAACGAGTAGGAAACCCTCATGAGATTTAGGAGCAAATTTAGAATGACGATGCTTATCAAGAATATAGAACTTTGAGCCGAATACACGAAAGTATCCAACTTGGGGTTTGTTACCGGTGAGAAGTTCGTATGCCGTCTTGCCGAGTAGCTTGTGAAGATATAGACGATTTGTTGCATGACAAGCTGTCTCAACCGCTTCTGCCCAAAAGTGTTTTGGCGTCTTGTACTCATCAAGAAGTGTTCTCGCCATCTCAATAAGAGTCCGATTCTTCCTCTAAACAACTCCATTTTGTTGAGGCGTGTACGTAGTCGAGAACTCATGTGAAATCCCTTCTTCGTCAAGAAAGGTATCCACATTTGTGTTCTTGAACTCCGTTCCGTTGTCGCTGCGAACCTTCTTGATCTTCACTTCAAATTGATTTTAGGCCTTCCTAGCGAAGTTCTCGAAGATCTTTTGGACCCGCGATTTATCATCAAGAAAGAACACCCACGTAAATCTTGAAAAATCATCAACTATGACTAGACCAAATGAGTTTCCACCGAGACTTTTATAGGCATTGGGACCAAAGAAATCCATATGAAGTAGCTCGAGCGGTCTTCTCGTGGTCATGATGTTCTTCACGGGGTGGATTCCTCCAACTTGTTTTCCTGCTTGACATGTTGGAAATATGCCCTAGAGGCAATAATAAATTGGTTATTATTATATTTCCTTGTTCATGATAGTTGTCTATTGTTGATGCTATAATTGTATTAACCGGAAACCGTAATACATGTGTGAATACATAGATCGTAATATGTCCCTAGTAAGCCTCTAGTTGACTAGCTCATTGATCAATAGATGGTCATGGTTTCCTGACCATGGACATTGGATGTCGTTCTAACAGGGTCACATCATTAGGAGAATGATGTGATGGACAAGACCCAATCCTAAGCATAGCACAAGATCGTGTAGTTCGTTTTGCAAGAGCTTTTCTAACGTCAAGTATCGTTTCCTTAGACCATGAGATTGTGCAACTCCCAGATACCGTAGGAATGCTTTGGGTGTACCAAACGTCACAACATAACTGGGTGGCTATAAAGGTACACTACAGGTATCTCCAAAAGTGTCTGTTGGGTTGGCACGAATCGAGACTGGGATTTGTCACTCGGTATGGCGGAGAGGTATCTCTGGGCCCACTCGGCAATGCATCATCATAATGAGCTCAATGTGACTAATGAGATAGCCATGAGATCATGCGTTGCGGAACGAGTAAAGAGACTTGCCGGCAACGAGATTGAACGAGGTATGGGGATACCGACGATCGAATCTCGGGCAAGTAACATACCGATGGACAAAGGGAATTGTATACGGGATTGATTCAATCCCTGACATCGTGGTTCATCTGATGAGATCGTCATGGAACATGTGGGAGCCAACATGGGTATCCAGATACCGCTGTTGGTTATTGGCTGTTGGATTTGGTGGAAAGATGATTTGAGTGGAAAGCAACTTGGGGAAGTGTCACGCCCAATATGCGACCCTATCCTAAAGAGACTCGAAGGTCCCACCAAGGATAGACCCGCATATTGAAACGCTTTTGCAAGGTGGATGTCATTACATCAACATTACATAATATTTGGGGATACATACAAGGCATACAAATGCCGCAAAGATACATCAATACATCATACAAGAGATCAACATCCGACTACGGATGAAACATAAACAGAAACTCAAACGACATCCACCCTGCTAGCCCAGGCTTCCGGCCTGGAACCTATCCCCTGAACGACGAAGAAGCAGAAGAAGGACTCCGAACAAGTAAACATCGCTCTCGCGTCACGATCATCGCAGAACCTGTACCTGCAGCTGGTGGTGTAGTAATTTGTGAGCCACGAGGACTCAACAATCCCATTACCATGGGTATCAAGACTAGAAAAGCTTAATGGGAAAGAAAGGGGTAAAGTGGTGAGGTTGTAGCAGCGACTAAGCATATATGGTGGCTAACTTACGCAAATGAGAGCGAGAAGAGAAGCAAAGGAACGGTCGTGAATCTAGCAATGATCAAGAAGTGATCCTGAACTCCTACTCACGTCAAACATAACCTAGAAACCCTGTTCTCTTCCCGGACTCCGCCGAGAAGAGACCATCACGGCTACACACGCGGTTGATGCGTTTTAAATAAGATCAAGTGTCAAGTTCTCTACAACCGGATATTAACAAAATCCCATCTGCCACATAACCGCGGGCACGGCTTTCAAAAGATAATACCCTGCAGGGGTGTCCCAACTTAGCCCATCATAAGCTCTCACGGTCAACGAAGGATATTCCTTCTCCCGGGAAGACCCGATCAGTCTCGGAATCCCGGTTACAAGACATTTCGACAATGGTAAAACAAAACCAGCAAAGCCGCCCGATGCGCCGACATCCCGATAGGAGCTGCACATATCTCGTTCTCAGGGCAACACCGGATAAGTCAAGCTACGAGTAAAACCAGACCTCGAGTTTCCCCGAGGTGGCCCCGCAGGCTGCTCGGTTCGGATCAACACTTAGAGAAGCACTGGCCCGGGGGGGTTAAAATAAGATGACCCTCGAGAGAGCGACTCCCTAGGGAAAAGAAATAGGCTGGACAAATGGTAAAACCAAGGTTGGGCCTTGCTGGAAGAGTTTTATTCAAGGCGAACTGTCAAGGGGGTCCCATAAATCACCCAACCGTGTAAGGAACGCAAAATCCGGGAACATAACACCGGTATGACGGAAACTAGGGCGGCAAGAGTGGAACAAAACACCAGGCATAAGGCCGAGCCTTCCACCCTTTACCAAAATATAGATGCATTAATAAAATAAGAGATATTGTGATATCCCAACATAAACATAATCCAACATGGAGCAATCTTCATCTTCACCTGCAGCTAGCAACACTATAAGAGGGGCTGTGCAAAGCGGTAACATAGCCAAACAACGGTTTGCTAGGAAGGGTGACAAAGGTTAGAGGTTCATGGCAATTTGGGAGGCTTGAGGAGCAAATGAATAGGTAGCGCAGCAAAGCGATAGAACGAAGCAACTAGCATAGCAATGATAGTAATGAGATCCAAGGTGACGGTCATCTTGCCTGAAATCCCGCTAGGAAGAAGAACGAATCCATGAAGAAGATGAAGCCACGAAGACGAACGAATCCTCACGATCGCAACGACACGGGAACTATCGAGAAGAAGCACACAACAAGGTAAACACACCACACAAGAACAAGGCATGATGCTCAACCAAGTATGATGCATGACGAGGCTATATGAAGCTACTCATGACAAGAGATGATGCATACAAGAACAACACATCAAGGCAAGTTTAAATGAGGCCGGAATCAACATATAACAAATCCGGTAAGTCCTCATATGCAAATTTCGAAATTAGTCCAGAACTGAACAAGCATTAAGTTGGAGTTGTTAAACAGCAAGTTAAAGAGCACCATGATGATCTACACGAAATTCTAGTCAAGTTACATATAAGGTTCATTAGATTCGGAGCTACGGCCTAGAAGATATGAGTAAGACAAGATAAACATGGCATTGATGCAAAAAGCACACAACCATCAAGCAAACACCTCAAAACAAGGATGCAACATGATAATATGAGACTACATGCAAAACTAAGCAAGTTTCATAAAGAGCACACTCCAAACGGAGCAACGGTGCAACACATACACTCCAAACAAGACATAGCAACAATCTGACGAAAACAGCAACACAGACTTAGTGAAATTACTGGACATGACAGAAATGACATCAGGTTGCAATGTTCAGAGCACGAAATCAACATGCTACAGGAACATAACATAGCAAAGAAAGGCATCGCATGAATCTACTCAAAGCATATAACAAAAGTCCCTTACTGGCCATAAGCCAAAAAGGACCAGAACATATGATGGCAAGCATGTAAACATAGCAAGTTTCGTTATCAGGTTTCAGACTTAGCAGAAAACAGAGCATGACAGAAATAATAATATGTAGGCCTCTTTGTGAGCTTGATGCACTCACCACAAAGCAATGCATGACAAACCAAGCATACCTACAGCAAGATGGAATGTTTATGAAGCTAACCATGGCAAGAGCAATAGCATAGCATGTATGGATCAACTACAATAAGCTTGGCAAAATTGCATATCATGTTAAGAATCTGCCAGAAATATTTTAAAGCAAAAGTAGATCAACATTGAGTCATGATATGGCATTCCATAATTTCAAACAATTGCAGGAATGGATCAATTACAACAATAGCTACAAAACATCCTTACTGAACACCTCCAAAATATGCATGGATCTCTCTGTAGCATCAAGTTTACATGGCAACAAAATTACAGCAGACAAGGACTTAGAGAAATCACCAAGTCCCTGAAATCAGAAATATTACGGGGTCTACTTTGCATGCTTGTGATAGTCACCACAGAGATCACAAAAATACATGGACTACACCACTGGAAATATGGCATGGCATACTTCAAAACACATGTAGAGCTCATGCTCAAAAGATGCACAGATTAAATGATACAAAAATGACAAATCTCCAAGTTCTGATAAGAACCAGAGATTAACAGCAACTAGCCCTCTTCCAACGAAGATTTGGGCATCAAGAAGACCTCAAATGAACATGGTGCAATTGAACAAAATGAAGGGCATCACGAGGCGAACAATTCGACATATCACACGCGCGAATCGGAGCTACATGAAAGAAGTTACGAAGTAGAAAGCATGGCATGATAATGATAAATTCCAGGACTTAGAAAATTCGGGGGGGGGGGAAGAAAGTCAACGCTCGGGAGGTCTCACCGGATCCAGATCGGCCGAACTCGGGCCGGCTCGGGCCGGAGGACGGCGGCAGAGGCTCGCCGGCGGGGAGAGGCGGGAGGAGGCCGTAGGGGTGGTGCCCGGAGGGAGGAGAGGAGGCGGCGGTGGCGGGGCCCACGGGGCACGCCGGCGGGGCGGGGCGCCGGCGGCTGGAGACTGCGGGGAGCGCCGGGCGGTGGCGCGCCATGGCCGGGCGGCGAGGCCACGACGGCGGCGGGAAGCCTCGGCGACCGGCGGCGGGGTCGAAGCGGACGGCGGCGGGGCTCGGACGGGGCACGGCCCAGATGCGGCCCGGGGCGGGCCGGCCTCGGGCCCCGGCGAGCCGCGGCGGCGGGAGGAGAGAGAAGGCGCGGGGAGCTGACGTGTCGCCTCTGGATTGGCTGGGAGCGGCGGCGGACGGCGTCTGGCGGCGGACGGACATGTCCGGTGCGGCGCGAGGGGAGCGGAGCTAGGGTTAGGGTGGAATTCATCCGCGAATTTCGGGGGAGGGGTGTTTATATAGGCAGAGGGAGCTAGGAGAGTCCAAACGAGGTGCGGTTTTCGCCCACGCGATCGTGATCAAACGACCGAGAGCATGGCGGAGACTTAGAGGGGTTTTGGGGCTGTTTGAAGGGGGTTTTTGCTGCAAGCCGAAAACGGACTTCGCGGATGCCCGGTTAACCGTTGGAGTACCAAACGACCTCCAAATGGAACGAAACTTGACCGGTGGTCTAACGGCAGTATACCAAGGCCACTTGACAAGCCTCGGCCCATTCCGAGAAGGTTTGACACCCGCACACGAGAAGAAGACAAAAGGGGCCGCCGGGTGACAACGGAGTGCCGGATTGCAAAACGGACAACGGGGAAAATGCTCGGATGCAAGAGACGAACACGTATGCAAATGCAATGCACATGATATGAAATGCAGAAGATGACATGGCAAAATGCAACACGCAAGCAAATGACATGGCAACGACAGCGAATAACTGGCAGACACCTGGCGCAACGGATCCGGGGCGTTACAGGAAGGCTAGAGATCAAGATCTTGTGGTTGGATTGGAATATCTTGGTCTCAACACAAGAGTATGTGGTTCTCTCTCAGAAAATGAATCCTGGAAGTGTAGGCATGTTTTGATGGCTCGCCTCGCGCATGAAGGAAGGGTGGAGGGGTATATATAGCCTCCACACAAAATCTAGCCGTTACACACA
Organism: Triticum aestivum; assembly: GCF_018294505.1. Taxonomy (NCBI): domain Eukaryota; kingdom Viridiplantae; phylum Streptophyta; class Magnoliopsida; order Poales; family Poaceae; genus Triticum; species Triticum aestivum. The sequence continues at coordinate 374,653,038 of NC_057814.1, read as the reverse complement.
ATTCACCAAAATCGGTGGGACCGAATCAAGAAACTCGGTCAAACCGATTTAGTTCAAAATTTGAATGTTAGAGTTTTCGGTGGGACCGATATGATCAACTCGGTGGGACCGATGTGCTAGGGTTAGGGTAAAACCTCAACTCGGTTTGACCGATTACACAAACTCGGTGAGACCGATTTTGGTAATAAGAAAAAAAAGAGTTGATCAAGCAAACTCGGTGGGACCGATTGCGTATTTCGGTGAGACCGAAATAGTTGCAACAGGCAACACGGAGTTTGCAAGCCCATCTCGGTGAGACCAAGATCCCATTGGTGAGACCGAGATCCGATCAGTGAGACCAAACTGATTAGGGTTTCTGGTAGTGGCTATGTCAAGTGAACTCGGTGGCAACGAGATTGAACGAGGTACGGGGATACCGAGATTAAACGAGGTATGGGGATACCAACGATCGAATCTCGGGCAAGTAACATACCGATGGACAAAGGGAATTGTATACGGGATTGACTGAATCCCCGACATCGTGGTTCATCTGATGAGATCATCGTGGAACATGTGGGAGCCAACATGGGTATCCAGATCCCGCTGTTGGTTATTGGCCGGAGAGATGTCTCGGTCTTGTTTGCATGGTTCCCGAACCCGTAGGGTGTACACACTTAAGGTTCGGTGACGCTAGAGTTGTTATGGGAAATAGTATGTGGTTACCGAAGGTTGTTCAGAGTCTCGGATGAGATCCCAGACGTCACGAGGTGTTCCGGAATGGTCCGGAGGTGAAGATTTATGTATGGGAAGTCCAGTTTCAGTCGCCGTAATTGTCTCAGGGGTTATCGGTATTGTACCGGGACCACCGAAAGGTGTCCGCGGGTCCATCGGGTGGGGTACCTGCCTCGGGGGACTTAATGGGCTGAAAAAGGGTGGGAAACAGCCCCTAGTGGGCTGGTGCACCCCCCACGGGCCCAAGGCACCTAGGGTTAGAAACCCCAGGGGGTGGGGGCGTCTCCCACCAAACTTGGGGGAAAGTCCCCCCTTGGCCACCGCCCCCCTCTAGATGCATCTAAGGGGGCCGGCCCCTGATGTCCACTACACAACCTTCTTCTTGTAGACGTTGTTGGGCCTCCAAGTGCAGAGGTTTGTAGGACAGTAGCAAATTTCCCTCAAGTGGATGACCTAAGGTTTATCAATCCGTGGAAGGCGTAGGATGAAGATAGTCTCTCTCAAGCAACCCTGCAACCAAATAACAAAGAGTCTCTTGTGTCCCCAACACACCCAATACAATGGTAAATTGTATAGGTGCACTAGTTCGCCGAAGAGATGGTGATACAAGTGCAATATGGATGGTAGATATAGGTTTTTGTAATTTGAAAATATAAAAACAACAAGGTAACTAATGATAAAAGTGAGTGTAAACGGTATTGCAGTGCTAGGAAACAAGGCCTAGGGTTCATACTTTCACTAGTGCAAGTTCTCTCAACAATAATAACATAATTGGATCATATAACTATCCCTCAACATGCAACAAAGAGTCACTCCAAAGTCACTAATAGCGGAGAACAAACGAAGAGATTATTGTAGGGTACGAAACCACCTCAAAGTTATCCTTTCTGATCGATCTATTCAAGAGTCCGTAGTAAAATAAGACGAAGCTATTATTTTCGTTCGATCTATCCTAGAGTTTGTACTAGAATAACACCTTAAGACACAAATCAAACAGAACCCTAATGTCACCTAGATACTCCAATGTTACCTCAAGTATCCGCGGGTATGATTATACGATATGCATATCACAATCTCAGATTCATCCATTCAACCAACACAAAGAACTTCAAAGAGTGCCCCAAAGTTTCTACCGGAGAGTCAAGACGAAAACATGTGCCAACCCCTATGCATAAGTTAACAAGGTCACTGAACCCGCAAGTTGATCACCAAAACATACATCAAGTAGATCACGTGAATATCCCATTGTCACCACAGATAAGCACATGCAATACATACATCAAGTGTTCTCAAATCCTTAAACACTACAAAAAAAGACACATCCGTGACATTTTGGGCCGAATGAAATTTTTTTCTGTCATACTTATGACACTTCTATGACAATAATTTTGACAAAACATGGTATCATTATAGATGTGGTGGGTCCTACTTCTATGACAAAAAAATCATGACAGAAAATGGGCTTTTCGTCCTGGGTGGGCCGGAGACGCAGCTGCATGACATTCTTTGGGCCGTCCATGACGGAAAAAACCGTGGTAGAAGCAAGGGCGAGGAAAACATCGGGGTGTTCCCGGTTACGGTGGGTGGTCGGGGCCAAGCGATGCGCGTTTCTCTTGTACATGCACGTGCATGGGTGCGAGGCGTTGGGCTCTAATTGAACCCGAGCGAGGCGTTGGGCTCTAACTGAACCCGAGCGATTGCACTGCAGGCTACACGTTACTGAACCCGAGCGATCGACCGATGGCTGTATGTACGTGGTTCAAGACCCTGCCCGTATGTACGTACGTGGTTGTATTTACTTTCTTGCACCCTGGTCGCTGTACGTACGTGTACATGCTACGTGCGCGCCTCTACTACGACACGTGCACGCCTCTACATTGACCAGTATGTACGTACACGTTCGTGACCAGAATGACAACGCTACGTACGCTTCGACTAGGTGGGTCCCGACTGTTAGGCACTTCCTTGCGTGCGAAGATGTAGCTGGTGGGTCCCAGCAGTCAGGGGGGTGAATCATTTTTTTTCCCGGACGCACTTCCTTGCGTGCGAAGATGTCACTGGTAGGTCCCAGCAGTCAGGGGGGAAACGTTTTTTCGTGAAATACGGTTGCCCGTCCGGTGGGTCCCTGCTGTCAGGTGGAGGAATCATTATTTTCCGCGTAATAAGGAGGCACTTCCTTGCTGCGGCCGTGGACCCCGCTGTCAGCCTCTCCACGTACAGTCCACGTCTGATGGAAGCCGTTCCTTGACCACGTTGACCACACCGCACCGAGAGCACCAGGGCGGTGGACGACTGCGAGGCCTAGGAAGGGGACGACGCGGAGCCGGGGAAGATGCGGCAGTGGATGCCCACGCGTAGAGGAGTATGAGGGTTCACTTGTTCGCTGCGGTGTGAGGCTGCCGTCACCGCAGAAGAACAGGGGGTGTGGGTGAGTAGACGGATGGCCTGGCCAGCGGTGGGAGTAGTAGGGGGCGGTGAGGCCTCCGCGGCATTGCAGCCGACCACAGGAGGCAGGAGCACGAGGCACGACCGGCGCTGCTTTGGGCGGCTGGAGCAAGAAGACCAGAGGTTAAAGAAGCACTACGGCCGTTGGATGGACATCGTACGGTCACTGGAGCTAGAATCATTCATATTGACTAAGTTGACAAAGCCCTCCGTCCCCGTCAACTTAGTTGGCCCACAAGTCAGCCTCCCACTATTGTGGGTCCCAGCTAGCAGGGGGTATTCATTTTTTGTGCGTAACAAGGAGGCACTTCCTTGTGTGCGAAGATATAGCTGGTGGGTCCGACCTGTCAGCGGTGGGAACGTTTTTCGTGAAATACAGAGGCCCTTCCGGTGGGTCCCAGCTGTCAGGTGGAGGAATCATTATTTTGCGTGTAATAAGGAGGCATTTCCTTGCGTGCGGCCCTGGACCCATCTGTCAGTCTCTCCACGCACAGTCTACTTCCGATGGTGTCGTTCGTTGACCACGTTGACCACTCCACGCCGAGCGTATCCAAGGTGGTGGACGACGGCGAGGCCGGGCTGGCTTGGGTGAACAAATAATGTAGCGTCCATGCGGCCAATTTATGTTTTTCCTAAAAAATTACAGGCCATTTGCACTTTCTCGAAATACACGATTTTGCTGGGCTTATTCTAATTATAATGTTGGGGTGGGCGCAGCAATGTTATCAAAAAATAAACAGGGGCTGAGCATTTTGTTATATATATATATATTTAAATAATAAGTGATTTATTATTACATTGGTCCTTAAATCTCACCAAGCTTTTGTACACAATCACCAGGATTTTCGTTGCCAAAAAAAATCCATAAATTTATTGTTAAGAAATTATTTTTATAAGTTAATAAGATGTGGGATATTGTTTTCTTACATATGTAAGTATCTGTTAAATATATGATGACAATAACAATAATATATAATAACATATAAAATAATTTAAATATATATAATATAGTTAGAAGGGAAACATAAGTTGGACCATGCCTTCCTATTCTTATACAGAAAAATAGAACAGACCTCTGCGTTTTCTTAAAAAAAATACATAAATTGGGTTGCCGATGTTTCAGGAAAAATAAAACCTCGGATGGGAGGTCCATAGGCCGGTCGATACATGACGGCCCTCAAGAAAATACAAACAGGCCTATGGACCTCCCATCCGAGGTCATGGGCTGCGCATGTTGAAAAATAAAGCCTAGACGGGGGAGCCCAAAACCCAGCTGATACTTGCTGCCTAATAACCCACAAGTATAGGGGATCAATTGTAGCCTCTTTCGATAAGTATGAGCGTCGAACCCAACGAGGAGCTAAAGGTAGAACAAATATTCCCTCAAGTTCTATCGACCACCGATACAACTCTACGCACGCTTAACGTTCGCTTTACCTAGAACAAGTATGAAACTAGAAGTACTTTGTAGGTGTTGTTGGATAGGTTTGCAAGATAATAAAGAGCATGTAAATAAAAAGTAGGGGCTGTTTAGATAAAGACACAATAAAGTAAGTATAGCGAGTGTGGAAAAGTGGTGGTAGGGGTTGCAAAATTGTCCCTAAGGAATTGACTACTTTACTAGACCGATAGCAAGTATTATGTGGGAGAGGCCACTGCTAGCATGTCATCCCTGACTTGGAATTCTATGCACTTATGATTGGAACTATTAGCAAGCATCCGCAACTACTAACGTTCATTAAGGTAAAACCCAACCATAGCATTAAGATATATTGGTCCCCCTTCAATCCCGTATGCATCAATTTCTATGCTAGGTAGAAGCTTCTGTCACTCTTGCCCTCCAATACATAGTCCTATCAACATACAACTAACCCTATGGTGTGATCCACGCGCGCGATCATATGATGGGCACCAAAGGACAGCAACATAACCACAAGCAAATTAAATCAATCATATCAATTCATCAACCACCGATAGGACAACAAAAATCTACTCAGACATCATAGGATGGCAACACATCATTGGATAATAATATGAAGCATAAAGCACAATGTTCAAGTAGAGGGTACAGCGGGTTGTGGGAGAGTGGACCGCTGTAGATAGAGGGGGGAAGGTGATGGAGATGTTGGTGAAGATGGCGGAGGTGTTGGTGAAGATCGCGGTGATGATGATGGTGGCCACGGCAGCGTTCCGGCGCCACCGGAAGAGAAGGGGAGGGGGGCCCTTCTTCTTCTTCTTCTTCTTCTTCTTCTTTGACCTCCTCCCTAGATGGGAGAAGGGTTTCCCCTCTGGTACTTGGCCTCCATGGCATGGGAGGGGCGAGAGCCCCTCCGAGATTGGATCTGTCTCTCTGTCTCTCTGTGTTTCTACGTTCTCGTATTCTGCCCTCTCGCCGTTTCTTGTATATCCGGAGATCCGTAACTCCGATTAGACTGAAACCTTCGCAGAGATTTTTTTCCAAAAATTAGCTTTCTTGCGGCCAAAGAAGAGCAGCAACCGCCTTACGGGTGGCCCACGAGGGTCAGGGGCGCGCCCGGGGGGGCAGGCGCGCCCCCTGCCTCGTGGCCACCTCGGGCACCATCTCGCGTTGATTCTTCTTCCCATATTCTCCAAATATTCCAAAAATATTCTCCGTCCATTTTTATCCCATTTGGATTCCGTTTGATATGGGGTTTCTGCGAAACATAAAACATGCAACAAACAGGAACTGGCACTGGGCACTGGATCAATATGTTAGTCCCAAAAATAATATAAAAAGTTGCCAAAAGTATATGAAAGTTGTATAATATTGGCATGGAACAATCAGAAATTATAGATACGATGGAGACGTATCAGCATCCCCAAGCTTAATTCCCGCTCGTCCTCGAGTAGGTAAATGATAAAAAAGATAATTTTTGATGTGGAATGCTACCTAGCATAATCTTGATCACAAAATCTAATCATGGCATGAATAGTAAGACACGAGTGATTCAAAGCAATAATCTATCATTTGACATAAATACAATAATACTTCGAGGCTACTAATAAAGCAATCATGTCTTTTCAAAATAACAAGGCCAAAGAAAGTTATCCCTACAAAATCATATAGTCTGGCTATGCTCCATCTTCACCACACAAAATATTCAAATCATGCACAACCCCGATGACAAGCCGAGCAATTGGTTCATACTTTTTAACGTGCTTCAGCCTTTTCAACCCTCACGCAATACATGAGCGCAAGCCTTGGATATAGCACTATGGGTGGAATAGAATATGATGATGGGGGTTATGTGGAGAAGACAAAAAAAAGAAAGTCTCACATCGACGCGGCTAATCAACGAGCTATGGAGATGCCCATCAATTGATGTCAATGTGAGGAGTATGGATTGCCATGCAACGGATGCACTAGAGCTATAAGTATATGAAAGCTCAAACTGAAACTAAGTGGGTGTGCATCCAACTTGCTTGCTCATGAAGACCTAGGGCATTTGAGGAAGCCCATCGTTGGAATATACAAGCCAAGTTCTATAATGAAAATTCCCACTAGTATATGAAAGTGATAACTCAAGAGACTCTCTATCATGAAGAACATGGTGCTACTTTGAAGCACAAGTGTGGTAAAAGGATAGTAACATTGCCCCTTTTTTCTTTTTTTTGAATGGGCTTCTTTGGCCCCCTTTTTTATTTAGGCTTCTTTGGCCTCTTTTTTTGGGGGGGGGGGCAATGCTCTAATAATTATGATCTTCACACTTTTATTTACTTACAACTCGATATTACAACTCGATACTAGAACAAAGATATGACTCTATATGAATGCCTCTGGTAGTGTACCAGGATGTGCAATGATCTAGCGTAGCAATGACATCAAAAAACGGACAAGCCATGAAAACATCATGCTAGCTATCTTACGATCATGCAAAGCAATATGACAATAAATGCTCAAGTCATGTATATGATGATGATGATGGAAGTTGCATGGCAATATATCTCGGAATGGCTATGGAAATGCCATGATAGGTAGGTATGGTGGCGGTTTTGAGGAAGATATAATGAGGCTTATGTGTGATAAAGCGTATCGTATCACAGGGTTTGGATGCACCGGCGAAGTTTGCACCCACTCTCGAGGTGAGAAAGGGCAATGCACGGTACCGAAGAGGCAGCAATGATGGAAGGGTGAGAGTGCGTATAATCCATGGACTCACATTAGTCATAAAGAACTCATATACTTATTGCAAAAGTTTATTAGCCCTCGAAGCAAAGTACTAATACGCATGCCCCTAGGGGGATAGATTGGTAGGAAAAGACCATCGCTCGTCCCCGACCGCCACTCGTAAGGAAGACAATCAATAAATACCTCATGCTCCGACTTCGTTACATAACGGTTCACCATACGTGGATGCTATGGGAATCACAATCCTCAACACAAGTATTTCTACAATCCACAACTACCCACTAGCATGATTCTAATATCACCATCTTTATATCGCAAAACTATTGCACGGAATCAAACATATCATATTCAGTGATCTACAAGTTTTATGTAGGATTTTAAGACTAACCATGTGAATGACCAGTTCCTGTCATCTCTCTAAATAGATATAAGTGAAGCAAGAGAGTTTAATTCTTTCTACAAAATATATGCCCACGCTCTAACAAATATAAGTGAAGCAAAAGAGCATTCTACAAATGGCGGTTTTCTATGTAAAGAGAAACAGGCAATCCAAACTTCAAATGATATAAGTGAAGCACATGAAGCATTCTATAAAGCCATACTCAAAAGATATAAGTGAAGTGCATAGTGCATTCTATAAATAAACCAAGGACTATCTCATAACAGCATGGTGCATAAAAGAAAAGTGAAAACTAATGCAAAAAGACGCTCCAAGATTTGCACATATCGCATGAATGAAACGAATCCGAAAACATATCGATACTTGTTGAAGAAAGAGGGGATGCCTTTCGGGGCATCCCCAAGCTTAGACGCTTGAGTATCCTTGAATATTTATTTGGGGTGCCTTGGGAATCCCCAAGCTTGAGCTCTTGCCTCTCCTTCTTATCCTCACATCGAGACCTTCTCGATCATCGAACACTTCATCCACACAAAACTTCAACAGAAAACTCGGTAAGATCCGTAAGTATAATAAAGCAAATCACTACTCTAAGTTCTGTTGCAAACCAATTCATATTTTGTTTTTTCATTGTAGCTACTGTAATATAACTTTCCAATGGCTTAATCCACTGATAGGAATTGATAGTTTCATCAAAACAAGCAAACTATGCATCAAAAACAGAATCTGTCTAAACAGAACAGTTTGTAATAATCTGAACATTCACCATACTTATGATACTTGAACAATTCTGAAAAAATTAGGAAAAATAAAAAATTTGTATATAAAGACATTGCAAAAAGTTTCAGAACCATTTGACGTTCCAGTAAAAAACGTAAAATCGCGCACTACAGCCAAAGTTTCTGTCCTGCACCGTACAAACCAACAAGCATTGTAAACATCCTAAAGGCAAACCTTGGCACATTATTTTTACAATACAATGGAATTGTAAAAGGGTATAATTATTTTTGTTGAAAAGTTTCTGTAATTAAGATTCACAAAGTTTCCATGGGCATGAACAAAGTTCAAGGACGTCCCCCACTTTTACAATGCTCGTCTATCTCACTTTCACTTTTTTTTTGAAAAGTTTTGGGTTACCCTCTTTATTTTTTTGTTTTTACACTATATAAAAGCACACAACAGAAATAAATGACTCTCTAAAACTTCCGTGTTGTCTCCCTGGCAGCGCTTTCTTTAAAGCCATTAAGCTAAGCATATAGTGCTCAAGTAGTGAATCCACCCGGATCCCAAGGTATATCAAAGCCAATTTTAATTAGCAATGATTTGGCATTTAGTAGTGAGCACAAGGCAACATATATCAAGCAAAGACGAAGTCTAACTCTCTTCCTATGCATCAGCATGTCATAAAGAACAATTCATGCACACATAGTAAAGGCCAATGCATAGTATAAACAGTTTCTTGCAATTTTTTCGTGTTGAAAACATAGAGAGGTGGAGATATAGTTCCTCTCTCATAATAATTGCAAGTAGGAGCAGCAAGCACATGCATATTATATCTATCAAAATCATCATGTGTAATAGTAAAAGGCAACCCATCAATATAATCCTTAATAAAGGCAAACTTCTCCGATATAGTGTAGTCGGGAGAATTCAAAAAGATAATAGGACTATCATGCATGGGTGCAATAGCAACAATTTCATGTTTAACATAAGGAACTATAGCACTTTCATCTCCATGAGCATAATTCATATTGGCATCTTGGCCACAAGCATAGCAAGCATCATCAAAAAGGGATATTTCAAGAAAATCAATGGGATCATAACAATCATCATAGCTATCATCCTTCGGTAAGCACGAAGGGAAATTAAACAATGTATGAGTTGAAGAGTTACTCTCATTAGAAGGTGGGCACGGGTAGCTAATCCACTCTTCCTCCTTTTGTTCTTCGCTCTCCTCATCATCTTTTTCATCCAATGAGCTCACAGTTTCATCAATTTCTTCTTCCATAGACTCCTGCAAAATATTAATCTCTTCTTGGACAGCGGAGACTTTCTCAATAAATGCATCAATATTGGAATTGAATTCATAATTCTTATAGCAATATTTAAGGATAGCTAAATTTTCAGGTCTATAAACAGCATCATAAAGATTTTCACACTCTTTGAACAAAGATTCAATTTCATAAGCACCCATAAAAGCAACAAATTCTTCTATTTGTTCCACATCATAGTAATCATATATACCATTAGCATAAGAAGCCAATGTTTTATCATTATTAAATTTGCATGAAAAGGGAAGGTGTGGAGCCTTCATCCTAGAGCAACAAGTATAATCATATCTCAAGCGTACTTGCCGAGCATACCACTTCAACATATAAATTTGATCCCATAATAGTTTCCCTTTTTGAATCAAGCGATAATCCCTAAAGTATTCACGTTGATCCAACGTGTCTCCCATTACATAATTAAATGAGGTTTTCTCAGGATTATCAAAGTGGTACATAATATTTTTCACATAATGATCATCGAGGGTTTTAGGAGGTTCCTCATCTCCATGAGTAGCAAGTACACCTAATTTTTTTGGTATTTCGTGTTCCATATCCATAACTAAAGATAAAGAACAACAAATAAAAATTACTTAGTGATAAAGCAAACAAGCACACATGAGAATATTCACCCCACGCTATAACTCCCCAGCAACGGCGCCAGAAAAAGGTCTTGATAACCCACAAATATAGGGGATCAATTGTAGCCTCTTTCGATAAGTAAGAGTGTCGAACCCAACGAGGAGCTAAAGGTAGAACAAATATTCCCTCAAGTTCTATCGACCACGGATACAACTCCACGCACGCTTAACGTTCGCTTTACCTAGAACAAGTATGAAACTAGAAGTACTTTGTAGGTGTTGTTGGATAGGTTTGCAAGATAATAAAGAGCACGTAAATAAAAAGTAGGGGCTGTTTAGATAAAGACACGATAAAGTAAATATAGGGAGTGTGGAAAAGTGGTGGTAGGGGTTGCGAAATTGTCCCTAAGCAATTGACTACTTTACTAGACTGATAGTAAGTATTATGTGGGAGAGGCCACTGCTAGCATGTCATCCCTGACTTGGAATTCTATGCACTTATGATTGGAACTATTAGCAAGCATCCGCAACTACTAACGTTCATTAAGGTAAAACCCAACCATAGCATTAAGATATATTGGTCCCCCTTCAATCCCGTATGCATCAATTTCTATGCTAGGTAGAAGCTTCTGTCACTCTTGCCCTCCAATACATAGTCCTATCAACATACAACTAACCCTATGGTGTGATCCACGCGCGCGATCATATGATGGGCACCAAAGGACAGCAACATAACAACAAGCAAATTAAATCAATCATAGCAATTCATCAACCACCGATAGGACAACAAAAATCTACTCAGACATCATAGGATGGCAACACATCATTGGATAATAATATGAAGCATAAAGCACCATGTTCAAGTAGAGGGTACAGCGGGTTGCGGGAGAGTGGACCGCTGTAGATAGAGGGGGGAAGGTGATGGAGATGTTGGTGAAGATGGCAGAGGTGTTGGTGAAGATCGTGGTGATGACGATGGTTGCCACGACAGCGTTCCGGCGCCACCGGAAGAGAAGGAGAGAGGGGGCCCCTTCTTCTTCTTCTTCCTTGACCTCCTCCCTAGATGGGAGAAGGGTTTCCCCTCTGGTCCTTGGCCTCCATGGCATGGGAGGGGCGAGAGCCCCTTTGAGATTTTTCTGTCTCTCTGTCTCTCTCTGTTTCTGCGTTCTCGTATTCTGCCCTCTCGCCGTTTCTTATATATCTGGAGATCCGTAACCCCGATTGGACTGAAACCTTCACCGAGATTTTTTTCCGAAAATTAGCTTTCTTGCAGCCAAAGAAGAGCAGCAACCGCCTTACGGGTGGCCCACGAGGGTCAGGGCGCGCCCAGGGGTGGCAGGCGTGCCCCCTGCCTCGTGCACCTCAGGCACCGTCTCGCGTTGATTCTTCTTCCCATATTCTCCAAATATTCCGAAAATATTCTCCGTCCGTTTTTATCCCGTTTGGATTCCGTTTGATATGGGGTTTCTGCGAAACATAAAACATGCAACAAACAGGAACTGGCACTGGGCACTGGATCAATATGTTAGTCCCAAAAATAATATAAAAAGTTGCCAAAAGTATATGAAAGTTGTATAATATTGGCATGGAACAATAAAAAATTATAGATACGATGGAGACGTATCACTGCCCCAGTGATACTAAATGATACCTGCCAGCTGCCCGGCTTCGTTGTGAATTTATCTCCTACAGTAACTACTTTGAAGCACCTAAAAATGTAACTATGTTGACAAACCCGTGGGCCCCAACGTCAGTATAGCATTAGGAGGAAGTATTTTTTTCGATGAGGCACTTGCTTGCGTACGGCCATAGACCTGGTGGGTCCCGACTGTCCGCCTCTCCACGTACAGTCCTCTCTAGATTCCTCTCGTTTGTTCAGCATGTTCACAACGGCAGACAGCGGCGTCGCGGCGAGCGCACAAAGGCGCAGGAGGAGATCCGACCACCTGAGGAAGTGCCTTATTAGTAACGAAACAACTGAACTAGCCTAGTGGCCGAGTGACACTACCCGACAGTTGGTCCGCCCGGGTTCGATTCCACCTGTGCAGAGAAAATATCTCCAAATTTTTTGCCTCTGCCTTTATTGACATGTGGGTCCCAATTGTCATCTACGCACAACACGTCCAACACTTGCCAAAACTTCGTCCCTCGTTTTCTCTGTTTTTCGCACACTCGACATTGTGTGGGCATCTTGAAAATAGCATATCTTTTTGACTGCATCATATGAAGATGTGCTATGCATGAATGTTGATCAGCATGATCTTAACTAGCTGGTAGTTCTAGTTTCGACCATGAATAAAACTTCCAGCATGATGTTAACACTGTTTGAAAAGGCCGTGTTAATATAAATGCTCTGCCTCTGAAAGTTGAAGTTTCTTATCTGAAACTGAACTTGGAGTTTCTTATCTGAAACTGAAACTTGCAGTTTCTTCTCTAAGAATCACATTGTCTGCACTTTTATACTCCTATGTAACTACATTTTTGAAGTGCTAAAAATAGATCTCTAGAATTCATAAAATACTTCATATGCTCAATACTACAAATCTGAAATTCAAAAGACATTCATATCTGAAAGTACTCTCAAAATACACAACACAAAACACAATTCACAACCTGCAAATACTAACAACCCTAAGCTCCTCCTGACAATTCACAGCCTTCCCGACTATTGCTCTAGGGAGGGGGCAATCCCTCCTATTCCTCGGCGACAGACAGCCGCCCCGTGAGACGATGTGAACGGCGAGGGAGAGGATGGCGGGGAAGCGTCGTCGGGCCAACTGTTTTTCTCCTCTTGCAGTTGGGTTCGGTCGACGAAGACTCCACCGGCTCGCTCTGGCACGACACCCTCACAAACGGCACCCTGTAGATGCTCGATCCTTCAATCTCTGGTGGATGCTCCATCTGGGATCGATACTCCCACCACCGCTCCCTCACGATCGGATTCGGTGAATCCGTTTGCTCCATGGCCCAGAGGAGCAGCTCTATGTACTCCCGCACGACTCCCTCTGGGAGTATCGCCGCCTTTTTGATATGTTGCAAATATTTGGCCATGGATGTTGCCGTCCCCGCTAGTTGGTCCTTGTTGTCAAACGAAGACTGTATCTCCAACATCCTAGCTAGCTTCATAGGGTCGCCGTCTGTGATCCTCACGTATCAGTTGTACTCCTCCATCGATCTACTTCTCCACAGCACCTTCACTCGCCGACGGTGGTTTTTTAATGGAAGAGGAGAGGAGCAGCGCTGGTTTTGGTTTAGAATGGGAGAGGAGCAGCGCTGGTTTTGGATTGGAACGGGAGACGAGGGGCGGTGGTTTTGAAATGGAAGAGGAGAGGAGCGGCGCTGGATTTAGATTGGAACAGGAGAGGAGCGGTGGTGGTTTAAGAGGAGAAGAGCGGAAGAGCGGCGCTGGTCTTGGAAGTATTTTTTTGTTTTGCGTATTTTGGGTCAAAGTTTGACCATGTACTGTATTTGACAAGCAAAATGTGAATGCATGTCACCAAAAATTGTATCGTTTGGTTCATGTTTGAATGTATTTTCAAATTATATTATTTTTGCAACGTATAACATATATTTTATTTGCGAAAATCATGGTCAATTATGACCCAGAATAAAAGGGAGACTAGTTAATGTGGGGTCGCTTTCTTAATTGAAGGGTAAATTGATTTTGATTTTAATCTAGTCACAGCGCGCCGGCCCTCTCGTCCAATCCTAAATCGCTGCTGCACGCTCCTCTCCCTCTTCTCCATTGCAAAACCACCTCCTCTCCTCTCCATCATCTCCATTCCAAAACCACCGTCTCGCCTCTCCCTCTTCTCCATTGCAAAACCACCTCCTCTCTCCTCGGACGAGGATCCCCTGACGTAGCCCACCCTGCCATTGAGACACTGACACATGGGTCCCACCAAGCGCGGGGCCCACCTGTCAGCGACCGAAACGCATGGGAACCTCTCCTCTCCATCATCTCCATTCCAAAACCACCGTCTCGCCTCTCCCTCTTCTCCATTTCAAAACCACCCCCTCTCCTCTCCATCATCTCCATTCCAAAACCACCGTCTCGCCTCTCCCTCTTCTCTATTGCAAGACCACCGTCTCTCCTCCCATCTTCCAAAGCTAGCACCGGACCACTCTGAAGGACATCTATCGAGGGGATGCAGTAGCGAATCAGGCAGATCGCCGGCGGCGACCAGGCAAAGTTAGCTAGGTTGAAGGAGATCCTTACTTGGTTTGACAATGAGTGGGAGATTTCGAGGACGGTGAGGGCCATGTGGCAATGTATGCGAAAGAGCGAGACGACGACGATGAGGGCGACGATGTACTCCTCGTCGGCAGTCACACCACAGTCCTTCGAGTTCATCGAGTATCTCCTCTGGGCGATGGAGCAGACAGATTCGCCCGAGGCGAAAGTCAGGCGGAAGTGGTGGGCATACAGGTCGAAGGTCGAGCACCCAGAGGATAACGAATCGATCGAGTATGATGTGCCGTTCGTGAGGGTGCAGAGCTAGCCGGAGCCATAGGAGTATTCGTTCTCCTACCGCAAGAGGAGGCCGGATGGCGTGACATCACTTCCCCGGCGTTCTCCACGGTTCCCTCGACGCTCACCTCATTTCAACGATGTCGGTAGGGTTTAAGGTAAGCTTCGCACCAACCTAATCTTCCATCTACTCATGCTTACAATCAGTGTGACAACTAATAAAAATCATGCTTACAATCAGTCTCAGAGTACTACGCCAATCACCCTAAAATAGCTCTGGACCTTTGGGTCAAAGTTGTGACACTGTGTACAAATAAAGAAAAAATAGATTGGTGCTTCTTTCAGAAAAGAGTACACCCCTAGAAAACTGCCAATATAAGCTACTAGTATTTTTTTAAGTCTAAGCTACTAGTATTTGGTTAGAGGATTTTCTGCCGAGAAAGATCCATCCATAGTGAGCGCCACACATCCCACTGATGGTGGTGGATGCCAATTCTTAGATGGAGCAGGGTTGGTGTCGGTAATTTTTACTTGGCACCTCGCACTCTGCATATATGCCGGTTCCATCCGTACATTTGTGCAGTTCCACCAAAATGCAGCTGAATAACCCTGTTTGCATAGATAATGAAAAGGCGTGATTACATTATAGTGGCACTAATTGATGAAACATACACTAATAAACAGAAGAAAATATTACATCATACTGGAAATCGACCCAAGTCTCCCCGATACACCTTTGCCAGTGATGAACATCAGTGTACAGCGGTAGTACAAGGAGGGGCCTTGAGACATTCAGATCTCTATTTTTGTGCAGATCAACTAAAATTAAGCACCCCAGTTTGCAGAAACGCTTAAACATTAACAATGGGACTAGTTGATGAAACATACATTAACAAAGAGAAGCACTTTCTTTATCCACATTGGAAATGAAATGATAGAGAGGACACTCGCTCTATTTTAACTGTATTATTACTTCATTTTATCAGTGACACTAGGGTCGAGCAGGTGGCAAACGAGGTGTACCGTGCGTCGCAAGGATGAAGGCCAGGGGTGCTTAGACTGGGATGCTAAAGCTGGCTCTTTTAGTCCCTATCTTCCCCCTGATGTTTCTGTGGTAGCATTTGGGTTGTAATCCAAACTTGGTCGAGCTGGTGCTGCGTCCCCCTACCTGCCTAGCTTATGTGGCGAACTTGTCTCCTGCTAGTACTCAGTCCGTTCTAGTAGTAGTTGCATAACTACCCGTTTACACTGAGATGTTGTCGGATAATGGTTCTCTATGGTTGGGTTTCTTTAATGATATCGGAGGGAACCCCCCTTTTGATATATAAAAAAAAAAGTGGCACTAGCGGTGCCAAAACATTGCGTCAAATTAATAGTGCCACTAGATTAAGGTGCAAAATAATAACATTACTGCTTTATCATGACAGTGCCAAAATAGTAGCACAAGAGCAGGATCAACATGCAGGATCTTTGGCAAACGGTCAGACCAAAAAGGAACATGCCTCGTGACGGGAACCATATCTGCAGTCAACACCATCGTAGAAGGGATGACACCAGTCACCAACATGGATGATTCAATTCATGGGACCTTTTGGTGCAGTTCACCTAAAATGAAGCATTGTCCCATGAGCTAGCAGCTTCTTCTTCTTCTTCTTTTTAAGAAAAGGGCTCCAGCCCCGGTTCCATTTCCATCAGAAAAAGAAACCCACAGAGCTTCTTCTTCATTAGTTGCAATAAAATTGAGCAACATCAAGGTTGGTCGTGAAGCTCCTGGAGAGTAGGCGGACCAGGACAGTTGCATCTCTAACGAAAAGAAGCAACTTATCTTAATGGGAAATTTAGCAAGACATGAAAAAAGTGCCATTGATTCATATTACTGGAGGCATTACACTGAAAACAACAATGGTTTAACGTGTCCTTACTTTTAATAGTGCGACTGCTACATTTTACCAGTGGCATTACATAAGAGCGGCTCTGGGCAACAAACATCAGAAGAGGATATCTGGGTTGGTCCCATTTTTGTTCGGTATATAGCCACCTTATACTGTGTGAGGATAGCAAATCTAGTGCTGGACTTACTCTGTTGACTTGTCCCCCAGTCCCCACTTTCTTTCCTTTTTCAACCAATAGATCAGGTTTATATTGAGTTTGTACCGCGTTCTCTTTATTTCCCTATTAGACCTAGAGACCAGTTGTATAGCTAGTCTCTGCTACTTTTCGCCCCCATTATTTCCTCTTTCGACCAAGTCCTAGATTCAGGTAACAAATCTTCCCCACCCACCCCCTTTCTTCCTTGTTTGAACCAAGTACTACTAGATTCGAGTGCATGAACTAGTTTTACCTCTTAACAGTAAAAAATTAGGTGGTTTTCGAACAGCTGATCGATCCTATCTACACGAGGGGGCCTGAGAAATAGTAAAAGATACAAATGCAGCGACGTCAGGAGCTCAGGAAGTGGAGCAAGGCCGGTTTCGAAGGAAGTTATACCTGAGGGTCGCCGGGATGTCGCTAGGTGGGCGGCGGGAGGCCAGATCTGCCCACACTACGGCAGCGAGAAAGAAGGGTTGGGAGGCCCTCCCTCGCCAACGATGCTTGGGAGAGAACGGCAAGGCATGCTGATCGGGACGCGCCGGCAGTGGGTAAGAGCCGTCGCCGAGGACGACCGCGTGAACGTTGCACCTTCTCACCTTCCCCGGCAGAGAGGATCCGGCTGGATCTGTGACTAGCGGTGAGTAGATCTGGAGAGGACGAGACAGTGTGAAGAGAGCAACACTAGCAAGCAAGCGCGGAGGCTCCTGCCTATATAGTGGAGTACTAGTTTTCTTTTGTCTACCGCCCGGAGCTAGCTTGACCTCGATATTGACAGTCGAGAAGTCTTCATGCACGTGCCCCGGAGGCGCAGTTGTCGTCATTTTGATCTGAAGCGCCGGATTATAACATATAACACGAAAAAATGCCACATGACAAGAAATCATAACCTCACTACCCAAAGGAGACAAGATGAATCCCGATGGACAAACTAGACGAGGATCAAAGCTCAAATTAAAGATAAACTCGTAGAAAGGGGGTCCGTCGATAGATGTCCTAATTAACATAGCCGGCTTGACCTAGATGGCAGCCGAGTAGTCTTCGTGCATATGCCCCCAATGACCAGCCCAACTCAGTTGTCGCTGTTTAACCCTCGCAGTGATCCGAAGCACATGACACCTAATTTTGCGAGATGACAAGAAACCTTTTTTTAGATTTCTCACCAGAACTATAGCCCTGTACAACACAGCCTACACGATCTGTAGACGATAGCCAATCCAGGCGTGTCTGCTGGAGTCTGGTCACATGCATGGACGAACTGATCTTCCGTGTCTTGCAGGGATCGTCCAGGTACCAATGTATGTACTTCTATTAACTCACCCGACTTGCGGGGCCGGGGAATGTGCCTTTGGTCAGTTTTCAATTGCGGTCCCACATGTGTGTGCAAACGCAATATGACGCAAGTTCCATTCCGAGAGCGGCGTGCCAGATCGACCGACCGTCTGGGGTGCGACGCGAACGCGACGGGCGTGCTGTATACTCCGTACATGTGTACCGCCGTTTTCTTGAGGCTTTGCTCCATGGCGCAATCCATGGATACAAAATTAGTATACTGTACTATTTAAAAGTCGAGGGCGGGGCTTTTCCCGTGTGGTAGGCGGGGCAGTTCCGCCTAGTCAGTTCGACACAGACGCGAGAAGATGAGGGAGTAGGCTGCTGCAAACGTAGGGCTGTGTGATTTGAGAGTGACTTACTGCTGGACATGTGGGGCCCGGTGATTTGACTTGCCATTATCATTTTAACTGCGGCGCTACGACCGGCTTGAGTCTCCTGATTCCTGACCACCTCCATACAGGTGCCTCTCCCGATGCCCCACCATGTAGAGGCTGGCTCTTTCTTGAGAGCCCACTCCTCCACTTTTTCCTTGCCTCTTTCCCCCACATATGCAAAAATGCCATGTAAAGCGGGCTTATAGCCCACTATTGTACTTGATCCTATAGGTGCTAAGCCTGCCACATAGGCATAAAGTCTGATGTGGCAAGTTAATTAAGAAGAGAGAGACTAGTTTGGCGACCCCAGGAAGAAACAGTGATAAGCGCGTGTACCTAGATGAAGCAAACTTAGCAACAAAAAACTAAGCACCTATGCATTGGGGACTTGAGTTGCTAAGCCATTTAATGCCCATAGCACCTCATCTAAGCACCATTTCATTGGAAGAGGTCACTCCTTGGCAAATGCAATAAATACTACGAAGAAAGATATAGAGAGAAGTAAACGAAAAAATACTCTTATAGCCAACCTTATAGCTAACCTTGTTGTATGTGTGACTAAGTGATGACTATGTATGACATGCCAACATCAGATAGCCTAACGCACCATGTTAAATCTCCAAGGGTGCGACAGTGTGAGCGAGGCGACGGTCGTGGTAGGCGCGACCATGATACGGGCTGCTGGCAGCCCTTGGATCTGAGATCGAACGGTCGCATGCTAAGTTGCTGAAAATTTGCAGAATAACCCTCCAGGATAGGATATTCACCCATAGGTCTAGAATCACGCCATGCAACCATTCGATCTCAGATCCAAGGGCTCTCGGAAGCCCGTATCATGGGAGAATGGAAAGCTTCATATCACCTATAATTTTCCCGACGCTTGACATCCCATCGAAAGCCATTTAATTGGGCGTCGAGTAGACATGACATCTAAATGGGCCCCCATAGTACTGTGCATGAATCCATTTATCCACCAGGCAAGCCACTACCCTGCCATTCGCACGCCCCCCACTCGACATTTTTACAATCAATAAACCGCTCCTAGTCGTCCCGTCCTTTCACATTACGGCTGTTCCACTAATCCTAACCCTCCTCCCAAATCCATGGCGTCCCAAATCTCCATGATCGGCAGTGAGAACAAGGTTAGAACCATCATCGGCGATGAGTTCGATGTCATCTACACCCGTTCTTCCGCAACGGTGAAAGAATGCCTTGCTCGCTTCAAACGCATGTTTGAAAACTCAAATGATGAGTGGGTCGCTGGGCTAGATGTTGAGTACACCACAGTCCTGGGAAGCGAGAAGAAACTAAAGGAGGCAGAGAAGAAGAAGCCCGCCGTGATCCAGGTTTCCGTGCATGACTTATGCTTGGTCTACCACATATGCCATGCCGACGTTGAGTGCGAGGAACTTAAGAAGTTCCTCAAGGGCGGCCGAGTCAAATTCGTTTCTGTAGACTTTAGGAACGAAGGGGAAATCCTGGGTCGGATAGGCTTCGTTGTAGGCGACCCCTTCGACCTCCAGAAGGACGGGCTGGTGCCCTCCCTTGATCAGCCATCAATGCTGACCCTGGCAGGAGCCATGGTCATCCTTCGTACGGTGAACTGAAGAAACCTCCGCACACGTTTCATCATGCATGACAGTGGACTCTACTAGATATAGACCACATCTACTACGCTGCAATGGATGACTACCTTTGTTTCAATATCTACAAGGGTTGGATGAAGAGCAAGAGCCAAGTGTGCGGTTCAAGCAAAGAAGTATCGCCCAAGAGGAAGAGGGACAAGGACGAAGTCGAGGACGTGGACGAGGACTCCGAGTAAGGTGGCAGTGTTGTTGCTCTAGGTGGTTCTAATGCAGTGTCTACTGGATTAGTTGCTTAGTTTAATTTCTGGTGTGCTTAGTTTTATTTGAGGGGTGTGTTGTGCTGAGCCCCCAGCAGAACTATGTTATGTTTCTTCTCGTTATATTTCGTACATTTCATCTTTTAGTTGGTATAGTACTACCACTCGTTTCTTGACATTATATACGTACAATATATATGGCCAACATCATATAGCCATGTCACAGCCCTAGATCAGTCCTTGTTTGTCTTTGCTTGATCATCATGTCATCATGTTTAAATTCAAATGAATTTGAATTGGGGATGTTCAAACCCTAGCATCAAATGGAATTCAAATATGTTCAACCTAAAAATATTTTCAATGAACTCAAAATGCCCTTTAAAAATGTTCATCATTTCTGGATTAAGGTGGAGGCATCTACCAAAAATGGTTTACATTTTTGCAGGACATATTTGGGCTTTGAATTAAATCAATAAGTATTTGAATTGGGGCATCTAATTGCTATAACTATTATTAAATGCTCCAAAAATTCTAAAAATAGCTAAGGGCCTCTAAGATAATTCAGTAATTGCCCATAATTAATTTTAGGATTAATAGAAGTGATTTGGTGTTTTCACTAAATCAAAGACAAACTGCAAAATTAGAAAACAGATATAAAAACTGAGAGTTTTACCTGGCGCTTACCTGTCCAGCTGGCCGGCCTGCTACTGTGAGGCCCAGCCCACAGCGCAGTGCCAGTCACCCTCAACCTCCCGCCAGGAGGATGAGAGGCGAGTGGCCACCGCATGCAAGCACGCGCCCCGGCCACCTCCTGCTTGTCGCCTCCCTCTGGACCTCCCGAACGACGCCACGCACGCCCCATGCACAACTCTCTCACTCTCACCCGCTTTCCCTCTCTCCCGCAAGAACATGAGCTCGACCGAGCGAGCTCGCCGACGCCGACCGCCGTACCCGTGGCCACCGGCCACCCCCCGCCCTGCCGCTGAGCCCAGAAGCTCCGCCGCGTCGTCCTCGCCCTCTCCACCGAGGTACACGACGCCCGGAGGCCCTGCTTCATCGCCACCATCGTCGTCTTTGCCCTCGGCCGCCGTGGATCGCCGCCGTCGATTCGCGACAACCATCGCTTCCCCGACCCTGCCGTCTGCACCATCCACCTTACCATGAGACCCTACTCTAAACCCCTCTTCCTCCCCTCACGTTTGTGCACTCTAGCCCCATCCTCCGACGCGCCTGAGAGCTTCTGCCACCGGCCATGTCGCTGCCACCGCTTTAGCCACCGCAGCTCGCTCCCGAGCGCGTCACCGCATTCAGGGCACCCCTTGGGGGCCTCCCAGCCTCTTAGCTGGCCTCCTAGCGCACCGCAGCCCTGCGCCCGCTCAAACCCGAACTCCAGCCACCGCCGCGAGCTTTGTTCCGGCGAGCTCCGGCCATCCCAGCTGCTGCCGCTTGCTGGAATGGATGCGCGCGCGTGCCAGCAATCCATAGCCGCAAACCACGCGCCAAACCATCGCCCGTAGCACAAATCCGAGCCGCGCCGCTGTCGTTTGGGTCACCGCCGGCCAGGCTCCGGCGATTGCCGACGTGGCGCCGACGTGTCCGTCATTAGAGCCTGATGACGCCGCTAATTAAACCCCACCGTCAAATGACAGACGGGCCCCACCGTCTTAATTAACTAGTTAATGGAATTATTTGGAATTAGTCTAATTCTGCTGGACCCACGTGTCAGCATTGACTCTGCTGACGTGGCAGTTGACCGGTCCCACCTATCTGTGACTCGAGCTAGCACTGTGAGACTGGCCAATGGGACCCACTGGTCAGGTTTGACCTGGACCCGCCCTGTTGACTGGCTGACGTCACGGTGACGCAGTGGTGATGTCATAAATGCTTTCTGGATTTAAGTAAATCTAAATTATTTATTTAATTCAGAAAATGTCCTAAACTTCAAAAAATCATAGAAATTCAACCATAACTCCAAATGAAATAAGTTATATATGAAAAATGATCAGAAAAATCCAATCTATCCATCTGTACTGGTTTCATGCATGTTAGAGCAACTTAACCTTTCTGTATAGGTCAAACATGTTAATGCACTTATATGAACCCATAACTTGAGTTCGTATTTGAATCTTTGGTTCAAATAAGCTCAAACCCATCTGGTTGTAGTTGCATTAACCCAACACACTCATATTGCCATGTCATGATCATGCATCATATAGTGCATTGCATTGATTGTGTTTCCTCTATGTTGCCGGTATTTGTTCCCCCTCAGTAGACGTTGATCCGGCGATGAGTTCGATGACACCGATGAAGAGCTATATCATCTTCAGAAGTGCCAGGCAAGCAAAAACCCCTTGTTCATTCTGATATAATCCCACTCTCTTGCTCCTGCTCTGTTTTACTGCATTAGGACAACAACGATTCAACTGTTACATGCTGCGGTAGTTAAACCCCTTTCCTCTGCATGACCTGTCATTGCCACAGTAAATAGATGAAACCCACTGGCATGAGTAGGAGTTGTTTGAGCCCTAATGTGCCTACTCATTCATGCTTGTTTGTCATTCTTGCTATTGCTTAGAGTTGTGTCAGGTCTGATTCATCGGGGATGAATTGGAAAGTTGTGAACATGTCCTACTATTGAGAGCTAAGTGTGTGAACACGATTTGGTAAAGGTAGCGGTGAGAGGCCATGTAGGAGTACATGGTGGGTTGTCTCATTGAAACCGTCCTCAAGAACTGAGTTCTGTGTTTGTGATCCATGGATAGTTACTACCACACAATGGGTTCCGGTAACTCGACCCCTCTCGCCTTATTAACCACCTCGATCTCTGTCCACGAGTTGCAACTAGTTTCTGGTGTTTGTAGGTTGTGTTAGTAGTCTACGAAGTGGCACCCGGTACAGGTGGGCTTGGGACAGACTAGGCACCATGGCACGGTGTACCAAGCGTAGATCCATCCACTGAGGTGGGCTTGGGAACCCTGCACACATCGTTTGGGGCCGTGAGCGACACCCCGGCTGGATCTCCTTGCGGATGGAACCCGAATAGGCGTTAAACCTGGACTAGAGACTTGCGTGGTTAGTCAGGTCGTGGCCGACTCCCTCGCCAGGCTCCCGCTTGAAGGTTGCCGAGATACACGACGTGTACATGGTGGTAAGTGGCGAGAGCGTGTGTGAAGAAGTACACCCCTGCAGGGTTAACATCATCTATTCGAATAGCCGTGTCCGCGGTAAAGGACTTCTGGGTTGCCTGTACAGTTCATAGACAAGTGAAAGTGGATATTTGCACAAGATAAGCATGAGTGCTATGGATGGCGTTCTTGTAGGGAGACGGGAGCGGATCCATAGTGGTGTATTGATATGGTGAATATGCGGACTCGTGTGCGCCACCCCAAAAGAGTTACTTGCAGTCGTAGTTCAGGATAGCCACCGAGTCAAAGCTGGCTTGCTGCAGTTAAACTCCACCACCCCATTTGTTGATACTGATGCATATGTAGCTAGTTCTGATGTAAGTCTTGCTCTGTACATTTGTACTCGCGTTTGCTTAATTTATGTTTTTGCAGAGAGACTTCAGTCTCACTAGTAGTTCCGCGTGGACGATGTTTAGCTTGTTACCTCAGCTACGATCTTGTACCCTTGGGAGGGTCTTGTAGATAGTCAGGCTTCTCAGCCTTTTTCATTTGTAGTTGTCTGTACTCAGACATGTTTATGCTTACGCTTGATGCTTGTATGCTCTATATGTTGGGTCATGAGACCCATGTTTGTAATACTTGGCTCTTCGGAGCCTAATGAATAAATACTTTGAGACGTAGAGTTTTGTTGTGATGCCATATTGTATTTACACATATCGAGCATATTGTGTGTATGATTGAAATGCTTGGTATGTGTGGGATCCGACAACCTAGTTGTCTATCCTTGGTAGCCTCTCTTATGGGGAAATGTAGTCTAGTGCTTCCACTGAGCCATGGTAGTCTGCTACAGCCCGGTACCGGAGTCCTATTAGCCCAGTTGCCACTGCTCCGGAACACTTAGACTAGCCGGCATGTGTCCTTCTTTGATCCCGTGTCTGTCCCTTCGGGGAAATGTCACGCGGTGTCTTTCGGAGTCCTGTTAGCCTGCTACAGCCCGGATTCCCGGATTCCTGCTAGCCTAGTTGCTACAGCCCGAATTCACTCACTAATGACCGACACGTTCGTTGCTAGGTCATGTATGCATGTCCCTGTAAGTTAGTGCCACTTTGGGTTCACGACTAGTCATGTCGGCCCGGGTTCTCTGTCATATGGATGCTAGCGACACTATCATATACGTGAGCTAAAAGGCGCAAACGGTCTCGGGCCAGGTAAGGTGGCACCCGTGGGAATACCGTGCGTAAAGCCGCAAAGTGATATGATGTGTTACATGCTAGATCGATGTTGCTGAGGATCGGGGTACTGACAAGCCAGCAGTTTAGTTGTCAAAGAATTTTAGGGTGCTTAGTTTTGTCAAAGAATTCCAGGGTGCTTAGTTTTATTTGGGGGGTGTGTTCTGCCGGACACCATTAACTTATCATTGTGAGAATCGGCTTATTTTTGTCATGTAACATGGTCAATGGGTTTGACGTGAAAATAACAATGTCTAATGGCATTTCTGAGCAAACATCTAACTTAACGATGGCATTTTTTTAGATATCTAATTGCATTTTTGAGCAGGCATCTCACAGATCGATGGCATTTTTTGAGTAGTTGTAACTTCTAATGGCAAAACTGAGTAGGGATACACAACTAGTGTCATAAATAATAAGAACCCAAGAATTAAATAGGTATGCTAATTTCTTTATTTCTTTATACCTTCGTGTGTGAAACAATATACGCTGCCTCCCCCCAGATTTTCTTTACAGAGGCAACATAGAACTATATGAGTGCCCTGTTATATTTTGGAATTATTCCGGTTCGTTTGGCCTTTTTTATACATTAATTGAGTTTCTGGTCATTTAATGTGCATAATTAAAATTTGAACCACAAGCACATGCTCCCGTGCACCAAAGTTGACTGAAAAATCACATGTGTGAACTCGGGTGAATTTCTAGGTCCCATGCAATAAATGGGAATGAAATTCAAACATCTGGGCATCGTGGTTCAGCCAAGAACATTGAGAAGCTTGGTTTTAAAATTCTTGTAAATCCAAAACACACCTGAAAATCATGAAACTTGGTATGGTGTCATGTCATGGTACTACCATGCTATGGTAAAAAAATTGCAGAATAGGAACAAGTTTTGGTATAAGTTTCTTGCAAACCGGAGCTTCTCTCAAGAAGGCTCGTGGTTCTGAGAGGGAACATGTCACCTTTGTGTGCATAATTCAAATTTTAAATACAAGCACATGCTCCAGTGCACCAAAGCTGGTTGAAAAATCACATGTGTGTCCTCGGGTAAATTTCTAGGTCCCATGCCAGAAATGGGAATGAAATTCAAACATCTGGGCGTCATGGCTCGGCTGGAAACATTGAGAAACTTGGTTTTTTAATTCCTGTAAATCTAAAACACACATGAAAATCATGAAACTTGGCTTGGTGTCATGACATGGCACCAACATGCTGTGGTAATTTTGTTGTCCGATTTGCAAAGGCGCACACATTAACAATCAACAAAGTCATTTTGGAACAAGTGCTGTCACTTTACAATCGGAAACACAAGTATTATTAAAACTGTGGGCGTTCTATTTACCATTCACGTGCCGCCACGCATCCCCTTTTTTTATTAGCTAGGAGGCGCCGTGCGGGGTAGCTATTTGAGTACGGGAGGCGTGCGATCAGACCCCTGCACGTGCTTATCAGGATGGAGAGCCCTTTGACCTCCATCTGCTGTCCACCTCTCTCCCAAGGTCTCCATTAAGGGCGCCCGAGCCTCTGTTTAATGGCGTGGCAATGTGTCACTCGACTGAGATTTAAGAGAGAAAAAAGAAAATCTGAAAAGAAAATTTTGCACGGATCTTGATGTAAGATCCGACGGACCTATATAGCATCTACTGCGACTTATAGCAAGACTGATGAATATATATAAGGACGACGAGAGTGGATAATAATTGTCTTACATAATTAGGAAGATAATTAAAAAAGCCATGCGGCTACGCCCGAAATACACAAGGGCAAAAGAAGAAGGAAGACGCATACAACGATCTGGCTCGCTGATCTCTACTTTCTTTATGCGCTGCAGGTCGCGGAGACTAGTTCTTGCGGCGGGCGATAATCTCTTTCATCAGTTTCATGTCCTTAATACGCTGCTTGGCAGCATCCATGGATTCCTCCACCAGCCTGTTGCGCTCGATGCGGAGCATGGCATTCTCATCCATAAGTTTCTTGATGATGACGCCCGTCCTCTGCAACAAGGCAGCGGTCTCCTCCTCCTGCTTCGCCCTTCCGGCGGTCTTCGCCCTCAGCAGGCCGCGCTCGCCCCAGAGCTTCGCATTGCCCTCCCCTAGTTGTCGGATGACGCCGGTAGCCTCGTCCTGCATCCTCGCCCAGCCGGAGATCTGATCCATCTGGCTATGGACTATCGCATGCATGCACCTGTAAGAGTCCTCGCCTGCCCGTGAGAAATTGTCCCAGGCTACCGCGGCGCGGCGGGACCTCCCTGCTGCTTCGGCGGCGCGGCGGGACATCTCTGCTGCTTCCGCAGCGTGGCCGGACCAGTCTGCTACATCGACGGCGCGGCGGGACCTCTGTGCCGCTACTACTGCGCAGCTGGACATGTCGGCTGCTTTCACGGTGAGGCGGGACAACTCTCATGCTTCCTCTTCCATGCTCACCTCTCCCTGGTGGAAATCTCTCGACCCAGAACTCACGCTGGCTATGGCTTGATTGACTTGATTGTTTTTTTGTGGATGAGGAGTTGAGGAGGAATGTGCAGTCATCTTAGCATAGTAGTATTTATAACCAAGTACTACTAATACACTACTAAGTGGGAAACCGTTTAGGTTGTGATCGGTGTGAACAGGTTTGCAATTAAATATAGCGTGGTAGTAGTAGTAATTTGAAATGTGACGAGACGCCCTCAAAATTTATTGACGGTTCTAGTTTCGAAGTGCGGCACTATTCTCGGATGGCGTAAAGTTGGCACGTTTTCTCGGCCGTGGTGAAGAATATGCCATGGTACTAGTTCTTTTTCTACTGCTGTGTACGTGCAAAAACTGGCACCGTCAGATACATATCTTACACTTGGCGTTCGATAGGAATATCCTCATGGCGAGCTATATACTAGTCTTTTTTCAGACGCATTACACCTATCTCTCGGGACTTCTCGCACGCACCATCACTGCTCCCTAGGTCGATGCCACCCACATACAGTTGTACTCTGAAAAGAGGTGCACGCACGCACTCGTCCTCTCTCACACACGCATCTGTAGCTACGAATTGTAGTGTTCTCAACCATCCAATTGGCTCTATCATAGGTTTCACGTTGCTCCTTGGCCTTGACATTGAGAAGTTTAAAACGCGGAGGCTAAGATGGAGGCGCGAGGTTTTGGTTAATGTGCGGGCCGCACACGGCACCAACACGACACGAGCTTCGTCTGCCTGGTGCGCATGCAGTCGGGTGAGTTGTCCAAGTATAGACACAACCAGGCCCTTGTTGGTATCCGCACCTCGACTTTGACTGGTCATAGTGGAGAGTAGCATAGACTAGTTACTAGTCTATGTTACTAGTACCTTCATAGTGGGTAGTGTCATATAGTATATGCATAATTTGGCGACGAGCGCTCTCTATATGTACCACCTTTTTTCTTTAATTACATCTTGTTAGTTTTGCTCCGTGGCGCAATCCATCGATACTACTATTGTACAAATGTATACATTTTTTAAAAGGCTAGAGGGCGGGGCAGTCTAGCTTGGTCCTTTTCACGAGAGGCGAGGGCCTTTGTGATTTGACGGCTCATTACTGCTGGAAGGCGGGGCCTTGTGATTTGACTGCTCGTATAAATGTGTCGACGACCTGAGGAGGAGCAAAGAACCATGCGGTATACTCAAGTTTTCCACTGGAGTACGAAAGAGGAGCACGAAACATGGCAGCCCAGTGCCATATCCTCTACTCTCTACTCTTATTATACATTACTAGCAAGAGGCATTGTTCTATTGGCGAAAGAATGATCTAATTTGCTAGTCATATCATTTTTAGCATTGTTCTATTCATGCCTCGCAGAGAAGGTGACACGTGCGACGAAACACCCAAGCAAAATAAGAAACACAGGAGCAAAAGAAGAAGGAGGATTATCACCCCAAAAAAGAAGGAAGACGCACACACAAGTCTGGGGCGCTGCTCTCACTACATGAAGGGTTGCTGGCCGCGGAGTCGTAACTGCTTCTTCATCGCCTCCACGACCTCCATCTCCTTGCGTCTCCTCCACCATCTTCATCATTGTGTCCATGACACGGGTTTCTCGACGCGAGCCTTCATCATCTGTTCCAGGGCCGCAATACGTACCTTGACAGTAGCCGGGTGCTCGATGCGGAGCTTCGCCAACTCCTCGTTCTGTTCCATGACGAGGGCCTGCAACATCTTCATCGAGGAACTACAATTCTCATGCAGCTTCTTCCAGCCGGCGTTCTCCTCCTTCAGCAGCTCGAGCTCATGGCAGAGCTTCGCCTTGTCCTCCTGAAGTTGCAGGATTTCGCCGGCCGCCTTCTTCTCCGAGGCAATGCTCTTCTTCAGCAGCATCACCAAGCCGGCGGTCAACTGCCCCTGCTCATTGAGCTCAGCGGGCATGTCGTCGAGGCTCTCCTTCAGCAGCTCCACCAAGCCATGGATGAACTCCTTCTGCTTACTGAGGTGCTTATTGAGCTGATCGGGCATGCCGTCGAGGGATAACGACTCCTGTGCCGCCAGCTCGGCATGTTCGCCTCCGCGTCTAGGGCGCTCCTGGGAGCCATCGCCTGCCCGTGAGAGATCTTTTGAGGTCTCTGCATGGTGGCGAGCCCTCTCTTTTTTTCCGCAGCCTTGGTTGCCACTCCCTTGTTACGAGTAGTTCTCGACCTAGAGCTCTGCACACCGGCCATGGCAAGGACGGACGAAGAAGGAGGACTTATGAGGAGGAAGGTAGAGTAATTTTCGGTTAGGTAGTTCCCCTTTTTATAACCTAAGTACTAGCACTAGTACTAAAACCTGCATAGTGGGAACACATTCAGGTTTGGTACGTACTGGTAGGTGTGAGCAGGCTTGCACTTAATTGTAGCACTAGTACTTTCTATTGTAATGGGAACAAGGTAAAGATTAATTAATGGTTTTTGGTTTTGAGGCCTGAAACGGCTCCCGATGAGTTTAGTGGAAGGAGGCCTGAAACGGCTCCCGATAAATTACAAGTAGAGTACACTGCTCAGATGCGTAAATATTATGTTACTATCAAAAATTGGCACAAAATACGAAGGAGACCAATGGAAGTACTACTAGCAACCCATGATTTACCTACTCGCATGCGCGCAGTGGAGTAGTAATGTCTTTCTTCCGCCCTCACGTCCACTCAATTTGCACGCGCTGTATTAATTGACCATCAATGAAGTGAAGGACTTTACACGCGTAAAATTATCACATGGGGTGGATCTTGGTACAAAATTGCGTCCGCCCATGTACCCGCGTGTGCGTGCGAGGGAATGAGTGCGTGCGTGGCATGCGTGCACATCTTCGCTTCGTGCATATACCGCCAGTGCGGCTCAGGGAGGACGAGTACATTCTTCTGGAACCAGCAGCACGTCACTGTGATCAATCCACACAAGGATGTTGCGACAACGCCTCCACATGTGCCACGTGGCTTCATGAACTGTAAGAGAGACACTGTGTAGCGTGCCATTGTGTTTTGCACATACTCGAAGTACTAGTAAGGTACACGTGCATTGCATGCGTCAGATTTTGCAACCAAATTATGAATAAATAGCACACTGTAGCATGTAAGCTCTGAGTCATATATGCCTGATGTAGACCTTCGTTTAATTCTTATAGTTCATCTCATTCAAAATCAATTAGCTTTTATAAAAAACCTAGGGCCTCTTTGATTCGTAGGATTTCCAAAACGCGGGAATAGGAAGAACATGGGATTAGAGTGGAATGTCGTCTTGAATCCTACAGGATGGTACGAGTGCTTGATTGTGCATAGAAAAAACGCAGAATTCTTTCAAAGAGGTTTGAGTGGATGGGACGTTTCCTATGAAATCTAGTGCAAATGAATCATATGGAAAAATTCCTATGGTTTACAGTCCTACAAATCAAACAACCAAGATAGGAAAAATTCCTAAGGATTAGAGTCCTCCAAAATTCCTTCGAGAATCCTTTGAATCAAAGAAGCCCTTAATCTATTTTATGATTCATGGAATTGTGCATTGTAAAGCATAAAGTAAAATAAATAATGGAAATTCAACTAGAAAAAAGTTTGTGCAGTTATGATACGGAATATTCTAGAACAAAGGAGGACCACTGTTGTTTTGAGATTTGTGCATTATGCTTAAGTTCAACCATGGAGTCTGCTAGATTGTACATGTGGAAAAATCCGGTGGGGGGCTAGAAGATGGTGCGAGGGGCCGAGTGGAGGGAGACTATGAAGGAGTGCACAACTGTGAGATCGATATTTAGAGAGAGGGGGCGAGAACGTGCGCTGTTGCGCGCAGTGGCGGAGCCATGAAAAATGTCCCATGAGCTAGGGGGCCAAGCATTGCTAATCCTTTACGAGGAGGGCCAATTCATCAACTTAAACCATTTTTACCAGCAATTATCTAATGATCACATTCATATTAGCCTCGATATATAGTGATGTTAGGGGGGCAGGGCCCTTGCTGCCCCCTGTCTTCGCCATTGTGCGCACGTCTGAGAGATGAAGCAGAAGGCATGGATGATGAGAGGGGGGCATTGGATATATAATTAATGTGGGTGTATTAGCTATATATGTAATCCTATATAGAGAGGTATAGATTGATCGATGTGGACGTGGGAAAGAGGGTGAGACCTAGCTAGATATATAGATTGATCGGTTTATGTGGAAAACTATGAAAGACCTAGCTATATATGCATGTGAGAGATAAAGAATGCCCGATATGATGGAGAGGGGGATGTGTGTGTGTGCGTGCGCCTTCATGGGAGACCGACCTGAAGAAAAATATTGCATGTGTGCGATGGATAATGCCGACTAGTAGTGTGTGTGTGTGCATGCATGCACGAGAGAAAGTTAGTGGTACAATTATAAAGAGAAGACCAATGTGTGGGTGTAAAAGACTAGGTGAGGTCATAATCAATGTAAAGTTGAATTCAAATATTTGAATAAGAGATCATGATGTTTGAAACCCATGCATGCATGAATATTATGGAGATCTGCGCGGTGTGGTTTGGAAACGAGCATGTTGTAATGTATACACATTGAACAAGGTCAGACTGGTTTGAATTTGAGATACCGATGGCAGACATCGTTTGGCCACATTGCATCCGTGCATGGATACACTATTCTACTGGAGATGATGGGTGGCTTTCGCATCACATATCTATATCTATACCCCTATATATATTATATATTTTTTATATACTGTGCGGATAACTTTAACTTTGAAAGATGGTCGTTGGATAAGGCCAATCCGATGGTGCAGAGCTGGCAAATTTGAGCACTACTCGCCGTTGCATATCATCTAGATTCCACCAGATTTTGCCACATGTACAATCTAGAAGACTCTATGGTTGAACTTAAGCATAATGCACAAACCTCAAAACACAAGCACTTCTTCTTTGTTCTAGAATCTTCCGTATCAGAATTGCCCAAATGTTTTTCTACATGATTTGTTTTTACTTTATGCCTTACAACACACAATTCCATGAATCTTAAAATAGATTAGCTTTCTTATAAAAACTAGATGATTTTGAATGAAATGAACTATAAGAATTAAACGAACATCTACATCATGCATATATGACTCAAAGCTTACATGCTATAATGTGGTACTTATTCATAATTTGGTTGCCAAATCTCATGCGTGCAATGCACGTGTACCTTACTAGTCTAAATGGTGTCTGTGTGTGTTGTGCGTGTTAAACACATTGTACGTAGTATATCATACTAGTCTAGATTGTCTTTTTTTCTTTTGGGTACACGTTAAGCTTGTTCTCCCGAAATTTTAGCCGCACCTTGTTATGCCGAAATTTCAAGCTAGCGTCTCTGTCTATCGTGCTGCGAAACTCCCGCCTCTTCAACCCGCGCCTTGTTACCCTGAAATATTTAAGATAAATCTTTGTCTCGTTGTGCTCCGACAACTCCCTCCATCTCAACCCGCGCCTTGCTATTCCAAAATTACAACGCGTGCGAAAACTCCCACCTCCTGTGAAATCCCGACACGCGAAATGCTCGTGGTACCCCTGAACCGAAAGAACCGCCTCAAATCGGTGGGGGTACTTTCGTAACTTACCCCACATTTTGGACAAGCGCGTCCCTAAGCCATGGTTCCCCACTCCCATCCCATCCGCCCACCCACTCGTACACCGAGGCCAGTAAAACCCGCGAAGCCCCACACCCTCCTCCGTCCGCCACCCAGCCGGAGCCTCTTCCCCGACGACGTCGTCCACAGCAACACCTCGACGTCCCTCATCCACCGTACCGGATGAGGATCCGTCCTCGATCTAGTCGTCCCGCCGGTTCAGCCACCCCGTCCTCCACCTCCAAGGAGCTGCCCCGATGTCCCCTCGTCTTTGGCGCCACCTCCATTCCCACACCGCCGTCTTCACCTACACTACCGGAAGAGCATCATCATCACCGTTTCCTTGGATGAAGCTGCGGCCTAATCGGCTCCACCAAAGAGGTTGTACACTAATCGCCGCATTTTCTTCTTGATTCGATCTCACGATGCTGCCGACGCTCGGTCCCGAGCCGACATGGTGCGGCTCCATCCACGGCGGTGTCGCCGGCCACTTCCTCCACGGCGTCGCTCCCTCGGCAGCGACGTCCACATCAGTAGGAGCTGCTGCTGCTTTAGCTCTCGCTCGCGCTGCTGCTCTGCTCTTGCTCTCGGTCCCCTGCCTGGTCTGCTCTTGCTCGCGCTGCTGCTCTCTCTCTTGCTCTTGCTTGCGATGCTGCTCCGATTTAGCTACACTTCA